>NW_027206239.1:0-302500 GCF_024711535.1 Dipodomys merriami | reverse complement strand
AAACTGTGTTGTCATACGTTCAGTATACAGAAAAGTTTAAATGTTGTAAACAGTTTGTATGCCCCTTATCCCCCTACTGTTATTGGAGTGTACCATTACTGTATGTTTGTAAAATAAAAAAAGCAACATTAGTTTATTGCTATTAATTAAATTGCAAACTTTACTTCATTTAGACAATTTTTACAACTTTCCTTTCCTTTTCTAGTATCTACTACTGTTGCTTTTTCCTCTGCCTTTCTCCTTTCTACATATTATCTACTCACCTGTTCCATGAATGAGGAAAATTAAAAGTACGTTAAAATCACCATTTGCCAGGCACCAGTATGATTGTAGTCATAGGTACTCAGGAAGCTGAGATCTGAGGATCACAGTTCAAAGCCAGCCTGGGCAAGAGAGTGGGAAACTCGTGATAAAATCAGCATTTAATAAATAATTGAAGAGCTGGAATATGCTTTAGTGACAGTGTTCTTGCTTAGCATACATGAAGGCCTGAGTTTGATTCCTCAGTGGCACTTAAACAGAAGAACTGGAAGTTGCGTTGTGGTTTAGAGGTAGAGTGCTTACTAGACTTGAACAAAAAACCCTCAGGGACAGAGTCCAAGCCCTGAGCTTCAGCCCCAGGACTGGCAAAACAAACAAAAATGTAGCTTCCCCCATTGTTTTGTATGTAGTGTTCCAATTCCATGGTGCACATTATCCTTACAGCAAAATCAATGTAACAAACCAAAATTTACAGTGCTCAGCAGTCCGATGTGGTTAGTAGCCATCATATTTCACACCAAATGTACAGAGTTAAGGAAGAATTATAAAGAAAGAAAGTCACTAGAACCTATCTTGAGACTATATAAGAATAATATATGTTCTAGAATATGCTTTAACTAGATGTGTGGCTTACAGATTCAGAAAAATGTTAGATTTGGACTTTTCTATCTGTAAAAATGAGGCAACCATACCTGTCGCTCACTATGATTTAAATCTAGAAAGGAGTGTTCCAAGAGCATAAGACTTGCTAACCTTGGCTCCCACTGAAC
Source organism: Dipodomys merriami (assembly GCF_024711535.1). NCBI lineage: Eukaryota > Metazoa > Chordata > Mammalia > Rodentia > Heteromyidae > Dipodomys > Dipodomys merriami. The sequence continues at coordinate 301,469 of NW_027206239.1, read as the reverse complement.
AGGAATATAGAGTTCATCATCAATAATGCCTGGACTCAAAGAGAGAATTCACAAGTGGGATTGTGCCAAACTAAGAAGTTTCTGTATTGTAAATGACATCATTAGCAAGCTAAAGAGAGCCTATGGAAGGAAAGATCTTTGCCAGCTTTACATCAGAATATACAAAGAGCTCTATAAATTATACTAGAAAAGAATTAACAACCCAATTAACAAATGGGCAAACAAGCTAAGAAGAGACTTCTCAGAAGAAATAAAATTGGCCAATAGTCACATAAAAATGTTCAAAATCTCTGGCCATAAAAGAAATGAAAAGCAAAACACTAGAGATGAACTGGGGAGGTGTCTCAGTGGTAGAGTGATTGCCTTGCAAGCATGAGGCCCTGGGTTTGATTCCTCAGCAACACATAAGCAGAAAAAGCTGGAAGTGGTGCTGTGGCTCAAGTGGTAGAGCTCTATCCTTGAGCTGAAGAGCTGAGGGTCAGTGCCCAGGTTTAGAGTTCAGGTCCCACGACTGAACAAAAACAACAACAAACAAACAAAACAACAACCCTTGGCTTGCTGCTTTTTTTCCATCTCACTTCAGATTGATCATACAACATTATTGGAGGGAATGTGAATTTGTTCAACTACACTGAAAAAAACCCAACACAAAAAAAATAGAACTTCCCTGTGATCCAGTATTACCATTCTTGGGCATTTATGCAAAAGACTATAAATCAGGATAAAGTAAGGCCACCTACACAACTATGTTCATTGTCAAGGTATAGATATAGCACGAATGCCTTCAATAGATGAATGGATCAAAAATATGGTATATATACACAGAGTAATTTTACTCATCCATTAGAATATTGCATCATTTATAAAGAAATGGATGAACCTGGAAAAAATTTTGTGAAGTCAAGATGCATATTTTTTCTAATATGTGGAAAATAGTTCTATATGTATACATATAGAGTGTTGCATGCACATATACATAAATATATTTTATGAAGTACAGTATATGTTGCAAAGAATTTAACTGGTGTAATTCTTTAGAAAATCTAACAGTACATGGGGCTGGGAAGGTGGATCATGCGTACAGCATTTGCCTTGAATGCTTGAGGCACTGTGTTCAATTCCTCTGCATTACATAAGCAGAAAAAAAAGCCGCAAGTGGCATTGTGGTTCAAGTGGTAGAGTGCTAGACTTGAGCTGAAGAGCTGAGGGACAGCGCCCAGGCCCAGAGTTCAGGGCAACCACCAGACCATCCCCCCACCAAAAAGAAAAGAAAATCTAACAGTACATTAAATGTATATGAGGAAACTGGCACTTGAAAGGCAGAAGAGGTTAATGAAGTCCCAATTTTCAACTCATATCCAATAATACTAGAAAAATTGAGGGGAAGGAGTTGAGTTTCAGGGATGAGAGAGATGATGAAAATAGTGTCACTGATTAGGATTCATTGTACTTACAATTAAAAATATAATTAAAAATAATTATGCCTGAGCCCCACCTATGATTTCCATAGTAACACTTTTGAGTAGCCATCCCCTTTCCAAACCACCATGAACCACCTCATCTTACATAGAAAGGGTACCACATTGCTGTGATTGTGAACCAAGGAATTATCGGTAGATGAAATTAATGCTGTCCACATATGCCAAGACATTAATATAAGGCCAGAAACCATGAAACTATTGCAAAAAATGGCACGGGAAACACTGTGGCTCCTACAGGTTGAAACTTTCTAACTAAAGATCCAGAATCACAAGAATTCAAAGAAAGACTGGATAGACAGGATTGCATGAAACTTAAAAGTCTCTGCATGACAAAGAACATAACAAGGTAAATACAAAACCCACAGAATGTAAGAAGAATTTTATTCATCACACAAGGGCCTTATAGAGAAAATATACTAGAGCACAAAAAATGACCTCTAATAAAACCTCAAATAACATCCCAATTAATAAAAGACAGATAAATAAATAAAAGACAGATTTCTCAGAATAAGTAAGAATGGCCAACCAACACATAAAGAAATGTTCAATATCTCTGAACATAGAGGAAATGTAAACCAAAAACAACACTATAATGCCACCTCACTGCAGCAAGGAAGGCCAATAAAATAATTTTAAAATGGCCAGTAACAAATGATGTCATGGATGTGGCCACAAGGAAGCTTTATCACTGTTGGTGAGAATGTAAATTGTTCAATTCGTCTGGAGACTGAGATGTGATTACTGTGGTTTGAAGTCAATTGTGCAGGAAATTCTGTGTGTGTGTGTGTGTGTGTGTGTGTGTGTGTGTGTGTGTGTGTGTGTGTGTCTGTGTGTCTGTGTGTGTGTGTTTATCTCGTATTGGCCACCAAAAAGACAGAAGTAGAGCTGTGGTGCAAATGAGTAAAGTGATAGCTTTCATTACAAAATCTCAGGGACATTACCCACATTCAGCGCTCAATCTCCAGTACTGGCAGTGTGTGCATGTTTCTGTTTGTGTGTGTGTCCTAGTGATTTCCTGACTGCATCAAATGTTTTGTTGTATTTAAAGTATTAAGAAAACAAGGTTTAAATATCCTGTGATTATTTTTGTGTCCCTGGGTTTGTATGTATATGTCTATGTGGTGTAGATGTGGGTGTGGCATGTGAATTTGTATGTGCATTTACTTTTTATCTTTCTTGTTCTCCCCCTCTATTAACAAAGTTGTCAGACTTGAAAGTTAGACACTACTGTTTAATGTTATGACAATTCTCCAAGCGTTTTTTTCAACAAATGCTTATTTGAATTGTTTACTGAATGACAGAGAAGGAGGAGAAAGAGAGGGGGAGAAAGAAGGGAGTTCTAAATCTAAGACTGAAACAGCCATATTCCAGAACAAGGCTGAAAATCTAAGTATTAACTACATACAGTGTTGTGCCTTCCATCAGCTTGCTATAAGAAAGCCCTATTTGGCCACAGGTGTGGATTGTAGGAAAAAAAGACAATTCAGTAAAAACAAATTCAAATAGTCTGAGACACACAAGGAATTACAAAGTTAAAACCCAAAGTCTAGTAAACTCTAAAAGGCCTGTGTAACCCCTTAGTCCCCATAACCGATACTGTGACGTAGTGGGAAAGGCAGAGGGCAGATTTCCAGCTATTGCAGACTTCTTCCTTATTGAACAATGAGCTATCACCTTCAGACATGTGGTTGCAGCACAGACTTAGCGCAGGTCTGTGAACCTGAGTGTAGAAGTTTGCATCTCCATAGTATGAATGGAAATTTGGCCTCCTATTAAGATAACACTTTGGGGGACCTTGGGTAGCTGTGTGAAAGTCTCTTTTTAATAGCCTTCCTTTGTGCATATTTGGTTTAGATGCAGGGATATACAAATAACTAGTAGCAGTGTTCATCACTCCAGGCGAGAGCAAGAGAGCCACAGTAGAGTGACAGAAATCAAGCTCATGCCATCTGCCATTTTATGCTGCTTTAATTGACATGCTCTGCATGTATTTTAGTAATTCAAGAATAAAAATTAACATTCCATATAGATTTTTAATTGCCTCTTGGCTTCTGACAAAAAGTAAATGTAAAATTGAATTTAAATGGAAAGGCAGTATGGTAAGTGCAGGGAAAAGAAATGGAGAATGATCATGGTCAGCTCCTGAAGTCCAATCTGGAGGCTTTATTTACCAACATTGGGGAATAAAATGAAACTATGTAACAAGACAGGCCTGCCTGCTTTTTCTCAGCAACAAGACATCCCTGTCTGTTTTCCTTAGCAACAGGACAGCCCTGCCTGTCTTCCCTCATTTATGCCAGAGCCAAATGTCTCAGTAGACCATGACTAAGAGTGGAAGTTAGAGCTGTCTTTGTAAGATGAAAAAGAACAAGCCCTGGATATGTCTGAAAACCTAGAAAGCTTCTGGATACTGAAACTCGTAGGCCTTTCAGACACTAGTCTTCCACAGAAACTAAACATTCAGAGAGAAAGCCAAGATATGCTCTGAGGTGTGTAGAATCCCTTACTCAAAGAACACACAGACCTCCAATGACACAATCCTCCTTGCCAACAATAGCCCTTCCTAGTGAGGCTCAGGGAGTAGAAGACACATAAACCTTTTCTACCTACCAGAAACCAGCCCACTCCCTGAGGGCACCAAGGAGTGCTCAGCCCTGTTGCAATACAAGGATGAAACTCAGAGGACTAACCTAGTTTCATAATGTATTCAGACCTCCTAAAGTTCCAACACCTTCCAGAAGGTGTCAATACCCCTTCAAAAAGATCAAGCTGTGATGCCCAGCTCTAAAGCCCAAACACCGTACCCCGTGTTAGCCCTATTGAGTGAAATACAAGCCAAGTAGGGCTCCCTGATAAATTTCCTAAAACCACTGGACTCCATGCCAGCATACTATCACTTGTCTTCTGGTGACAAATCCACGGGGTCATTCAAGACAGAAGCAGCTATAACCTTAACTCCACCTGCCATGGGCAGTTCAGCAAGCCTTATTCTTTTGCTCCCTCAGCAGTTGGTTTAATTTTGGGATAATTTCACTAACACTCTCTCCTAATATCACTGCCTTAATATCACTGTGGCCCCCCCTTAAGCAAACAGTCAAAAAAGCACTAGGTGTTTTCTTTGGGCAGGACAGATCAGCCTTTTCCATGATCCCATTTCCAGGGACTCCCCATCCCTCAGATGCCTTGGAAGAGGCATCTGCTCCCTCCAGCAGCAGGTCTGCCATTCCTCCCAGACCTGCACTGACCACAGAAGCATCTAGCTAGCTGGATACTGCATGTCCAATTTGGGAGAGTTGCTGTCTCCAAGTTCTATGGATGAGGAGATGCCAAGCAGGTTCTTGTGCCAGCAAGTGGGCCAGATTGAGAACTCTACAAAGCCATCCAGCAAAGTTTTACCTACCAGCCTGTCCAGTGCACAGCTGGCCAAGCCTAGTGTCTGCTTGGGCTCTGGCTTCCCTGGATCTGCAGTGTTAGGCGACCTTCATATCCCCCTGCAAGAGCCAGCATTGAATTGCCCACAAAGAGCACCAAGTGCTCCTGGTCCATCTACTGAAGTCTTTAGCAGTTTCCCCCCACCAGCATGGGACTCTCTGGTCCAACCAGTTTTAGAGAGATATTTATGGGTAGCAAGCCAGTCTAGCTTTTCATTTGGAAGCCAGCAGACTACTAATATATGCTCATCATCTGCCCCCTGCCTGTAGGGAGCCGAGGCGAGACTCCGCCCACTCCCTTGCAGTTTTGAGGATTACCACTCCAGACGGTGCTTGGCGGGACGCCTGGGCTGTGCGCGTGCGTGAGCCCGGTAGTGTCCCCAGCCAATCCCATGACACCTGGTGACGGTAAAAGGCAGGCGACCAACAATAGAAAAGACCCGTGTTCGAATTCCCTATATAAGCGTCTGTGTTTCGGGTGCACGCTCTCTCGCGCCCAAGCTCTCCTACAACTAAAAGGCTCTCCAATAAAGCGTGATCTGAGAAGACTCCTGGTGTGGTGGTCGTTTTTCCTCGCTGGTCGAGTAGATGGTCACTACAACTGGTGCTGAAACCCGGGAACGAACCTGGGACGGGACCCGCGCAAGAGGCCGAATTGGAGCCAGAACTCAACACGCGGAGAGGAGACGTCGGTAAATATCCCCCGGTATGCTGTTCACTGTAGATTTAGATATTTATTGGTTGCTTGCATTGCTTCTTCCTTTGTGGCTTGTCTTTTTGATGGTGCGCACTTGCCTGGAGGAGGGAGGGTTTGATTTAATCCAGGAAGGACGCAAAGTACTAACGCAGCATCAGGATAGTCTATCAGAGTCAGCATACAGTAAGGGGGAGGAAAATAGGCCTAAAAGAAAAAGGGAAAAAAGAGAAAAGGATCCTAAAGAATTAAAGCAAGAGGGGCTGCAGCCCTCACAAAAGGAGAAGGGTTTCAGAGAGGAGGGGGTCTCAAGGAGACTCCCCCGCCCTTCTTTAAGAGCAAACTGGTTCTCAGCCCTACATGTGGAAGGGCGGGACCAAGAATATAGTAATCTTGTGAGTGACTCAGAGGAAGAAATGTTAGAGGAGGAGGGAGAACAGCTCGATCCAGCTGATAGTGAAGAGTTAGAAGAGGCTGCGGCGGAGCACGTGGCAGACAGATATGGAGGGTGGCGCCCCCTAGGGGTGGGAGTACCGCAGCAGCCAGGGAGAGGAAACGGAGCTGCCCCTCACCCGTCGGCCCCCCCGCCGTGCCCGCCGGCAGGGAAGAGTCACTTTATAAAAGGCAGCACCTGGTCGCCGTTAGCGGCCGCCTTTCCAGTTTTTGAAAATCCCATTACTAATGAGAGAATTCTTGAGCCGGTTTCCTACTTCCAGCTTAAGGATTTAGTTGAGGCAGTCCGGACTTATGGAGTGACGGCCAATTATACCACTGCCTTGCTTCGAAGGCTAACTATTAATGCTATGACACCTATGGATTGGTTTGAAATGGCCCCTTATTGTGGCTCCACGGCAATTCTGTGGGAGCAAAAACTGTTCAATATTTTCCTGAATTAGTGGCTAAACAGGCAATTTTGATCTGAGAAAAAAAATAAAAATAAAAAAAATAAAAATAAAAAATAAAAAATAAAAAAGAGGCAATTTTGGGTATGAAGTATTGTTTAATGCACTTTGCAAAAATTCCAGATAAATTAATTATTCCATACACCCGTGAGCAAGTTGAAATTTTAGCAGCCACAATGGATATGTGGGCAATTCTTGTTTGCTCATTTCCAAATGTAATTGATAATCATTATCCTAAGCATCCTCTGCTTGCCATAGTTAACAAAAATTTAGTGTATTTTCCTGTTGTCACTTCAAAGGAGCCCTTGGCTGATGCTCTAACCATCTTTACAGATGGATCAAAATCTGGACAAGGTGCCTTTTTTGTTCAAGGACACAAACAGCCGGTAGTCTTTAATTTTCGGCCGAATGTCCCACAGGCTGTTGAATGTTTAATTGTGCTTGAAGTTTTTAAAAGATTTGATCAACCTTTTAACTTATTTTCTGATTCATTATATGTTGTAAATGCCATTGCTTCTCTTGAAGTTGCTGCTTCAGTTAAGCAGGCCAGTACAATTTCTGATGTTTTGTTACAGATTCAATCCCTTATCTTAAACAGAAAACATCCTTTTTATATTGGACATATTCGTGCCCACTCTATGTTGCCGGGCCCGATGGCAAAGTGTAATGATTTGGTGGACCAGGCAACTCGGGCTATGGCTCTGGTTGCTGCTGATCCTGTAGAATTGGCAAAAGACTTTCATAGATTGTATCATGTACCTGCTAATACCCTTAGGAAAAGATATAATTTGTCCAGGCATGTGGCAAGAGATATTGTTAAAGCCTGTAAATCTTGTGTCACCTTTCTTCATCCTCCCCATGTGGGGGTAAACCCCAGGGGGTTGAGACCAAACGCCCTATGGCAAATGGATGTTACTCATCTGACGGAATTTGGTAAGTTGAAATATTTACATGTGTCTGTGGACACCTTTTCTGGTTTCATTCATGCCACACCTCTGGCAGGAGAAAAGGTGTCTCACGTCAGAATACACTGCTTAGAAGCTTGGACAGCTTGGGGAAAGCCCCTTAGACTCAAGACGGATAATGGCCCTGCTTATACTTCCCATGGTTTTCGCGCCTTTTGCGCACAAATGCAGGTTGCCCACACCACAGGATTGCCCTACAATCCTCAAGGACAAGGTATAGTGGAAAGAGCTAATAGAAGCAAAAAAGAAATGCTTCAAAAACAAAAAGGGGGAGTTGCTGAGTCCGCGTCCCCCAGGGAAAGACTTTCTCTTGCGCTCTTTACCCTTAATTTTTTAATTCTAAATGACAACGATCAGTCTGCCGCAGATCGGCATATGACAAGAGACTCCATGGATACTAAAGACATGGTTATGTGGAAGGATGTTATTAATAATAAATGGTATGGACCGGATCCGGTAATAACGAGATCCAGGGGAGCTGTTTGTGTTTTTCCACAGAGTCAAGAAGTACCTCACTGGGTGCCAACGAGACTGACCAGGCCAGTGGAGACTGCAGAAGAACCCCATCTTGAAGATGCCATCCACTCGTCTCCTGATACAGCTGATCTTCCTGCTGTTAGCAACAGTGCTAATAGCAATCCCTGTGATAGCTAAACCAATGATGCTGTGGGCTGTTACAATTTACTGACTGGATTGCCTCTGTGGTGTCCTTTGTCAAAGAGCGGGTGGGAGTCGGAATGTTTTTAGCCTGCTGCTTGGGAGGATGCGTGGTCTGCCTATGGTTGGTCTGTCGCCTTCGAGCCCAAACCAGAAGGGACAAGGTTGTTATCTTGCAAGCATTAGCCGCTTTGGAGAGTGGATCCTCACCCCAGATCTGGGTGTCGGCCTTAAGAGGCAGTTAAGCCTTACCATTCTGCATAGCCTTAGCACCCCGAGGGATCAGGGGATCCCATTGCACCGGGACAGGTATGCAATTTGCAATTTGGGACAGGGTGCCAGGCAAGTGCACTGCACTTGAGGGTACCATCTCCTCAAGAAGAGCATGCTGGGTAGCAAGTGGGTTGATGCCCAAGATCCCACCTCTGCAAAAAAGGCATCGGACGGGCCTGGTCATCATTGGGGAAGGCGCCCCTCAGGCGAAGGCCAGTGCAAGGTCCTCTCATTAATGTCTTAGACAGAGGCCCAACCTCTACTCTTACCTGTTGCCATAAAACAAAGAAGGGGGAACTGTAGGGAGCCGAGGCGAGACTCCGCCCACTCCCTTGCTGTTTTGAGGATTACCACTCCAGACGGTGCTTGGCGGGACGCCTGTGCTGTGCGCGTGCGCGAGCCCGGTAGTGTCCCCAGCCAATCCCATGACACCTGGTGACGGTAAAAGGCAGGCGACCAACAATAGAAAAGACCCGTGTTCGAATTCCCTATATAAGCGGCTGTGTTTCGGGTGCACGCTCTCTCGCGCCCAAGCTCTCCTACAACTAAAAGGCTCTCCAATAAAGCGTGATCTGAGAAGACTCCTGGTGTGGTGGTCGTTTTTCCTCGCTGGTCGAGTAGACCGTCACTACACCTGCCAACCTAGACAGCCTTTCCCCTCCCACCTCCATTGCCCACCCTGTGTTTAGGGGCTCCCTGAGCTCAGCTTCTGCTCCTAAACCTGCCCATGTATTCTGAAAAGAGCCCAGAGAAACACTTGTCATCCATTGTGCCCCAGAAGTCAGGCCACAGTGAGGCTTCTGCAGCCCCCAACTTTGCTCCAAGCATAGCCACCAACAAGGGAACACCCCCAGGTTCCACCATAGACCTCTTATGGGTAAATAAAGAGGCTGTGCTTGTGCCACCCACAGTCACCAGTCAGCAGTCCTGGCATAGGAGCATCTCTTAAGACCACCCCAAGGAGCTGCGGGGGCTCTGACATCAAGACAGAGACAGGCAGGTGCACCCATGCAGGTGGACATTGGAGAATCTCTTCGTCAGTTGCAGGCCTGGTGGCCTTTGAAGCAGAACATGACATTGCAAAAGATCACAGCACGCACTAGAAGAACCCGATAAGCAAAGGCCTTTTGTCAGAGACCTGACAGAGGCAGGAAATCAGAGAGAGAGAGAGACAGACAGACAGACACACAGACAGACAGACAGACAGACAGACAGACAGACAGACACAGAAACAGAGAGCCAGAGCCAGAGACAGAGACAGAGAGGCTAGTTGTGCTCTATACCTGATTCAATATCCTTACAAAGAAATGCATATTTTTACCAACTTAAAGAAAAAAATTCTAACTCTAACTCTGATGGATTAGCTAGGATTAGTCTAAATTTCCTACAATAAACAATCACAAAACTGGAACTTATGTGAAAATAAATATATGTATATAAATGAATAGTATAAATATGTAGGCATATATATGTATATTCACATATGCAATATGAACATGTAATGTATGTATAATGTATAATATATATGTATAATGTAGAGAGGGAAAAATGAAATACACAGTATTTGAAGGAATAATAACCAATATCTTCCCAAATTTGATTGAAAGCATGAACCCTTCTATGCAGGAATCTAGCAGATCAAAAAAGTCATTTAACATAATTACATAGGTCCACTCTAAGATACATTACAAATAAACAAAGAAAACCTCCCAAAATGCAGAGACACCACTCATCACACACAAGTGATCTCCAATGATATTATGACAAATTCACATCAGAAATTTGATTGACTATTAGAAAGCAAGGGCAACAAATTTAAAATGCTAAAAGGACATATCTAAAAACCACCTTTCTAACATTGAACAGAAGTGGGGTCTCTGAAAGGGTATTTGTATGGTGTTCTCTGTCTGCCTTGGTACATACGACATAGAACCACTTTCTCATGCCTTCAATGATTTTGACATGCTCCATGTGGTTTGTGCTTCACTGTTCTCAATGCTGTAACAATGTAGAGGTCATAACTGTATATTGTGTTGATAGCTATTCGTGCTTGGGCATGAGTCACCTTGCCAGGCAGGGCCCATAACTCCATGTTGGGAAAGTGAGAGGAAGATTTGCTTGCTTATACCTATGTAGTCTGAATGACCCGAGTAGACATTGAGGCCTCCTCCTCATGTCCAAGGCCCATCAGCATATTGATAAAGAATGACGCACTATGACAGTCATCACCAAAATGCTAACTTGGTCTTGGCCATTATCACCAGTGTCACACACAATTTTAGCAACTGCCCTTCTTTCAAGGCCTTGCCAATCCTCCTCCTTACAGTCTCAGGTAAAATGCTGCTGTCAGTGAATAAAGAGCAGAGGACAAGGAAGCAGGTACCCTATGGAAAATAAATACTGGAGCCTCTTTCTTCCATGGTGAGAAGATAATGCAACCTGCAACCATAGAATAGTGAAGGAGTTAAGATGGTTGTGCACAAAGTTTGTGCACAAAAAATGCCAGACCTAGTAGGCCCTGTTCACAGTTTCAGTCCATAATCGTCTGTAACAAAGGCATCACAGTTACAGATAAACCATGTTCATAGTATATTTTCTTCTTTTATTATGTACCGTTCTGTGGCTTGCACTCAGGAAATAGACATTATCCCTGAAGTTTATTTTTCCCCTCAAGGCTACTGTTTCACCACTGGAGCCACAACTCTATTTCTAGATTTTATTTTTACATAATTGGAGATAAAAGTCGCACATGCATGCTTTCATGCCCAAGTTCGCTTCAATCACTGATCCTCAGTCTCATGAATAGATAGGATTACGCTGAGCCTGGCAGCAACTCTCTTCCTTTTTCATATCCTTTTCTTTATTTTTTTGTCAGCTATGGGCCTGAATTCTGGGCCTGGGCAGTGTCCCTCATCTCCTCAGCTCATGGCTAGTGCTCTACCACTTGAGCCACAGCGTGGCTTCCAGCTTTCTTTGTGCTTATGTGGTACTGAGGAATTGAATCCAGGGCCTCTTCCATGCAAGGCAAGCATTCTACCACTGAGCCACCTCCCCAGCCCCGTCTTTCCTTTCCTTTAAAAACTATTATTAGGAAGATGATATTCAGAGGGGTAACAGTTAAGTCAGTTAAATTAGACAGTTAAGTCAGGTAAAGAATACATTTTAGGGGGACAATTACACCCCTTCCATTGCTCTCAGTTTATCCCTCCCACTGTGGCTTTTTTGTGGTTAACTGGAGATTCTTCCAGACTTTGCTGCCCATAGTGATATTGAACCACGATCCACAGACATCAGTCTTCTGATGAGCTAGGATTAAAGACAGGAAGACTGTTCTGAAGGTTGTTCTATATTGGCTATAGGGCTGTGGGCCTGAATGAACTTAGGCAGTGAATGACAGACAGGTCACACATCGGGAAGCATGTGTCCCTTCTTAAGCCTGACTGGCTCTCAGAACAGATAGGTGATGCTTTCATATCAAGAAACAGTGTGTACTAGTTCAACAGAAGTCCTCATTGTATTTGTCTTATTCAACAACTATTAAGTTACTTATATTATCAACACTTTTTCTTTCTTAAGAACATTTTTATTGTAAGTTTGCAGTAACTGCAGATTCGTAATGGCCTAGGAATATATGTCTGCTATCAGGTTTAATATCCAAGCCACTTAGCTGCTCCAAATCATGGTTTATTTATCTTCAAGTAGTTCTTGAATATTACTCTTTATTACTAATGATATTATTAATATAAGTATTAATGTTCTTCAAACATGTTTCTCTTATTAAATGAATCCTTACAGTGACATTGAAAGCATCTTCAGGAGCATCTATGGAAAAGATACTTGGTTAATAATAAGAATTAAGAATGAGAAGTGTGAAAAACAGAATTAAGAGACTTACCAGTGTGACTGGAAAACATCTTCCACAGAGCAGAATCCCAGACTTCTGAAGGCAATTAAGTGTGAGAACAGGTCTTCAACCAGTTCACGTGACCACATGGGTGAGTCTCAATGTTGCCACATAGATATTATTCTGATACCTATATGTAAGTCTCATAATCGATGGGCTTTCACAACCCCTGATTTATGAAAGTTTGCTTTCTTCTTTCCCTCAATATTACTTCATACTTTGCTAATGAGTACAGTTTTTCTTTTAAAGCATGAAAATTCAACAACATCTTTTGGACTGAGGTATTTCCTGTCTCCCTATGAATATATCTGTTATTTAAGAGGCTTGCTCACAGGTGCCAGTGCTTCACTCCTTTAATACTAGCTACTTAGGAGGCTGGGATCTGAAGTTCAGAGTTGAAGCCTGCCTGGGTAGGATAGTCCATCAGACTCTCATCTCCAATCAAGTACCAAAACTGCCAGAAGTAGAGCTGTGGCTGAAGTGGTAGAGCAGCAAAAATGGCATAAGGGAAGACAGCACCCAGTCTGAGCCTGAGCCCCAGACTGGCCTTCAGACAGACAGACAGATAGATAGGCAGACAAACAGGCAGACACACACACACACACACACACACACACACACACACACACACACACACACACACACACACAGAGGCACGCACATGTCTTCCTGCCAGGCTTGTCAATGGGGTCCCATGAAATGGTTGGAGACTTCTCCTTAAATGGACTCAGCCTTGTATTCACTCAATTAATGTGGAAATTGACACTCAGTTACCTATAGGTGCATTGGTTTAGTTTGTGTACATTGCATTCCACTTTCTCTGCTTGTTTTCTGAGGTGAGGCTTGTAGCTCAATACAACTGTCCATAGACTTCAACATCCTACTTATGGTCTCAGGCCTGCATTCACACTCCAAATGGAAAAATAAAACATGACTTGAGAACCTCTGCTTACTTTGAAGACCAGGCAAAAGCAGCTCCCAATGAATGTCAAACTGGAAGCCAGGCTCAGGGTGTTCACAACAGACAGAAGTGAGTGTGGAGAGCTTTTGTTGTTCTGAGGAAAAGCAGAGAATGGAGGAAGATGGAGGAACTGGGAAAAGACAATCTAACTTCCCATGTTTCTTTGCAGTTCCGGATCCACAGTATAACCTTTGCTAATTGCTCTGCTCTGTGTGTGTGTGTGTGTGTGTGTGTGTGTGTGTGTGTGTGTGTGTGTGTTTGTGTGTGTGTGTGTGTGTGTGTGTGTGTGTGTGTGTGTGTGTGTGTGTGTGTTGTGTACGTGAATGTTTGCATGTGTACAGTGGTTCTGAGCCTTGAATTCAGGGGCTGGGCACTGGGAAGGGAGGGTGAATGTGAGCAACTATATCATATGCATGTGTGTAACTCCATCAAACCTCTCAGTGTGTGCAACTAGTATATACTAATTAAAGTGAAAAAATAATTAAGCAATTCTCAAACTCCTTCATAAGCTATTTAGAGATAACTTTAAAAAATATCAGAAAGCATTGTTGGTAGGGGATAGGAAAATGGATGTAGTTAAATGTATGGGATGATTCAATCCAGGTGCTGGTGGCTCATGCTTGTACTCTTAGCAACTCAGGAGGCTGAAATCTGAGGATTATTATTTTAAACCTGCCTCCGCTGGAATGTTTTGACACTCTATATAAGATATACTACTCAGAAAAAGTTCAAAGTGGTGTTATAGGGCTCAAGCGCTTGAGTGCCCAAAGTTCCAACCACAAGACTGGCAGAAAAAAAAGAAAGTCCAAACTTAAGATGTCTAGGGAATTTTAGAATAAATGTCCTATAAAAAACAAGTTTCTATATCTTGGGGTTCATTTTTTGTTGTTGTTTTAGGTATATTATGTAAGTTTTTGCTTCCTTTGTATATTCTTATCTCTATTGTATATCCCCTTTTGTCAGTGTTCTTGACTTTGATACCCTGCATCATGTATATCCATTTTTCTAATTTGGGGAGGGAAAGGGAAATAACAAAACGCTGAAACAAGGACACAGGTCGACCCATTGCAACAATGATACCCAGAAGACAATATGTTGGAAATTAACTTTACAACTTCGGGTGGGGAGGGGAGAAGTGCAGGAGGTGTGGGAGGTAAGGGATAGTCAATGAAAAACAAGGGAAGGGGTAACAATGGTTTACCAGAAATGTACTCATTACTTTATATATTTAACTCTAGCCCCTCTATAGAATCCTTACAATAAAATAAAATTTTAAAATGAAAAAAATGTAGTTACAGCTAAAGTAGGAAATGAAAAAATCGTTTCACACATTGGACTGTGGCAATAGTAATTAGAAATACAGTCAATAGAAAAAAATTGAAACCCCCCACAGATTCATGCCCATGGCTACTTCACCCTCTTTGTCCCCAGGGGAAAGTAGGGAGAAATCAGTCCAAGCTTCCTATCCTATGAGAGTCTACTCAATTCCTGTACCAAGATTGCTATCTGTAGGACATCAGATGGAAAAAAGTAACATTCCTTCCAAAAGAGCCTCAAATGGGCCATATAAACCATAGCCTCCTACTGTCCTGATTTAAATCTTATTTCCCTTCTCAAGCTACAAATACATATAAACTTGTGTAGGGCTATAGAGAAATGGACAATGACTTATAAAACGTATACTAAGTCACACCTGTAGAAAATGAAAACTTGATCCTTATATAGCACCTTGCACCAGAATCAACTCAAAATGGATCAAAGACCTTGGAATCATAGCAGATACCTTGAAAACATTACAGGAAGGAAGAGTAAAAACTCTAGGGCTCCTTGGCACAGGCCGAAAGTTTCTTAATAAAGACCCAGAAACACATCAAATCAGAAAAAGGTTGGACAAATTGGATTGCATGAAACTGTAGAGCTTCTGCTTGGCAAAGGACATCGTGAGCAAGATCATAGAAAGCCTAAGAACTGGGAGAAGATCTTCACTAGCCATACAATGGATAAGGGTCTCATATCTAAAATATACTTAGAACTCAAAAAATTGTATCCCCAAAAAACAAATCCTCAAACAAACATCTGCCAGATAAATAAGTGGGCTAAAGACTTAAAGAGAAAGTTCTCTGAAAAGGGAATAAGAATGGCCAATAGACACATGAAGAAATGCTCAACTTCTCTAGCTATAAAAGAAATGCAAATCAAGACAACATTGAGATTCCACCTCACCCCAGTTCGAATGACTATGATCAAGAAATCTAACAATAAGAGATGCTGGAGGGGATGTGGTCAAAAAGGAACTCTACTGCATTGTTGGTGGGAGTGTAAACTTGTTCAAACACTTTTGAAAGCAATATGAATATTCGTCAAATGACTCTACATAGAGCTTCCCTATGATCCAGCAGTTCCACTTTTGGGCATTTACTCAACTGATCACAAATAAGGCTATATTAAAGCTACCAGCACAACTATGTTTATTGCAGCATTAATTACCGTAGCTAAGATATGGAACCAACTCAAATGTCCCTCAGTAGATGAATGCATCAAGAAAATGTGATACACACTCACACACACAAACACACACACACACACACACACACATACACACACAAACACACACACACACACACACACACCCACACACACACACACACACACACAATGGAATTCTATTCCACCACCAGAATTACATCACCCACTTGTTAGGAAATAGAAAGAGTTAGAATACATACATACATATATATAAATAGATAGATAGATAAATAGATATAGATATATATGTATAGATAGATAGATAGATAGATAGATATGTATCTATCTATCTATCTATCTATCTATCTATCTATCTATCTATCTATCTATCTATATATGAAGTGAAGTAGGCCAGGCCCCCCAAAACGTCGGTCTTATAGTTTCCCTTTTTCAATAACTAGTATATGTCAAGGACAAGCAGAAAAAAATAAAAGCTATGTACATATAACTATATAAGTTGATGTTAAAGGAAATGAACCCCAAGACAGGAACTCAAGTGGTTTTTTTTTTCTTCCTTGCGATTGTTTTTACCGTATTCATAATATACTATGTGATTTTTTTTGTTTCTTCGATATGTTCTTCCTCCAGGGTAATACTCCTGTTTTCACTGTATTTTTTTCAGGTGATCTGCATCTTGTATGTACATTTTTCCAATTTGAGAATGAGAAGGGAAATAAAAAAATACTTAAATAAGGATGCAGTTTAACCCAATGTAACAATGAGATGTACAACACACTATGTTGAAAACAAACTTTACGACATTGACGGGGGGTGGGGGTGGGAGGAGTTGGGAAGGTGGGCAGGAAAGGTATAGTAAGCAAGTAAGAAAGGAGGAGGTGTCAATGCTTGCTAGGAAATGTACTCATTACTTTACTCATGTACCTGTAACCCTTCTGTACAATATTTTTACAATAAATACATTTTAAAACAACTTAAAGAACATATACTATGATTTAATAAATTGAATGAAAAATCATTAAAGGTACATTTTGAATTTTCTTAATTTTTAAAATAAAATTAGGGCTTGGAAGATAGCTTAGGGGTAGAGTGATTGTCTTGCATGCACGAGGCCCTGTGTTTGATTATTAATCAACACATAAGCAGGAAAAAGCCAGATGTGGTGCTGTGGCTGAAGAGCTGAGGGAGAGTGCCCAGGCCCAAATTTCCGAGTTTAGGCCGCATGACCAACAAAATAAGAGAAAGCAAGAAAGCAAGCAAGCAAGCAAACAAGCAAGCAAGCAAGCAAGCAAGCAAGCAAGCAAGCAGGCAAGCAGGCAAGAAAGCAAGAAAGCAAGGAAGCAAGCAAGCAAGCAAGCAAGCAAGCAAGCAAGCAAGCAAGAAAGCAAGAAAGAAAGAAAGAAAGAAAGAAAGAAAGAAAGAAAGAAAGAAAGAAAGAAAGAAAGAAAGAAAGAAAGAAAGAAAGAAGAGAGCAGGAGAGAAGTAGGGAGGGAGGGAGGAAAGGAGGGAGGAAGGAAGGA
Organism: Dipodomys merriami; assembly: GCF_024711535.1. Taxonomy (NCBI): domain Eukaryota; kingdom Metazoa; phylum Chordata; class Mammalia; order Rodentia; family Heteromyidae; genus Dipodomys; species Dipodomys merriami. The sequence goes on along the minus strand of NW_027206239.1, from coordinate 284,197 downwards.
AGGAGGAAGGAAAGAAACAAACAAAGAAATAAAGAAGGAAAAATAAAGAGAGAGAGAGAGAGAGAGAGAGAGAGAGAGAGAGAGAGAGAGAGAGAGAGAGAGAGAGAGAGAGAGAGAGAGAGAGAGAGAGAGAGAGAATGTAAACCCCTTCAATGAGTCTGAACACATTAGGGAGTACGTGATGGTTTGGTGGCTGAGCTATTGGCTTCAACTTGATCCTCAGATTTCAGCCTCCTGGGTAGGTAGCATTCCTGGGTATGGAAGCCCATTCACTGTCTTGGATGCCACCTGAGGGCGTGGGTGTGGATCCCCCCCCCACAACTTCAAAAAACAATGGCCATATATTACTTTTTATTTTTCCAGACTTGGGACTTGAACCAAGTGTGTGGGCATTGTCCCTGTGCTTCTTCTGCTCAAGGCTAACTCTCTACCACTTTAGCTACGGTGACCCTTTGGCTTTTTCTGTATATGTGCTTCTGAAGAATCTAACCTAGGGTTTTATCCATGGTAAGCAAGCAGTCTAACCACTAAGCCAAATTCCCAGCCCTGACCATTCTATGATGTCACAGCCATCTTTCCCATGGCAGCAAATACGTGTCAGCCACTGATCTTGCCCTAAGGTGGACTCAGGTAACCAGAGAGGCAAAAAGAATGAGAGGAAATGACAGGTAGCTACCAGACTACAGCTTGATGAGCTGTCCTGACTGGATTCTAAGATTACCAGATCCGAAGCAGGCTCAATTCCACACAATTCTCCTGTGATCTAAAGACCAGGGACTACTGCTGTCTTTGGAGAGACAGAGGTGAGTGCAGCTTCCTCTATGCAGCTTTCACACTGGAGAAGAAAACCAGAAATCACAATGATAATTTCTATAAATCAGAGGCATGACGTTGATGATGAGGTTGGAACAACAACACAGTGGGAATGAGAGGAGACATCCCTGAGGAGGAGACATTTGACCTGAAAGCAGGGGCACCATCCATGTAATTATCGAGGAGCAGGTTTTCCACGCAGTGAGAACAGCAAGTAAAGCCCCAGTTAGGGGAATGGACCTGACTGGTTTCACAAAAGGAAAACAGCACTGACATGCTAAAGCTCACAAAGCACGAAAAGAATTGTAGAAGGTGGAAGAAATAGAACAGAGGTGAAGACAGGAATGAATTAGATCGATACTGTATGCTACAGGTTACAAGGAGAAACAATTGATTTTATTCTATTTGTGATTTAACCCACTGTAGCCAAAGTGTTCAAATGCTAGCCACACATATCAGAAAATCCTAGAGAACATTTTTCAAATGTGATTCTAGCCAAGTTATGGTGGCTCACACCTGGAATCCCACTTATTCAGGAGGCTGATATCTGAGGATCAGATTTGAAACCAGCCGCAACAGGAAGTTCCATGAGACTGGATCTACAATTAAACACCCAAAATCTTAAAGTGGAATAGTGATTCAAGTAGTAGAGAACTAGACAAGCAAAAAAAGTCAGGGACATTTCCAAGGTTCTGATTCAAGTTCCAGGATAGGCATGAACAAACAAAATGTGACTCTGATTCCTCATGCTTTGGGGTTCTAATTCACAAGCCTTGGAAATGATATCTCTACCAAATGCTCTCCTCCCAAATCCTGCTTCAGAGCCACTTTTCAAAGCTCCAGCATCACCACTGTCTCCTCACAGTTAGCATACCAGTCTACCACTGAAAATTGGAAGAAATCTTTTTAGGAATCATGAGAATTCTGATCATCTTCCCACATCCAATAAATTACCTTCTACTATTGTCTGAATGTATTTAATCCTCTTTTGATTTAATGATCCTTAAGGAGTAAAACCTAGAGAATAATTATCAAACTAATTCAGCAGTCATCATTCTTCCCCCCAATATTTTAATGTAAGTTTATAAAATAGGGACTATACTGAATTGTGAACATAATACCTTCTAACTATAATGTTTTCTCATGAAGTAGGATTTAACAGAAACATCCTGCTTTCTTTTCCAAAATGATAAGTTTGTAGGAAGGTACCTCACATCTCAGAAGGAAAATGCTACTGGCCTTAGATCAATTTTGGTCACCAAGCACTGACAAAATGAATTTCAGAAAAGCCAGAGGAAAAGAGTCATTATACAAAATATTTTACAATGACACACAACCAGGCCACCTGTTTGAACTTTCAGAAATAAAAAGGAAAAAATGAAAAGCAAGTCTTGTAAAATGAGCTGGGTTTTGGTGGCTCATGCCTGTAATCCTAGCTACTTAAAAGCCTGAGATCAGAGGATATGGGTTCAAACCTGCCCAGGAAGGAAACCTTCCTCTCTGCAACCAGCAGACAGAAAATATCAGCTCTGTGGCTGCAGCCCAGCTGGACATCCTCTTCCCGCTGAAGCTCCAGACACGCAAGACCCCTGCCCCCAAAATAATTTGAAATGTATTCACATATTATCTTGTGTTTTTGAGATAATATTTGAAAAGTGTATCAGAAACATTTTACTGACTTCTAGATAAAAGCAGAATGAACGAGGAAATATGTATTCCCTCCCTGAAGGGTAAAAACTGACCAGAAGGATAATGGCGCTAGAAGCCCATTATCTAACATTGTGCTTAACCATCTTTCATTGCACCTTGTCAGTTAGAGTGAACAGTGAGTCTTTTTGATGTGAGATTGTAAAATTAATGATTAAAAACTTGGCACTGTTGGCTCGGCTCTGTAATCAGAAGACTGAGATCTGAGGATCCCAGTTCAAAGCCAGCTTGTGTAAAGAAGTCCATGAGACTGCTACCTCCACAATTAACCAGTAAAACACAGAAAGTTAAGCTGTGGTTTAAATGGCAGAGTACTAGCCTTGAGTAACATAGCTAAAGGACATCATCCAAGCCCCAAATTCAAGCCCCAGCATTTGCTCACACACATTAAAGTAGCCATCATAACGCTACAGGATATGCATGTGTTAAGCAAGGAAACGTGGTTGGGATTCTGACTGTATTTACCTAACCTTTAGTCTCAAGCATTCTATACATGGTAGCCCTGTCTGTGAAGAACTCTAGGTGAAATCTTTCCTCAAGATCAACACATGAATCCTAATTCACCTCTGCACATTTAAAACGACAAATACATATATACATACATATATACACACTTACATAGCTGTATATTCCTATATGATCATTTCAAATACATAATCATACACAATTGCTTCAGAATACTGTGCCCTTCTTTACTCCAACAGAAATACTTGTTTGATTTTAGCGGTAGCTGAATATAGCCAGGGTTCAGCTAACTCTTGTAATTTTAGCTGCTTAGGAGGCTGAGATCTAAGAATCTAAATTTGATGCCAACCCATGAAAATAAATCCTGAAGATTCTTATCTTCAATGAACTAGCAAAAAGCCAGCAGTGGAGATGCTATTCAAATGGTACAAAGAAAGCCTCGAGTAAAAATTCTAAGCAAGAGCTTCATGTTGAGTTTAAGCCTACTAGTACCCTGAAAGCCAAAACATCCCAAAAGACCAAAACAAAATCCAATTAGGAAACATAATTTTTAGTTTGTTAAATGTTTGGTAGAAAAATGGTTAAAACCCCCAAATTCAAGATATGTTTAAATGATGCAACAAATAAGCAACCAAATAATTTCAAGGTCAAGAATGTTCCTTAGTATACACTGGGACCCATGACAAAGAGATTGTATTCTATGCATTTCAAAAAAATCAATTAATTTTCAATAAGGGAAATAATTTACACCTATATTATAATTTATAGAAGCAATTTTAAAGTTCCAAAGGGAATTCAATATAAAACAAAAAATACATAATATTGCAAGTGACTATGCCTCTTGTAAGACACTAGAAAGCTGTAATAGTGTGGCTTCTAAGAAGGAGAAAGAGGAAGACTAGGCATGAGTGTTTGGGAAGAAGAGTTTACAGTTTACTGTGAGAATCACATTTTAGTATGTAACATCCTTCTTCCCTTCTCCTTCCCTGGGCTGGGCCTGGGGTCCATCAGGGGTCGGGTGCTGTCCCTGTGCTTGTTCAGCTCAAGGCTAGCACCCTATCACTTGAGACACAGTTCCACTTCCTGTATTTTCTGAGTAGTTTGTTGGGGATTATAGTGTCAGAAAGTTTCCTGCTTGGGGCTGGCTTCATATCTCAGTCTCATGATCAGCTAGGAATATAGATGTGAGCTACTCATATCATGCTTACATGACACAGTTTTGAAAACAAAATTCATACACGCACTGCTGGCTAAGGCCTATAATCCTAGTGATTTAGAAGGCTGAGATCTGGAGAATGGTGGTTCAAAGCAAAGCAGGGCTTGAGCTGTGATTAAAGTGGTAGACTGCCAGCTAAGGAAGCAAGGTAAGTGTAAGACCCTGATTTCAAACACAGTTATGTGAAAAATCAAAACAAAATGAAGCAACCCTCCAGCCTATAAAAATTAAAATAGTGGGCTGAGAAGGTAGCTCAGTGGTAGAGTTCTTGGCTTGTAGGCATGAGACCCTGTGTTTTATTCCTCAGCACCACATACGCAGAAAATTCCAGAAGTGGAGCTGTGGCTCAAGTGGTAGATAATTAGCCCTGAGCTAAAAAGCTAAGGGATAGTGCCCAGGCCAAGAGTTCAGACCCATCACTTAAACAAAAAATTAAAGTACTGGGTTGCCCAATAGTAATATAATGTTCATTAAGTAGTGGCTTGAAAATTAAAAAAAAAAAAACAAATACTCCCCAGATATCCATAAAAAAAAGTTTCCAGAAAATATTTTAAATGTCCGGTTAGACATATTATCTTTTTCCTTTCAGTCAGTTGTGGGACTTGAACTCATCCTGGGAACTGTCCATGAGCACATCAGCTCAAGGCTAATGCTCTAACATTTGAACCATTGAACCACTTCCAGATTTCTGGTGGTTATTTGGATAAGAGAGTCTCACGGACTTTTCTGCTGGCTTTGAATTGTGATCCTTATATCTCAGCCTCCTGAGTAGCTAGGTTTATAGGCGTGAGCTACCAGCACCTGGCCAGACATATTTTCAATAAGGAAAAAAAAACTTTTTGTACCTAAAGAATATCTCAATGGAGTAAAAGAGTAGGAGAAATAGATTTATGTCCAGACAATTAGGGCAACATGCAAACCTGACACACATATAATGATAGAGATGAGAATTAGAATGATAGAAAAGAGGACTACATCCCAAAGTATTGGACAGGGCTGACAAATCAGAGTGGGGAATCAGGGTATGGGGTAAGGACTATATAATAGCTATGAGTTTTGAAAAATGGGAAGTGTTACCAGGCCTAGGAAATCATGTTTATCATACCAAACAGACATTGGAAAATTGTCCCTTACCTATTTCACTAAGGAAAATTTTAAACCACTAGTCTCCCCAAGGTGTATCAGAAAAACTAAACTTCATCCAGGTACTTACTACTTGGGCATGGTACTTAATATTTGGATCATCAAGTGCCAATTGTAAATATAATTATACAAAGAATCTATTTACTAATAGAGATTGTTAATTTTATGTGATATAGAGTCACAATCCTAAAGGTACAAACTTAAAAACAATCTGAGCCAGGCACCACTAGCTCACACCTATAATCTTAGTTACTCAGGAGGCTGATATCTGAGGATCTTAGTTCAAAGCCAGCCCAGGCAGGAAAGTCCATGAAACTCTTATGTCAATAAACCACTAGAAAACTGGATGTAGCGCTATGGTTCAAGGGGTAAAACACTAACCTTTAGTTGAAGAACTGAGGGATATTGCCCAGGCCCAGTTTTCAAGCCCCAGAACCAGCTCTAATTTGGGGGTTTTAACCATTTTTCTACCAAACATTTAACAAACTATAACCACTCCCCCAAAAAAAAGCAATCTGCTGAATCAAAAGGGAGAAGTATACCTTGGACAGGCATTTGGTGATACAGAAACATTTTCATAAAGCTAAAATATATCTATAAAGCTTTACTTACCCAAGCTATAGGTCCAAAAGCCACCATTTAGAATAGAGGATCAAAGCTGCCTGCAAACCATGTCTTTTTACCACTTCAATTTTCCCACATTAATATAGGGCCAGAGGTTTGATTCTAAGAGGCACAGAACTTTCTTGGAAAGCAAAAGGCTAAGTTTCAACCCAAGGAAAAAGCCCCAAAAGCCACGTCCTTTCATTTAGATTAAGGATAAATAATTTATAGTATCTCTTTTTTTATTGTCTGATATATTTATTCATTTCAGTAATCAATGGTTTTTATGAGTACTTCATTAGACTTAAGAGTCTCATAGACTTCCCTGCCCAGGCTGGGCTTACCCACCATCCACAAATCTTAGCCTCCAAAGTAGCTAGGATTACAGGCTTGAGCTGCTGTTGCCTGGCCACATTCCACCCCTTCTTCTCCCTTCTTCTTCTTTCTTCCTCCTCTCCCCTCACAACCTTCCTCCTCCACACCATGTTAAATAAGTATAGCTTTACAACTGAACTGCACACACAGACATAGGCTACAATCTTTATTCAATGAAATAAAGAGCTATATGCTAGCACCAACCCCCCTTTTGCTTTGTGATCTTGGTAATAAACCGATGAGATAGGTAATCATTATCTTAATCTTACAGACCAGGACACTGGAACAGAACCAATGATTCGCTAGGGCCAAGATCACAAAACTTAAATCCTGAGCAAACAAACATCTCAATCCAATTCCAATAATGAAGATGAGACTCAAACCCAGTCACTCTCATCACTAGACTGCCATGTACTTAATAACACGTATAGGAATTTTTGATTCCTTGCTACAGGAATGTGAGGGTAGGACATAACAAAGGCCTCACACTAATGGCGTATTATTTGATTATAAGGTTTGCAATTGGAAAGACCAGGAGAAAAGACCCAGGTCCAGCATTTACTAACTTGTGACATCATACACAAGTCATTTCAATTTGTTTGCCTCTGTTTCTATATCTGGAAAATGGAGTTAATCAGAGCCCCTTCCTTCATAAAGGAGCAGGTTCCCAGCAAGGTGTAATTGGATCACACCTGAAATCCTAACTACTAAAGAAGCTAAGATCAGAGGATCAAGGTTCAAGGCCAGTCTCAGCAGTAAAGTCTGTGATAGTTTATTTCTAATTAATCACCATAAAATCAAAAGTAGTCTAGTAATTCAAACCCGTAGAATGCTAGCCATAAGCAGAACTCAGGTACAGCGCCTGGGCCCCAAGTTCAAGCCTGACAACAAAAACCAACAACAATAAAGAGCAAGTTCAAATAATTTGTTTAAAGTAGTACATTAAGGCTGAAATCTGAGGATTGAAATTCAAAGCCAGCCCAGGCAGCTAAATCTGAGAGTTTTATCTCTAATTAACTTACAAAGGACCAGAAGAACAGATGTGGCTCAAATGATATAGTGCCAGTTACAAGTAGCACTCACTGCCTTTGCTCCAACCTGGCATAAGCCCAGCACAAATGGCCCAAAGCAGATATTTATGGGTGGGAAACTGAACCAGTGACCTTTATAAGGAGCCTCACCTCCTGCCATCTTTTCTTGTCCAGGCCCTCTCTGGCTTAAATGTTATCTATTCTCTCTCACTGGGAAAAAATCAATAGCATTAAATGTTTCATATGAACCAGTTATAATTGTACACTTCAGTGGTTTTAAGTACATTCACATTTTCATGCACCGTCATTGATATCAACCTCTAGAACTTTCTCAGAATCCAACCTTAAATTCAGCAATTATTAAACAGGATAATCCATCCATCTCTTTCCCCAGTCTCAGGAAACCCACCTTTCTACTTCCTGTCTCACAATTTGACTGTTGCAGATCTCTTGTGAGTGGAGTCATGATATTCTAGTGATAATGATGGTCATGGTGTGTATGTGTATGTGTGCATGTGTGTGTGTTCATGCTCATGCACATACCAGTCTTATTTCTTGAACTCTGGTCCTGGGCATTATCCCAGGGATCTTTTGCTTAAGGCTAGCACTCTGCCTCTTGTACCTTAATTCCATGTCAGTTTTCTGAGGTAGTTAATTGGAGATGAGTTTCATAAAGTTTCACTCCTCATCTCTATCCTTCCTAAATAGCTAGCATTATAGTCATGAGCCAACAACACGTGGCTAGAGATGGTGAATTTTAACACATTAGTTGTGCTATCATGAAGTGCCTAATCTTTTAGTCAAACAGGGTAAATATTGCTATGAAAATATTTTTGGATGTGATTATCATTTTAATCACATAGTAAATTTAAAAAGATAATATTAAATAATTTTAAACTTTCAGTAATAAGATTTATTACAGGCTGGGAATGTGGCTCAGTGTTAGAGTGTTTGCCTAACATGCATGAATCCCTGGGTTTGATTCCTCAGAAACACATGAACAAAACTTGAAGTGACGCTGTGGTTCAAGTGGTAGATCACTGGCCTTGAGCAAAAGTAGCTCATGGACAGTGCCCTAGCCCTGAGTTCACGCCCCAGGACTGGCAAAAAAAAAAAAACAACAAAAAAGCAAAGCAAAAAAAAAAAGATGATGACGTTTCCAAAATAGAATGGGCTTTATCCAATGATTTGATGAATTTAAGAATTTGAGGATATTCAAATTCTGCCACTTAGCTGCAGTATAGATATTCTGAGTCTCCATCTACAGGCTGAATGATGCAAAAATTTTCATTTGCATGAGCTATCAGGCCTGATATCTCCCAATCAACGTATACACATGCATGTATACATACATGCATGTGTATATATTTGTGGATATATTATATATATGTATATATGTATGTATATATATATATATATATATATATATATATATATATATATATGCTTGAGACTAGTACTGTACCTATTGAGCCACACCTTCAGTTCCAGGTTTTTGTTGGTGTGTAGGAGATATTCTTGGGTAAAGTTTATGAGCTGTTTTCGTTGTTGTTGTTTGGTGCCAGTACCAGAGCTTGAACTCAAGACCTGGGCAGTGTCCCTTACCTCTTTCACTCACAACTAACACACTACAACGTGGGCTACAGCTCCATTGCAGGCATTTTAATGGTTAATTGGAGATCATAGCTGTAAACCATGATCCTCAGAACTCGCCTCCTGAGTAACTAAGATTACAAGCATGAAATACCAGCACCTGCTTCAGATAGTATTCTTATGGTCATACTATTTTCATTTTGAGCTGTGTGGCTCTAGTCAGTGGCTTAATCTCTCTGAATACCATTTCCTGATATGTGAAATGAAGATTAAGAAAGTACATTAATAATAATAAATACTTTATGGGGTGGGCATGGACATTTGATGGGGTAAAAATAAAATAAATGAAACCTTCATCTGCCAATACATCAGTTTTTAGTAATCAATATTTATTATTTGTCATTGTTATTATTTGTCCTGACCTTGATTTGAAAAGTCTTATAAGATGTAGGGCAGAGAAGAGAAGTCCCACTGCAGCCTCTTCCCTGCCCCCATCTCATTGGTTTCCTTTGAGGTCACCAGCCATTTTAAAAGTCCAAGCCCAATAGTTTATAACTTGCTCCCAGATTTAAATTTGACTTTAATAACTGGTGCTCTGGCTTTGATTTTGATGAAAATGGCTATATACTGCTGGTGACAATGGGGAGATAGCAGCCAATTCTATAGTCAACTTTGAAGACTCCCCCAGACAATAGGATAGGAGAGAGAGAGAGAGAGAGAGAGAGAGAGAGAGAGAGAGAGAGAGAGAGAGAGAGAGAGAGAGAGAAAGTTTTCCCAAAAAGCTGTTTAGTCTACTAATCATGGTGCTGGCAGAATCTATCCTGAGGACTGCCAAATGGGGTAGAGAGACCCACCATATAGCCATTGAGGGGGCTCCCTTTCTTCTCCTGGAGTGCTGGTGATGTAGGTGTTTTTTTTACATTTTTCAGTCTACCAGAAGATAATAGGATAGGAGAAGGATCAGAGTGGGCATGTCACAGAAAGGATCAGATTCCAGGGAATGGATACCCATCTCTTCCTCTTCTTGCCATGAAAGGTCCTTGATGTCCCCATCTTGGACAAGAACCAGGCGTGATGGTGGTGGCTGGGCTAGAGCGGCCTTGCAAACGATTTAAGGACACTTTATTTGTGAGTATACTGTTTTCTTAATGTTTGTAAAGCATTAGTTTTGTTAGGTGAATAGGTGTACATGTCTTCATTCTGACCAGATTGGTCTAATTGAACATTTTTATTAATTTACTTTATTGTTATAAAGAGAATGTACAGAGTGATTACAATTAAATGAGTCAGATAATGAATATATTTCTGTTTGTAGAGTGTCTTCTGTTCCCCCACTCTTTCCCAGCCCTTTCCTCCCATTAATTAAACATTTAGGGAATTCTCTGAAGGAAATATGGACTAATGTAAAATAAAATGTTTATGACAGTACAGACTTAACCCAATCACATTTTTTTTTGTAGAATAGAGAAATCTATTTTCTGCAATGAAGAAATATCCATGAGCTATTCTTGGAGACTGGAGGGAAGTTACTGAGCACCCTAACCTGGGCACTATGGAGAAGATCATTTGACCTGAAAGGATGCCTGAAAGAACACAGAGCTGCAGCTAGGTGAGATGATCAAGCAGGTCCAGAGCATTGTAGAGGTGGCATTCACTTATTCTCTACTGGTGATATTCACACACAATACATAGTTTTATTTGCTGTATAAAAGAAAGGAAAGTTTAGAAATTTTTTAAGAGAATTTTCCAATGAAAAAGCAAGACTTACCAACATTAATGTTGTGCTCAATAATAAAGAATGGGAAAAGGTTCAGTATAAATAAAGTACTGTGAATATACTCTTTTATGAATCATGAAATTTGGTCAATGGAGCACAAATCTAACTTTATATGTTTTACAATCCTGGGAGATCTTACATACAGTGATGTGAGGGAGATGGTAAGTGGAAACAAAGGAGGAGGCAACAATGCTTGATAAGAAATGTACTCATTACCTTGCTCATGTAATTTTAATTCCTCTGTATGATATTTTCACAAAAGAAGTAATTTCTCAAATACAATCCTCCAAAACTCTCCCTGTGATAGACAGAGAAAGTTGTTTCCCACTGGATCTGACTTGTTACACACAATCCTCCCTGTCATCCATGAGATTCCAAAACCACAACCACTTCTACTACTGTGTAATCTGCTATCCACTGAAGTGCTAAGCATCAACCTCCTGGTGAAAATCACAACTGGTGTGCAAAGTTGACTTTGATTCAGAAAACTAAAAGATACCCATTTTTCAAGGACAGAACTTCTCTTCATGCCAATGTCCACTTACTTCTTCACTTGTTCATCTTCTTTCCAGTTATGGTAGAAGGATCTGTACCAATGGGACAAGAGACGGAAGTTAACTATGCTTCTCCTTTTATGAACTAACAGGGCATACATGAGACTGGCTAAGTCCCACATGGTAATGTAAACATGACCGACAAAAAGTAGAGATATATCTATACAGTTTCATGGAGATCCTGTGAAGGGGCTTATATGCACCTGTCAAAATAAATGCACAATTGCTCGTGCCTGTAATCCTATTAATCAGGAGGGTGAGCTCTGAGGATCACAGTTTGAACCCAGTCTAGTCAGTAAAATTCTAAAGACACATATTCAATTAACCAGCCAAAAGCCAGAACTGGACCTGGGAAACAAATGGTAGAGTGCTACCTCTGAACACCCATGGGACAGCACTCAGGCCCCAAATTCAACTTTTGTCCCTTTCTTCTAGTTACTTCAAAGGCCTCCAAGTTAGTGATTTCCTTGGTGAGGGTGGAAGTTGGGTGCCACTGGCTCATGCCTTTAATCCTAGCCTTAGCAAACTGCTAAGGCTCCACTAGATTCTAGGCAATTGAAATATTCTGGCTGCCCGGTCCTAAGAAATTAGCCAGGGAGTGCACTTCTTTGTCTCAAGCCAAGCTTCTATGATAAAGCCCATGTGAAACAGTTTCAGAGAGGTGCCAAGTATTCCAATACTCTGCCAGGGGGTCTCATCAGTCCTGGGTTTGAAGGAGGAACACTCACTTTTTAAACAAAAAAAAAATCCAGCACCTGCTTAATTGTTCCCCACTGTCTATAGTGGTGGAGGAAGTTTCCAATATAAAAGAGATCACCTTTCTTTTAGGCAGGGACCAGGTCCTTCACCAGCATTTCCAACAAGCTTGAGTCCAGACTCCATATATTATAAGGAATATTCAGGGTCTCGGCTGACTCAATCTCACATTAATGTGGTAAAAAGAATGGATCTTTCAAAAATGGAAATGGAAGTACAATTCAAATTGAGTAATTGTAATAGAGTGGATTGAAAACTACACAGTAAATATTTTCTCAGTATACACATATAAAAACACACAAGAAGAATGTTCTAGTATGGGCTAGGATGAGATTAAATAAGTTTCCTATCATGGTTATACATTATCTGAGTTGCTTTGTGCTTCCTTTGGTTTGTTCTTATAACAAGGGCTGAGACACTGGATTCATGGTTTGGCACTAATCCAATGTCTGCAGCTTCAAGTGAGGCACTCACACCTCTCATGCCTGAGACCCGAGTTTCTTCCACTTTGAAAACAACACAGGAACACCTTTCATGTTTCTGAGCCACAGGCCAAGTGAGTGGCTTGAACTGACAGTCAGTTAACAGTTACCTGGCTCTCAGGGTTCTATATTATGTTCCAATTTGAGGTAGCTAGAGTCATCTCTCAGGGCCAATGATCTAAGCTGCTTGCTTACATAAGACCACCCCAAAGATAAACTGGAGACTGAAATCTCCCTTCCCACATCACTATATACATATGTGGACATTGTCTTATCCCAACAACTTCAGCTAGGCCTAGGTACTAGCATGATTTCAGCTAAAGGAGACTTTCCTAGGTCTGCTTCATGCCTTATTTGTCACTATTTCCCTCATCCTGCACAAATCATTTTGCTCTCAGGACCCTCTCAGCCTGCCATGGGCTTCTTGCATGTATTTTTGACCTCTACTTCCTAGGACATTGTTAGGATTTTGAATCTTAATCTTCTGTGCTCCTGAAGCCCCTGTGTGCTGTCATCTGGAAAAAAGGTAAGTACTTAGTGGTGTGAAAATCAAACAAGTATTGAAAAACAAACATTACACATACAGTCAGACATTTTTACAGGTGTACATTCTTGTAAGATAAAAGACTATTTTTGATATTTTTGTAATACTTTATGACGGAGGGGAAGGGGAGAGGAGAAGAGGTCCTTCATTGTTTTCTCATAATTCATTGATTATTATTTAAAATACTATAGTTGAAGGGATGTAATATTTAAAGATAAAAAACTGTGCTCCTCTTCTTTTTATAAGCTACGCATTTATGAAATATTCCTCACTAAAGTCTTGTTGACTATGTCCCATGAACTATCCTCCCTTTTCAAAATAATCAAGGAAAACTCTTCAAAAATCAGTGAGCTGTTTCCAATCTCTGGATAAGAATTTAAGATACAACATTGCCTGCGATTTTGTGCATGTATAATGTGTGTGAGAGTGTGTGTATTTTTGTGAATGTGTGTCTGTGTATATGTGTGTTTTAGGGCTTGAACTCACGGCTATATGACCATCCCGAGCATATTGCCCTTGAATCTAGTGCTCTACCAATTGTGCCACAGTTCTACTGCAAGCGTTTTGTAGTGAACTGGAGATGAGAGACTCATAAAATTTCCTGTGCAAGCTGTCTGAATTAAATCTCAGGTCTCAGCCTCCTGATTAGCTAGAGTTATAATTATGAGCTTCCAGAACCTGGTGATAAATCATTTTTACTGAAGACAGTGGAGTGATAAAGCATTGTTACTGGATCAAGTTTCAGTCCATCTTCACAACACTGTATATCAAAAAACAGCAACAGTAAAATCCTATACAAAATATAATAATAAGATATAATTACAATAAAATTTAGTGATATAGTCTGCTAGCATAACTTTCAGGAAACTGTGGTCTTAATGATTTAGCATCACAAAATCAAACAAAATGAGATAATTTTAGTAGACCATGTATTTTTTAATTCCATCTTTTACTAATTTCAAAAAATTAAAAGGAACAGGAAAAAGATTCATATTCATAAGGAGAATGTAAAGAAGATAAAAATGGCAGATTATGAAATTGAAAATTCTACATTACAGGAAAATTATTGTCATGATGAATATATGATAATAATCTTCAGAGCAGCAATACATAAATATGTATTTACTACACATAGTCAAACTTGTCCCTATCTCTATCAACTTCCAATCCTCTAGTACATATTATCAATGTATTCATGTTTATGCTATATTCCAAAATAACTACCAGAGTCAGGAGGTTACCAATGTACATTAGCATTCAATGATTTAGGAGATAAACCTGCTAATTATATTGGTCGGATTATTCAATATACTAAACAAGTAGTATGTTATCTTTGCACTCCCTATGTATGTACAAACACTACCTCAAAGTGAAAAAAATACAACAAGATTTTTGAAGGCATATGCCTGTAAAGCTAGTTATTTGGGACATCAGTTCAAGATCAGTGTAGTTTTACCTGCAATGGTCCCCAATCTGACTATGTGGATGGAATACATCTGTCATCCAAGGATCATGGGGAGCATGAGAGCAGGAGGATTTCAATTTCATGCCATGCTAGGAAAGAATTTCCACATGGCTTCATCTCAACCAAACAAGGTTCAACAATACAGAGCCCCTATCAACCCCATTAGGGGAAAATAAACAGAGCCTTGTAGAATCAGAAATAAACAATAGTAAATAATGCCAATACAAATATCATAAACAACACACAAGTAATGTTGTTTCTCATACCAATAATCCTAAGTATAGGTAGGATTATATATGTGATCTAGAAGCACTAAGCAATTCATGATTTAAAAAAATGACAATTTGAAGCCAAGTGCCAGTGGCTCTTGCCTGTTATCCCAGCTACAGATGAGGCTGAGATCTGAAGATCACTGTTCAAAGCCAGCCCAGTAAGAAAAATCCCCATAAGACTCTTATCTCCAATTAACAACTCAAAAACCAGAAGTGGCTCTGTGAGTCAAGTGGTAGATTGTTAACTAACTTGAGCACAGAGTCTCAGCAAGAGTGCCCAGGCCTTAAGTTCAAGCTCCATAACCAATAAAATTAAATAAGCATTTAAATATCTGAATTCATTGTGAATTAATAAAATAACATCTGTTGTATACAATTCTACAGACAACTATATTATATTTTTAGTTAGACAAAGTAGGAGCACTTCAATAAAGGACACTTTTTCATAAACTAGGGCAGATAGGTCTCTAATTAGAGGAAATTGCTGGACTCTTATATACTATTTTTTGGTTGGTTTTTGTTTTGTTTTAAGAACAGGATGAGAAACCCCATCTCTGCCAACGCCCACTTGGATATGTATAAAATCATTCACAGGCCATGCATAATTAACCAAATGATTTTGTTTATCTCATATGTCCCTATTGCCTATAATTTCCTATTCTCACCTTCCTCAAAATACAAACATGTTCCACTGATTCAGATTTGAGCCAGGCAATGTGTAGTATTGGTGCCAAGAGTTGAGGAAAATTGTGACACAACAGGAAGCATGAAACCAACACTTTAGTAGCTGGACACTGGGGGCTCAGGCCTATAATCCTAGCTACTTAGGAGGCTGATGATCACAGTTCAAAGCCAGCTGGAATGAGAAAGTTTGTGAGACTCTTCTCTCCAATTAACAACCAAAAAGCCATGAAGAGATCTGGGGCTCAAGAGGTAGAGTAGCCTGGATTACAAAAACTCAGGGGCAGCACCCAAGCCCTGAGTTCAAGCTTGAAGTTCAGGCACATGAACAAAAACAATCATCAACAACAACAAAAAACAGAAACTGGGAGAAAGCTCAGGAAAGTTTGGCAGTGTCTACAAGACAAATGTACACATTACATGAATTGTGAAATGTTCACCTCGCTGTACACACCTTAGTAACAATTATATTTTTAAAATAATCTGAGAAATCAAAAAGTCATGGTACATTATGAGGTTCATCTGCTTTCCAGAATTTGAGAGCCCCATCATCTGAGTTGGTGGCAGACACGTTGTATGGCCCAGCGTGATGCGAAAATATGAAGCCAGAGATGCTTTCAGATTGTCCCACCAACTCTTCTATGACTTTAAGCAAAAAACAAAACAAAGCAAACAAAATAGACTTTAAGGTTAATTAAAGATTAAGGTTAACTACAGAATTCCAGGTAGAAATATACTGTTAAATAATGAGTGAGCACATATTCTTTGTAGATACTAAAGTCACATGTGTCACAAAATTATCCACAGGAAGAAATATCCACAGATTTATAACTAGAAACTCCGAAGTGTCAGGTATATTAATTAGATAGCTGATGAAGAGAATACCACACTGTATTCAGTCAGGTAATGTATTTTATTTACCAAACTGCTGCCCATCCCATGCATGGTGGAGAGACATGGCCAGAAAAAGGACGACCCAACCTCATGCCAGGAATTATCTAGGCTGGGGACCAGATGAGTTGTGGCCAGGTGGGGGTAAATTGTGGCTACACTGGATCTGGATGTGACCTCAGGGCCTGCAACCCTCCTCTGGTCAGATGGGAGGTGTGACAAGAGGTAGCCCAGTTTGTTACCCAGCAGGAGAGAAATATGGCTGCCTCCAGGTGGGCCAGATACCTAGGTAACACAGATAAATTGTGAAAAGCACTTAAGTTTGCATATGCAGTAGTGTTGCAGCTGTGTGGAGGTTTGTAGAAGTCCATACTTCTGATGAACTTGCCATGAGTAAATTGCATAACCATACAGTTCACTGGACAGATCCTGCTGATATATACACATACACACACATATATATATATAAACATACATATGTATAGATGTGTATACATATATACATACATGTTTACATACATACATACATATGTATATTTAGTGACATGTAAAGAAAAATAAAATTTACAATGAATAAACTTAATAAACATAGTTTCCAAAAGAATTATTTTACCTGAATCAATTCATTTCTTAAAGTCTCCAATGCTATATCATACTTAAGGTAGTTGGTGATCCTTTTCAAAATATTGTGATATTGTGTTTTTTTTTTTTCAGATGAAAAAGCCTGCCATTAAAATACTTTTAAGAAATTCCTTATTTTTGAAAAGGAAAGGCACTTGTGCCTTCCTGTGTCATCATTTTTTTTATTTTTTCAATTATATATTCTCTCTTAGATTATATCTGTAGATCTAACTCATCCTCTTTCAATAGTGTCTTATGGGAAGTGGAAAATGAAGTATCATTCTGTTATTTTGGGAGGTTGTGATATTATTTAGAGAGATGATTTGGAAGTTACTTTTCTACACATTCATGCTCCTCATTCAACTAAGCCAGAGATTTAAAAAAAAGTAACATTTTAGCTGGGCGCCAATGGCTCATGCCTGTAATCCTAGGTACTCAGGAGGCTAAGATCTGAGGATGGTGGATCAAAACTAACCCTGGTAAGAAATCAGTGAGACTCTTACCTCCAATTAACCACCAGAAAACCAGAAGTGGCACTGTGGCTCAAATGGTAAAGCACTAGACTTTATCTGAAGAGCTCAGGGACAGCGCCAAAGCCCAGAGTTCAAGATCCATGACTGACAAAAAATAAAAAGGTAAGAAGTGGGGAGAGAGCTAGGAAGGTGGCTCAGTGGTAGAGCGCTTGCCTTGCAAGCGTGAGGCCCTGGGTTCGATTCCTCAGCACCATATAAGCAAAAAGAAAAAATCCGGAAGTGGCATTGTGGCTCAAGTGGTAGAGCACTAGCCTTGAGCTGAAGAGCTGAGGGATAGCGCCCAGGCCCAGAGTTCAGGCCCTACGACCGGATCCAAAAAAAAAAAAAAAAGTGGGAGGAAAGTGTAATGTTAAGGCTAATATTCACATATACAAAAAATTGTCTAGAAATATAACTATACTTTATAATATCTTACCAAGGTGATAAGGTGAATAATAATTTGCCGTGTAAGGCAGCAACTTCACACATTTTCCCACAACATATATGTGCTAGTAGCATAACCCCAAACTAGGCTAACAAATCTAATATCTGCTACCATATTTTAAATTCCTTTGCTTAATACCGTTTATTTGCATTGGTGATTATTATGACATCTATGACAAATATAAAATTTTGGATAAAACATTTACCAAGAAGGGGCCTGGGAAGGTGGCTCATTGATAGAGTGTTTGCCTTGTATGCCCGAGGCCCTGGGTTCGATTCCTCAGTACCACATAAGAAAAAAGAATAAAAGCCAGAAGTAGCACTATGGCTCAAGTGGTAGAGAGCTAGCCTTGAGGTGAAGAACTGAGGGAGAGCGCCAGGCCCAGAGTTCAGGCCCCACAACCGGACCCACCAAAAAAAAACATTTACCAGGAACATATATCTACTGAGGGGCATTGGTTTTGATTCCATATCTTAGCTATGTTAAATAATGCTGAAATACACATAGTTGGGCTGGTAGCTTTAGTATGGTCTTGTTTGTGGTCATTTGTGGAAATGCCCAAAAGTGGGATTGCTGTGTCATAGGGGAGCTCTATGTGGTCTTTTGAGGAACCTCCATACTACTTTCCAAAGTGGTGAACAAGTTTATACTCCCACCAACAATGCAGTAAGGTTCTTCTGTCCACATCCCTTCCAGCATCTGTTGTTATTACATGTCATGGTTATAGCCATTCTAACTGGGGTGAGGTGGTACCTCAATGTTGTTTTGATTTGCATTTCTTTATCACTAGGGAGGTTGAGCATTTCTTCATGCATCTATTGGTCATCCTCCTTTCCTCTTCAGAGAAGTTTCTCTATAATTCTTAAGCTCACTTATTTATTGGGCAGTTGTTTCTTTAAGGATTTGTTGTTGACGAATTTGATTTTTTGAGTTCCAGGTATATTTTAGATATGAGTCCTTTGTCCATTGTATGGCTAGGGAAGATCTTCTCCCAATCCGTGGGCTTTCTATTGATGTTCCTAGCTATGTCCTTTGCCATGCAGAAGTTCTGTAAGATCATGCAATCCCATTTGTCCAACCTTTCTTCTATTTGTTTTGTTTCTGAGTCTTTTTTAAGACAATTTCAGCCTGTGCCACGGAGACCTAGGGTTTCTCCCATTCCATCCTGTAATGTTTTCAGAGTGTCTGCTTTGACTTCCACGTCTTTGATTCATTTCGAGTTGATTCTGGTTCAGGGTGATATATATGGATCTAACTTTCGTTTTCTACATGTAGTTAACCAATTTTTCCAGCACCATTTACTGAAGAGGTTGTCTTTCTTCCATTCTATATATTTAGCTCCCTTATTGAAGATTCTGTGGAGTACTGTGGATTCAGTCCTGGGTTTTCTATACTATTCCATTGGTCTTCAGGACTGTTCTTGTGCCAGTATAAGCTGTTTTGATGACTGTGGCTTGTTTGAAACTTGGTATTGATATTCCTCAAACTCTGTTCTTTCTGTTAAAGATTGTTTTTGCTATTCAGGGTCTTTTATTGTTCCATATGAATTTTTGGATTGCCTCTTCTATTTTCTTGAAGAATGAGGTTGGAATATTGATAAGTATTGTATTGAATTTGTAGATTGCTTTGGGATGTATAATAAAAACAGTAGCATTTTCTTTCCACATACATTTAAAATAAATTAGGGATTAGATTAAACTAATTCCTTTAGTATGAATTTTACTTTCATTCCTGTTGAGTATGAATAACATCACTGTTTCATATCATGCTCAGAATCACAGAATAGGCTTGGAGTATAAATCACTCTATTTGATCCAACCGTTTTCTGTAAGCAAAACTAGGGCTGGGATGGTGGCTCGCTGTAGAGTATTTGTCTTGCACACATGAGGTCCTGGGTTCGATTCCTCAGCACCAAATAAGCAGAAAAACATGGCAGTGGCACTGTGGCTCAAGCAATAGAACTCTAGTCTTGAATTGAAGAGATGAGTGCCAGCCTGCAGGCCGAAAGTTCAGGCCTCACCACAGACAAGAAAAGCAAAATTATAAATTTTAAAACTAGCTAACATTATTAAAAAATAACAATTCCATAGTATGAGGAAATGTATATAAATATTAACTTACTTTTCAATGATTTAGAAATCATATTTAAAAAATAGTACTTTAACATCCTATATTGGAAAATTTATTGAAGGTAGACAATTAGTAAAATATAAAATTATTTATATATACTGTTCATTTATATCAGGTTCTAATTTAAAAAAAAATTAAACCAGAAAACTTTTCCATATACTGATATTTCAGGGTGATATACTTCTATTCAGTCACTTAAATTGTGATTTAATATGCTTTTCCAATTGGATGCATGGATTAACCACTTATCCAGTAATTATAGACAAAACAAAACAGACTCTGAAGAAACATAGAAGAAATTTTGAAATGATAAAAGTCTCCCTGTGAATATATGAATTCCTTTGTATGAATTTAAACAGAAAGTGTTCAAATATTTCCATATTTTCAGCAGTAATACCTTAAAAGAAAGCAGATGTGCCCTCAAGCTCAAATGCCAATGCTACTAAATTATAATTTAATAAATATAGATAGATACAATTAAATATAGATTGATACAATTAGTATTTTAGGAACTGTCATCTAAATATTGTATATATATATATAATTACATATATAACAATCCTATGAACATTTATGTATTATATGTTTGTCTTTATTTAAATTATAAATTACATTAGGTATATTTATTATATGTTTATTATATTATTTTATATATTGTATTATGTTGTATTAATTCATATATATTTTAAATACATTATCAATTTGATACTATATATGCTAATCATAATATACACAAGCATATAATAATGTACCATATATAGTATAAATAAATTTATTTGAAATAGAGCAAAATGGTATGCATATATATATTAAGAAGTGTCATTTAAATACAATCAAACGTTCATTCCTTCCCTCTAAATAAGGTTTGTAAGAATTTTGAGCCTATGTCATTCATATATTGACATAATGTAAAAATATAAACCACCAGGATTGGGAGTGAGTAAAAAATTCTTTTTTTTTTAATCGTGAAAATACCATACAGAAGGGTTACAATTACATGGGCAATGTAATGAGTACATTTCTTATCAAACATGGTTGCCTCCTTTATTTCCCCTTCCCATCCCTTCCCATCTCCCTGCTCCCAACTCACACCTCTGCTAACCCTACCCCCCTCCCCCTGGACATCTGGGACAAAAGTTCTTTTTATTAGAGAAAAGATTTTATGAATAATATTAGGTAAATAATGCCAAGTTTTTTCCCCAGCATATTGACAACAAAAACATAAAACATAGAGAGTCTCCCAGGTGTTGCTTACACTTGCATATTATCCTAGCTATTCAGAATTGAATTGTGAAGCCAGCCTGGACAAATGATCACAAGGCTCTCACCTGCAATTCATCAGGAAAAAGCATCAATAGAGTTGAGGTTCAAGTGGTCGAATGTAGGCTTTGACTGAAAAATGTTAAGGGAGAGTGCAAGGCCCTGAATGCAAACTCCAGAAATGGTATAAAGAATAAAAACAAAACCACAACATCAAACACATGGAAACACAGAAAGACAAAGGCTATGCAAACTTAAATGCTACATCATTGAGGGATCGATCACACTAAATACAATAAATGAGATTTAGGCATTTTCACTCAATTGAATAATAATTAAGGAATGGAATTATATCCATCCATTAGAAAATAGGACACTGCATCATTTTAAAGGAATGGTAAGACCTCTTAAAAACCAGGTTAAGTGAAGAAAGTTAATCCAAGGGAAACTACGAATACATGTTTACCCTTAAACAAGAAAGATATTATTAATCTATAAATATACAATATACAAGTGTGTACACTTTGTGTACACAAGTGTAAGAACTAAAATATGATAAAGTCCTAGTAGAACGTAAATGATGTAATTTTTAGAAAAGCTTAACTCACAGCCCAACAAAATAAGCACCCAGAATTGAGTATTCATATATGGGAGTGGAACCAAGTGCAGAAAGGCACATTAACGAGCACAAAAAGGGTGGAGAAATACAGTTACAAAATCAAATTCATAATTAAAATGAATGAATATTTCATTTTTAAAATGTATTTAATTTTACATGCATTTATTTTTATAAATAATCTTTGTATGCCTCTTGCCTTTTGTACTTTTAGGTTATCTTTCAATCTCTGTTATGTAGGCAATGCATGGACCATGTTACTCATACCTATGACACTTGTGTTTTACTGAGATTAATGGTATGAGGCTTCATGCTTCATTTATTGTTGAGATTGATATGTATACATTTTTGTCGAGGTTATGTTCTCATTGTGATGCTCTAGACCTCTGACTTCTGACAAAAAGTGGTCATAGATGTGAGATAGCATATCAGGTCATTCAGTCTTTTATCCAATTTGGAATAAATAAAGTTTATTTTCTAAAATTACATACAAAATGACAAACAGCAAATCTGTTAGAGATGTTTCTAATGTGAAACAGATTACTTCCCAAAATATCTGATTAGTGAAACTATATTTTCAAACTTACTTACCCTATATTTTAACAGCAACAAACCTATTTTAATATTTATGCCAGTGATTAAACTCAAATTGTAAGCATGCAAGAGTGCCTTACATCTGTAATCCTAGTTATTTGGGATGCTGAGACCTGAGCATAATGGTTCAAACCCAGCCTGAGCAGGAAAGTCTGTAAGTCTCTTGTCCCCAAATAATCACAGAAAAGAAACAAAAATGTCACTGTCGCTCAAGTACCTTGAGCCAAAGCATCCTAGGGACAGAAATTTCCAAAGTTCAAGACATAGGACTGGCAAAAAAGAGATTAAAATCAAATTGCCAGCACTCACTCATTTAGACAATCTATAGTGAGGGCAGGCTACTGGAGTTCACATCATTAACTGAAGAGGTAGAATTTGAGATGATCATAGTTCAGAAACAGTTAGCAAGGAAAGTAATAAGATCTCCACATCGAAAGCCATGCAGACAGAGTTGAGGAACTTAGAGTCTGTTTGGCCCTTATCAAAACTGATAACCTATGAGCAAGTAAATCAAAAAAGGAATGTTGTTTAGCAAACAAAGTATCTAAATTCATAGTCATGTTCTAAAGAAGGAAAGGAAAAAGAAGAACGAAGAAAGAGAAAGAAGAGAAAGGAGGGAGGGAGGAAAACAGGAGGGAGGAAAAAAGAAAGTGAGAAAGGTATAAATAAAAATCTCAGCATGTGTTAGATGTTAATAATGACACTGAATTATTTTAGCTATTCTGCCATTATTTATTTATTTGGCAGAAACATTTTGTGTGAAGCCTAAATAAACCCAAAACTAGACTTAGACATCTAATAGCTATCTCATTTTTATGTTTCCTGTTTACAACACTGCTGTTTTATCCTATTGTTTAGTGTGAATTCTATGACCAATATAAATCACATTTGGAATAAAGCAGTTACTAGGTGATCCTTCCTGGATGAGGTTGTGTGGGGATCCTGGTGGAGCCCTGTCAGGATCGAGGGAGAATCTGGTATTTACGAAGGTTCTGTGGTGGAACTGGGCAGGGATTTGAGGGTAGAGGTCGTCATGGGTAGGGCTATGAGACAGTAGGGAGGGGACAGGAAAGACTTGACTTGTTAGGGGTGGGGTTTCTATGGGAAGAGGGCAGGGCTTTAGGAAGAAGGCAGACAGGTGGCCTGGTTTTCAGTGTAAGAATGAGGGGCAACAGGGGAGCTTGTTATTTGCAGACAGGAATTTGAAATGGAAGAACAAGGCTACCAGGGAGGAGGGTTTCTGGGGGAGCACTGTGAGCCTCCATGGGATAGTCAGGGTGGGGTTTTCCGTGGAGAAGGGCGGGGAATTGAGGGAAGAGGCTGAAACAAGGAGGGGTTTTTGGTGGAGGAAGGCATGGCTATAAGTGAGAGGCTTTTGGGGGGTGTGGTTTTGAGAGGGAATGGAGGTGCTAGGAAGGAGTGGGCTAGTAAGGGGTTGGGTTTCTGGTAGAGCTTGGCAGGACTTTGAGGCATGTGGTAAGGTGGAAGTGATGTTTCTATGGAGCAGGATGTGGTGGCAGTTCACAAGCCTTATTAGGACCAGGGCTTTGTACGAACAGGGAGAAAATCCAATGGACTAGATTAGTTAGGATGAGGTTTTCAGTAAACCCAGCCACAAATTCCAGACAGGAAGTACAGTTAGGTGGAGATTTCGGTATTGCAAAGCAGTACCAAACCTACTGTGGCTGGATTTCCAGTAGGGCAAGGCAACCTTAAAAGAAGGGACGAAGGAGGGACAGGGTTTTCCAGGTGAGCCTGGCGAGGATTCCAGCGGGAAGCCAACTGTTGCAGTGGTTTCAGGTTGACCAATATGGGTGTTGAGAGATGGGATAGGGTGATTGGTATTTTTTAGAGGAGCTGAGTAGGGCTTGAAGCATTAGGGCAAGCTGGAGATGGGGCTTTGGGAAGGAGTGGAACCGCGACATGGGTACAGTATAATTATGGGCAGGACATCTGATAGAGCAGAGTGTGGATCCAAGAGAGGAGCCCAAAAGGCGGGTTTATCTGGGGAGCAAGGCACGGCATAGAGGGAGTTTATGTGGGAGGTGGAGAGGCATGTGGTGGATTAGGAGGAGCTTTCCTGGGAGGTGGTGAGCTGTGCGAGAAACTTCTGGTTTAGCAAGGCAGTGCTTCTAGGGCAGGTATAGGGAGGTGGATAATTTTTGGAGTAGCATGGTGGGCTTTGTGTTAGGAGGTATAGGTTCAGGACTGGGCTTTGAGAAATTAGGCCACTTAGAAGTAGGCTAGTAATAGGCGGGGTTTCCTTTGAAACTGGGAGGGACTCCAGGGGGAAGGTTGGTTGGGGGCCCAGTGTGAGAAGGAAAGGAGGGGCTTGGAGGGACAATTATATGGGAGGGGCAAGACTGGGAGGGGCTAGGGCAGTTAGGAGGGTGTAACCAGTTGATAAGGGAGGGATTCTTGGTGAAGCAAGGCAGTACATAAAGGGAGGAGATAGGGATGTGGACTGGTTTCTGCTAGTGCGGAACAGACTTCCAGGAAGTGGTGGAGTGGAAGAGGGATTTCCCTGTAGCAGAGCAGGGCTTTTAGGAAGGGGTCTGGTTGCAGTCAGGGCTTTGAGAATTTATAGAAGGGCTACCAGAGGGTAGGTTAGTTTAGGGTGGGCTTTCTAAGGAGGAAGCAGAGTGGAAGTGTATTTCCAGTGGATCAAGTCAAGTTTCCTGGGAGGAGAAGAAAGGAAACGGGCAAGACATTGACAGTGAAGAGAAGGGCTAGAAAAAATGGTTACTACTAATAAATGCAACATAAGAATACCATTTTCTGTCAGTGTAGAATTAAATTACTTTTATGTATGCGAGAAATACTGGATAAATAAACCAAGTAATTCCGTCCTAGGGAACTTTTTCTTTAATCCAGTTGAGTGAGAATAAAACCACAGATCACATCAGGCTCAGAGGAAGACAGTAGATTAAGACAAATGAAGCACTGTACTTGATTTCCCAGCACGAGCTTTGGAACACAGGAATTATAAACTGTCTCCCTTAGTCATAATGGACACTCTATTGTCTTAAAATTGTGAATTAATTGTATCTTTCCTCTGAACATTTTAGAAATACTAAAACCAAGTAAATAATTATGCTTTAACTTTCTGCTTCTATATTGGAACCTAAACTAAAACTAAATACTTAGCAAAATATAAAATATACAGAATGTTCAATCTTCCAGCATTAATTTTTTATTGTGAAAATACTGTACAGAGGGGTTACAATTACATGGGCAAGGTAATGAGTAGATTTCTTAACAAGCATTGTAGCCTCCTCCTTTGTTTCCCCTTCCCATTCCTTCCCATCCTCTCCCCGCCACCCCCAATCTTCCCCACCTCCCTCCTCCATTTTATTCTAAAAGAATTTAAAAGTAGAAAATTGTCATATGATGAGATTGCAGTATGGTTTTCTTTTCAATCACCCAAATGGTGACTTAAGCAATTATCATTGGATGCCTCAATACTTATAACATATCCAAGAATGTGAAGCACTACTATGCAGACCCTGAAGAACCTCTGAGGGTACCATGAATTGATTTTGGAATAAAATTAATGACTGCTTAAACTAGGAATTGATCTTCACAAGGCCCACAAATATTTTCCAGAAGAAAGGTCTATATTGAAAAAGAATGTAAAGGAATCAGGCAGGCAGACCATGAAGTAAACATTATCCAATGAGCAACATCTACTGAGGCATGATTGTGATCTTCATTTACCTAGGGTACAGTTACTGAGCTATGTTCTTCTCTGAAGGCAAATAACAGGCAAAGCCGCAAAAATACAGTAATCATTATTAAGACATTAAAATGTACAGAATGAATTCAATGAATGTATTGCTAGAAAGTAAAGTTATATGTCTGAAATAAAGAGTAAATTAAATATTCCCAATATCTGGCCCTCTGCTGTGCGAGGGGTACAGGCCAAGGCACAAGGAGAATGGAGTGAAGTAAAATAGTAAATATCAGTAGTTCCCAAGATACAGTGATGAAAGAAACAGGGGAGAAAATCAACCTGACCATCACAGGACTTACAACAATGAAAATCCAAGGAGAATTATGAAGGATGCCCTTGCATATTTGGCAGAACAGTGAACTCATATGTGTTCAGAAAAGTGTCTGGCAGTGACTTTGAAAACATGTGGAATGATTACAGGAAACTACCTGTGGTGCTCACACGGTGCACAAGAAGAGATTAACTTATGATTTACAGAACATTGAATAATCATAAAGGTCTTGTTTCAGTAGTACAGAGTTAAACTTTAATAAACTCTGTTGTGAAACAACACATTATTAAATTATATATATATATATATATATATATATATATATATATATATATGGCTCGACTGTGTGAAATAATAGAATTCAAAAAATCAAATTACATAATGTACATGTCGATAATAAAAGTCATCCAGAAGGATAACATAATTAAGGTAATATTTCAACAATACATATTTTATTTGAAGAGTCCTGTTTATGAATAATTTGCTTTCCTTACAGATTTTGAATGAACAGAAACAAAACAAAACAAAAATACTTGATAATAGAGTTAGATGCCAGTATCCCATCAATATTCCTATATAAACAGGAGGCTAAGATTGAAAGATCACGGTTCACAGCTTTTTGCAGTATCAATCCATGAGACATTTATGTTCACTTGTGCAGTCAAAGACAGAGTGAAACCTTGACTCAAGTAGTATACCCACAGTCATGAGTGAAAAAGCCAAGCAAGACTTTGAAGCTTGGAATCTAATCTCATTATGAGAGAGAGAGAGAGAGAGAGAGAGAGAGAGAGAGAGAGAGAGAGAGAGAGAGAGAGAGAGAGAGAGAGAGAGAGAGAGAGAGAGAGAGAGAGAGAGAGAGGGAGGGAGGGAGAGAGAGGGAGAGAGAGGGAGAGAGTGAGTGAGTCTTGGAGTCTCTCATTACTACAGATAATAGAGACGGGGAATAAAAGAGAGAAGGAAAGGAAGAAAGAGGGAGAGGGAGAAAGATAGAGGAGGAAAGGAAGAGGGAGAGGGAGAGAGAGAGGCAGAGGGAGAGAAAGGGATTATTAAGTTTATAAAGTGAATCTATTCTAGAAAAAATATACTTTTCAAAATAATACATCTGTAAGCATACATGTGAGGATATTTACAGTTGAGTCATGAAACCTCGAAAGGGATAAGAGATAGAAAAGCCATCTCAAACAGCACTCAGAAAGCCAAAAGTTATGCCCTGGAAAGGGCAAACAGTCAAGTGAAGACAGGGACATAATTTTCTGCCTTAAATTTATTTAAGTTAGAGCTGTTAGGACACTAAAATTTAAGACTTTGGAGATAATATTGTTGTCTGTGTTCTGGTTGATCTGATTATTGCTCCCTTCTGCACTCTAACAGTAAGGGTCACTATGTATCAAACAATAACTCATGTTAATGACTAGATTGATGTCATAGTTTGTGCACATACCTGTAACCACTGACCAAAACCCTGTATTAAAATGAATATAAAGAATATTAAGAAGGATTTTGGGATCCAGAACAACGAGACTTCTGGTTCCCTGGTGTCTTCGTTCCTATAGCACTCTGTGATTTCTCAGTTCTTTGTCCAGGTATCCCATCATCTGTGCTGTTGTATTGTTGTAGTAGGTGACATTACTGATATAACACCTCTAAACAAACTGTTGATAGACTTTTTCCCAAAGAATATACATAAAATTATATGATCATCTGGAAAGACACCAAACCTGTCATCCTGTGATACACTAGCAAGGAAGTACATTTCTGGAGTATCTTTACTTCTGCTAATATAATAGATGGATAGTTGACCCTTTTGTACATTTGGTATGTGGCATTGCATAAATTTTCACAAACATATCTATATTGTGAAATAATATAGGTCACAAATCACATGACTCGAGTGGATGACCCTAAAGTCTTATCTCAGTTGCCTGAAACAGACTTAGATCAGTCTGAATTGCCTAATTATCAATATTTCTCCATGAAACGCAAAAACATAGAATGAAGTTTAAGGGTCATATCATCCCCTAACTCTAAGGTTTGTATGTGTATTAGAGTAATAGCCACCTACACTTCTCACTACTCACACTCATTGCACACAGATGTGTTATAATTGTCTTCAGATCAGAAATATGCTAGAGCCTAAAGTAAAATGAGATGGGCTGTACATTCTCAATGCAACAGTGAGGATCACCCCTGCTATTTTTCTCTGGAGAATCGTTTCTATACCTTTCACTGAATTAACTTCTACTCTGTACTTTAGCATTATTAGGAGGGCCACACTGAATCTATAGCAACAATTCTGCAGCAACCTTAGCTGCCTTTGAATTGTCCCTACAATGTTGAGACCAAGGTCAATTTGGCAATTTGATCACATATTTAGTGACATCAGATCTTTTCAAGCCCTGGTTTAAAATCCAGGTATCAATGCTCTTACCAGTGTGAAATGTCTCACTCCTTTAGTTTTTTTGTGTATCTTCTTGTATTTCAGATACTGCATTAGATGTTGGTTTTTGGAATCGAGCTTTTAGTTTGCATTTTCAATTGTGTTACTGATTTTAGTTGAACTGCATATAATGTAAGTTAAATAATTTGATTTTTTGACATATGAATTTAATTTTGGCATAGGAGGAAGTGAATACACATCACTCAGAAAAGTTTCTTATATGTGTTGGTATTTCTTTATTGTGAACTTCCTTAAAGGCAGTCTTAGCAGCACATATCCTTAATCCTATCACTTCTGTCACTGAGACAAGGCTTGAAAGGTCTAGATCATTTGTCACTTCATAGTGAAAACCTTTCTGCAATGAAGGGGGAGAGAATAGCAAAAAGAGCAAATTAACCTACCATCAGTTTTGTTACATATTCCTTACACTTTGACATTAAGCACACCATTATAGTATTTTTTATTATTCCTTACAATACTCTTTCCTTGTTCTGAGCTGTCCTTTATGGTTCTAAATATATCAGAAATATATTTCAGGAAAGTATTACATATAATATGCAATGTATGCCTAAAATTGTCTTGTATATTGAAAAAACACTTGTATTTTTACTCTGGTAACAATGATTATAAACGAAGTTACAATTGTATTCCAGTTGGAACACAGACTAGAAACATGAAGGGCAGCACTAAAGAATGCTACTGGTACCACTAATATAGTAAATAAATTTAGGCAAAACTCCTTGAGAATAAAAGCCCAACATTACTTTCATTGTTTCATGTGAAGCATAGAACTTTTTTTTAGTAAAGACAAATTTTCACAGATATTACCACCAATTGGGTAAATATTTCTGAAGGCCTTCAGGAAGGATGCTGTGACCATGGTGATAGAAGCAGATTTATCTGGGACACACTACACAATGTGCAGACACCATTCGAAGCATTGCACCTGCGCTAGAATAGTTTTAGTGCTCATGACAGTTCTGCAATTTAAGTAAATAATTCATTATTTCACAAAAAAGACCTAGGCAACAAGAAAATTTCCCAAGTACCTAAGACTGATCAGTTGCAGACCTATAATTCAAATCCAGTTTTCCACCAGACATATCTGAGGATATTCTGTAAATGTTACATTCATTACCTTTTAAGAACTATGGAGCAGATTAATCCACATTATCTTCTACATTACGGTTATAATGACAACAAAATTGCTACAGAATATAAATATTTGTAAATGAAAATGTTATGGTTAATGACTTTGTATCAAATGATCTTTGTATCAAATAAAGATCGGTTTAATTTCTAAAGAAATAGCTGAATGAACATCATTCAGCTTCCACTGTTTGTGGAAGTAATTGGAGTAATTGTTTAAGGAGTAACAAATCCACGTCAACGACATCTGTGTTTATGAACACAGGCTTTTATCATTAAATACCTTGAATACAGATGGAATAGTTTGTTAGTGATATATAATCCAAAAGGAATAATTTTTTTGATTAGGTACTTTGTTGTACTAAAAATTCTATTCCCTGTTCTAAAACATGTATCAATTTAATGGATAGTATTGTTATTATTATAATCTATATATAATATATGTAATATTATTATAACACATACATGATATATGTATATGTATAATTACTGATATTCTATAACTACTATAAATTATATATGTTTAAAATTGGTTTTATTATTATACTGTGAAGGATACAAGGAATGACTTCATTTAAATAAACATACTTTTATGTTTTAGGTGCGTAAGTTATTTTTATGTGGAGTGTTTTTCTTTTTCGGTCGTGGAGCTTGAACTCTGGGCCTGGGCGCTATCCCTCAGCTCTTCAGCTCAAGGCGAGCGCTCTACCACTTGAGCAACAGCACCAAATCCTACATAAGTTATTTTTGTGCCAGTACTGAGGTTTGAACTATGACCTGTGTTGTCCTTGAGCCATTCTGCTCGGGGCTGAAAGTTTATGACTTGAACCCCAGAACAACTTCATACCTTTTTCTTGGCTAATTGTCTGTATGAGTCTCACAGTTATTTTCTGTTTGGGCTAGCTTCAAACAGCTATCTTCAGATCTCCACCTCCTTAGTAGCTGTGATTATCCTTGGCTTGTTCTAAAGTCTTATTATTAATTGTTTGATAATAATATTATAATATTTCATTTCTAAACTAATTCAGAATAAACAAATACTTGTTGGGTAAAACTTTATGTTGCAATAGAAATTATAAGGACCCTTACTTTACTATCAATTTTCAAAGGTATTGTTAGACTACTTCCTTGTCTTACAAGCAGAAAAAATTACATAAACATCCCTATCTTAACTGTCTCATTTTCAACAGTATACAAACTACAATATAAACATTCATCTTCAAGAAATCACACGTCTCTAATCACATATTCACCTTTGATTATTCTCCACATCATTATGAACATCCTATAAGATAGACTACACTTATCCACTAGAGTCAGCCTACCACAGCAAACACTTTGTGATACTACCTGGATAAAGTTGCTTGTCCTCATCCTCATCAGACTTGCAGCAACTTCAGTGAAGAGCATTTTCTCCTGCTTTGCTTGCAGACAACATCATCCTGTTCTATTTCCCAGCAAAGAAACTGTGGCTAGCAGGCTTGAGAATTGTTAGATTCAGAGGTGCTTTAGGATTTTTCCTTCAGAATTTTTCCTTTTCGTTCTTGGTAGGTGAATTGGAATAAGAAAAAAAATAAGCAGTGTATTTCAGTTTAAATGAAAAGACATTTCTTTTAAAATACTACGTTATTGTTCTTTAAATTTATTTTAATTCAAATAGAATAGGGTTGGTTTTAGTGGTGCTTGCCTTTAAATCTATTTAGAAGGCTGAAAGCTGAGGATCATAATTTCAAGACAGACAAGGTAAAATGGACTACGTTACTCACAGACAAGTTAAAATGCACCATGATACTCTTATCTTCAACTAAGAACCAAAAAGCTAAAGGTGAAGCTGTGGCTCAAATGGAAGAATGCCAACTTTGAGCAAAAAAGAAAAGCAAAAGCACCTAGGTTCTGAATTTAAGTACTAGCACAGAAATTATATATATATATATATATATATATATATTATATGTATATATATATGCATATATACATATACATATATGTCTGTCAATATGTAATTATATATGTATATGTATGTATATATAATTACACAATAAATTATTTGCAAGTGTCAACTATATAAAGCAAGCATTTAGTCTTGCTCTTAAAAACAGAATCATATACAATTATGAACCCTTCTGATTTATAGGAGTCAACATATATAGAAATGTAAACGACCAGACTAGGAAATTAATAGAATTATTTTTGTTATAGAATACACTGTATGCCCAAGATTAGGCAAATGATTCTAAGTTGTTTCCCAAAACATTGAAAGAAAAAGCATAATAGTACAACAAATCACATTTAGATATGAACTATGCCGCTCAGTACACAGGTAGATCAGGAAAATATGATAGCTATATGCATATAAATATGCATATATGTGTATGCACATGCACAATGTAATTTTATTTATCCATTAGAAAGAATGTTAATGCATCATTTGCAAATAAAGGAAAAATTTGTGGCAAATCATGTTACGTGAACTAGGGGAAGAAAGTCAAACCCAGGGAGATATGTTTTCTCTTATATAGGAAGGTAGACATGATCAGGATCAATACAATATGCACACTTTGGGGTGGAATCCAAGCATACACCTAGGTATGAACTGAATTATGGTTGGTTCAGAGAAGAATTCAAATAATGTAATTCCTTAGACTAGCTAACTCACATTCCAACAAAATAAACACCAGGAATCAAGTACTCAGAAGTAGAGCTGGGATCAAGGTAGGGAGAAAAAGATATATGAAGCAATAAAGTGGGGAGAAATGCAATGATCTAACTTAATCCATATCCTACCAAATGAAGAAATTGAGGAAAAGCTGGTAGTGAGAGCACTGGGGAAAATTATGAAAGAGGTGACATTGATCAAGATCCAGTGTATTCATGTACACATGTATTGAATGTCAACTCCTATGTACAAGTTGAAATCAAAATAAAATTTAAAAACCAGATACTCGGCATGCTTTTGGGAATATTACAGTGATGATGGTTCTCTGAATAACTAACCAAGAATGAAGAGTTTAAGAAAATAAATAGCAGAAAGGAAAATCATGTTCAGCTGGGGAAGAGGTTTAAGAGGGGGCAGATTAATGGAAAGAGGAAGGGATGGCAAATACAATCATTCTATTAATGTAAAAAATGGAACCAGGTACCTTGGAGGATGGGTAGTGTTGGGAATGATTGGGTAAATCAATGTAACCCTAATCAAGATGCATTATACTAATAAACTCGTTGAATTGAAACTTCTTTGCACAACAACTTTATGATAAATACAAATGAAGGAAAACAAAGACAATAATTAAATTTGTACTCCATTTCTTGTAGCACAAGTAACATATAGTAAGCTATAATTTGGACAAAATGTAAAATTAATAAGCGACATGGCAAAATAGTAAACTGGAAATATAGATAACATTGCCTTTGGAAATATACATATCTTATAATATACACTTCAAAAATATCAATATTCTGATTACTTCGATTTTCTTTTGAAAATAAAGTGATCTGTAAACTTTGACACACTCTTATAATGGCTAATGATACATAATTTAGCTAGATTTCCTAAGAAAACCATTGTTATTTATCTTATATTATAAAATATAAGGAACTGTTATGACCCCACTAAATTGATACTGAAGTTTCACTCAAATCGCTCCACAGGAGACTGTTACAGATAAGCTGCTACAAGTTCCCAAATCCAAAATGTAAGTAAAATTACTTAGAAGGAAATGACAGGAGGACAATTATTATCTTTCACAATCAATATCAACCTTGGACATCCTGAAAGAGACAAATGTGTTTGTTTCATCAGGCCTCTACTGCCAAACAAGAAGTGTTGGAAAGACCCATCATGGCAAACTACTACTCACAGTCAGAGCACTATATAGTCAGATCCTCCAAGACGACTATCTCCATGGAAGACTATTTCTAACCTGAATGATCTTCTTTTCACCAAAGAAACAGTGCCTTTAGTAATTTATGTTTTTTTGAATTTATATAATGAATGAACATTTTTTCACAAAAATGAAATTTGAAATACCTTTGAGCTATTTTCTCATGCTTAAAACTAGCAATACAATAAAAAATAGTGGGCACAATTTGGAATATTCTGTATCTATGGAAAAAAATCTGTAGAAAATAGATTCTGGAAAGAACCAAAGAAATCCAGAGATGTATCTATTTTCCACACAATTGTTCAAGTGGAAGAAAGGCCAACATAGTTTCTTTAAAGTAAGAAATAGTGTAAGGTCTGTACATCCACACTTAACATATATTATATTTGTTGTTAACTTGCTGATTGTACTCTAGGTAGACTTTGTAGACTTGGTTATTCTTGACAGACAAAAATCTACTTGAGTGACACATAGGAACCTTAAGCAAGACTTCCAGATAAACCACATAGCGTGTTAGAAGAGAAAACCATAGTCGTAAAATGAAACTTTGTTTTTGTTGGTCACAGCACATGAACTCCAAGTCTGAGTACTGGCACTTAGTTCTTTGGTTCAAGGCTAGCCCCCTACCACTTTGGTTTTTTGTCGGGTAACTAGAGAGAAATCTCATAGATTTTCTTCCCAGGCTAGCTTAGAATCTCCACTCTCAGATCTCAGTCTCCTAAATGGCTAGGATTGTAGGTATGAGCCACCAGTATCCACCACCCCCAAACTGAAACTTTTGAGATTCTAGTAAGTTCAATTTTCAGTGGAAACCTCAAAAAGTATGGTCAGGAAAGACCTCCTAGAATGGTTCTTGCTACTAAAGAATTGAAGCTACAGAATGAGCAACCAGGAAGTTGTCTGTTAGTAAAGATGCAAGTATAGAAGGGTGCCATTAATTTCAGTTATTTTTTTTCAATATGGTTGATGTTCAGTACAATCTGAGCTTGTTTTCACAATTCATCTACCTCTTTGCATGAGCTGAGCCTGGGCCTATTCTACCTCAAATGCAAGAGATGCAAAAGAATAGCCTTCAGTATTCCTGCCTAGGATCATGATAAGTAGTTGAATGCCTGAAAGACGCAATGCATTCCTGGCATGAGAAGATGTGGGAGACACAGCCTAGGGATCAAACTCATGGTCACAGCATTTAACCCCTTCTTCTTCGAGGAAAATGACCTCCCACAACGTGGCAGTGACATAATTCATGTGGTGCATTTTCTGATATGAAGGAGGCATCATGTCTGACTAAACAACTCACTTGTAGTCAAAGGAAAGGAAAGTCTTTTGTGTCCCCATTAAGCCCAGTCTCAGTTAATCTTCATCTAATACTTTGTGCAAATTCCAATCCTACCAGAAAGTCCCTGATATGGAGGAAAGTATGATCTCCTGGCTTCTAACTGGTCCTGCCGGAACTGAGACCACTTTCTGTTTTGAATCTGTTCCTCCTGCCAAGGCAGTGGCTGGTGGTGAGAAAGCTCATTCTCTAAATTGTGCCTAGTCCCAAATCTTTTCAAAGAAAGTCAAGAAATGACATATTCTGCCTGATGGAGTGAGTTTCCCATGTACAAAGAGGTCAATTAATACCTTATTCTGAGGCCCAGGTGGAGGTTCTTCACCAGATGCCCTAAGCTGTAGTGGGAGATAGCTCAGACTCCAGGCCATCCTCACGTTTCTCCAGCTCTTTCTCATGAACCAAAAGGTCACAGGAGTTGAGTTGAGAAACAAGGAGAAATGAGAGTAGCAGAAGAAACATCAGCAGGAGTGAAAAAGAGCTCAGAAAATCTCCTAGGACCACTCATATCACTTGGGAGTCACATCATAAAATTAGGCAATAAAAGTAATGAATTACTACTTAAATTAGTAACTTAATTGCTCTTACTACATGTGTTCTGTCAAAAGGTAGCTATCCTAGCTATATATTGAAGAGGAAAAGAGAGCACAATCTTTCCTCAAAAAGTTCTACTGAGTATCTTCATTCACCACCCAGGTTTTCTTAGTCTCTAATTCTCTGTTACTTTCCTTTGCTGGTTCTAGCAATGACATTTGAAAGTGTTAATATCTTCAGAATTAATTACATTTAATTTTAATACATTTCTTATCAAATAAAACAAATTTTCGTGAAAATCTGTCTATGGTACATTTTCCTCCAAGGCATATTAATTAGATGATATTAAGTATTATTTATATAGTTTCATTTTTAAAACTTGAACAAAATGTTTTGTTAAATTAGCACTAATTAGTTGCACATTTTCCATCTCTGTATATGTGTAAAATATATCTTAACGACACCTTATATGTTTTCTTCATCTTTCCTCCTTTCCCAAACAGATTCATTGTGCATCTTCACAGAATCACATAAACTATTTGCCCATATTCTCTCTCCTTCACATTTGTAATCCTCCGTACATATACTTTATTATTACATATACTCAAGAGAGATCCTGTTCTATATCCTCATAAATATTTTAAGTGTATTTTATGTTTTGGAATGAATTTCATCAGTGTACACCAAATATTCATATACTTCAGTCGAGTTGACCATGCAGCATGAAGATGAATGTGTTTTTCTAACTTTCATCCATCTTTTATCATTCAACAATTTTGATGAATCTCATTTTATACCTCTTTATTCAACTTTTCATTTTCTTTTTTCTTTTTTGGGTCCGGTTGTGGGGCCTGAACTCTGGGCCTGGGCTCTGTCCCTCAGCTCTTCAGCTCAAGACTAGCGCTCTACCACTTGAGCCACAGTGCCACTTCTGGCTTTTTATCTTTTTGCTTATGTGGTGCTGGGGAATCGAACCCAGGGCCTCATGCATGCAAGGCAAGCGCTGTACCACTGAGCCAGCTTCCCAGCCCTTTATTCAACTTTTCAAGATAATTTGTTATTAAGCTTCTAACATTGTCTTTCCACCCAATTGTTGCCTTCTTAAAATTGCTTCAATTTATAAACTATATATGATTGTCCTGTATGTGTTCTCTGATATATTTAAATTTCAGTCTACCATTCACATATTATAGGATATCTTTAACCTGTTGTAACTGCTATGGAAATCATTATGGAGGTTCCTCACAAAAGCAAAAACACAATTCCTTAAAACCCAGTGAAATTAGGTTTATGTATACCCAACAATATTTTGAAATGTAATAGTAGAAGCATTCGCTTTGCTTATATCCCAGTATATGTTTATATCTATGGATATATTCCTTCTTTCTGGGCCACCTAGGTTGACTGCAGAACTTGATTGCTATGAATACTCCTGCCATGAACATGGATATTTATGTTGAATCATATTCCTTCAATATGTATCTAAGTTGCTGTAAAAGTCATTAAAATATATGTCTTTTTGGTATTGTGTAAACTTCCATTCTGAGCTTCATATGGGTTGCATTAGTTTATAATGCCACACAACTAAATATAGTTCCTGATTTATTTCAACCTCTCCAGCATTTGATTTTATTTGTTTGAGTTGTGATAAGTATTCTGATGTGTAAGATGGAATCTCAGTGACTTTTTGATATGTAATTCCTTTGTGGATAAGAATTTCAAACATTTCATTTATTTATTAAACATTTACATTTGTAAATCATTCCTAATCAGTGTCTTTCTTTTTTGTTATTTGATCCATTTTTAAGTTTTAGAATTTGTAATTTTTCCCATTCCAACTAATTAGCTTAGAAAAAAAATTATATCACTACAGTGGTGCACAATTTACTAAAATCAACCGATTGTGCATTTATAACACTGTTGTTTTTTACAACCAGGCAATTATTTCAATAAAGATGCCCAACTTCTTTCACTAGAAAGATAGATTGAAAGGATAGTATCTCCTATAAGCTCTAAGCTAATCTAAGAATTACCAGTCACAGCCGAGGCCCCAAGAGTTGGGCTAAGTAAAATGCACTAACACAGGAAAACAGCATTTAAAATGATCAAAGGGATTCATAATATTTTTTAAAAGGCACCACTTTCAACAAGCAAACGGTGAAGCTCACAAGCAGACCATAGGAATCTGAACATCAATAAGATCAAAGGATAAAAGTATACAGAAGGAGAACTTTAGAACGTTGACTCAGAACTGGTGGGGGGGAGGGACCACTAGATACCAAAACTCAATGCTGAAGGGAAGACGTGTTTTATCCCAAACCTCAGCTGTGTCTGACTCTCTCACACCACACAGACACACAGACACACACACACACACACAGACACACACACACAAACACACACCTCGTGTACACAGAGAACCCTGGGGCAATTGTATCTGGGACAATGAAGCTTGAATATTCTTACTTTTAAATAATCAAATGTCATGTTGTGGTTGGCTTCAGAGCCGCACCACACCTGAGCAGGAGGGAAAGGATGCCTTAGACTGCAAGATGGCATAGTGTACCCCTGGCTTCCTGTGTAAGAATGCAGTTTATGGTCCCCTAGGTAGGGTTGGCCAAACTGAACTGGGGGTACACTTTGCCTGGAGGATGGAACCCCTGAGCCCTGCATGTATGGTGAACCAGGCATGGAAAACCCTGTGAGCATGTCTGGGATGGTGTCTCAGAAATGGGGAGAAGTTGATACCTGTAGTTGGACATGGCAGGAGGCAGGAGGAAGGCAGGAATCCTGAAGAGAGGAGAGGAGCAGGAGTGAATGCACCTTTCCGTGGAGAAGGCTAGGCCACACTAATGAAGTTCCCAGCCCACACGAGGCAGCCACCGCCCAGGTCCACAGATGCCCCACACGATCGTGTCCACAAAACCTTGTCCAGATCCATACATAGAACCTCCCCACCTGCCCTGGACTCAGTGCAGCAGGAACAGTGAACTCCTGATGTGCCTCCTACACCCGGCCATTACAGCTCAACGATTATAGTCACAATTCTTTCCCTGGTATCCCTGTATCTGCTACTCTGTTCTACTACCCATAACTCATAGTGCCATGGTTCCAGCCACCTGATCCCTGACAACCCTGACATTGATACGCTATTCCCCCAAAAAACAAGGCAGATTCCATACCTTACCTATGGTAAATAATGCTGCAATAAACATAGTCGTGCTGGTAGTTTAGTGTGGCCTTGTTTGTAAACATTTGGGTAAATGCCCAAAAGTGGGATTGCTGGGTCATAGGGGAACTCTATGTGGAGTCTTTTGAGGAACCTCCATACTACTTTCCAAAGTGTTTGAAAAAGTTTATACTCCCACCAACAATGCAGTAAGGTTCCCTTCTCTCCACATCCTTTCCAGCATCTGTTGTTTAATTAGAGTTCTTGATTTTTGCCATTCTAACTGGGGTGAGGTTGTATCTCAATGTTGTTTTGATTTGCATTTCTTTTATGGCTAGGGATGTTGAGCATTTCTTCATGTGTCTAGTGGCCATCCTTCTTTTTTCTTCAGAGAAGTTTCTCTTAAGTCATTTGCCCAATTATTTATTGGGCCGTTGTTTCTTTGAGGATTTGTTGTTGGGGGATTTAATTTTTTGAGTTCCAAGTATATTTTAGATATGAGACTCTTGTCCACTGTATGGCTAGTGAATATCTTCTCCCAATCCGTAGGCTTTCTATTGATCTTGCTAGCTATGTCCTTTGCCATGCAGAAGCTCTGAAACTTCATGCAATCCCTTTTGTCCAACCCTTCTTTGATTTGTTGTGTTTCTGGGTCTCTATTAAGAAAATTTCGGCCTGTGCCAAGGAGAACTAGGGTTTCTCCTATTCCATCCTATAATGATTTCAGATTGTCTGCTTTGACTCCGAGGTCTTTGATCCATTTGGAGTTGATTCTGGTGCAGGGTGATATATAAGGATCTAGCTTTAGTTTTCTACAAGTAGTTAACCAATTTTGCCAGCACCATTTACTGAAGAGGCTGTCTTTCTTCCATTCTATTATTTTAGCTCCCTTATCAAAGATCAGATGGCTATATGTCTGTAGGTTCATTTCTGGGTTTCAGTTCTATTCCATTGGTCCTGAGGTTGGCTCTTGTGCCAGTACCAAGCTGTTTTGACTACTATGGCTTTATAGTAGAGTTTGAAATTTGGTATTGATATTCCTCCAGCCGTGTTCTTTCTGTTGAGGAGTGTTTTTGCTATTCGGGGTCTTATATACAAGATGTTATCTATGCTATGAACCATATATAATACATAATATAAATTATATATATATTATGTAATACCTATCATATTATATATTATTCATTATACATTATATGATATAAGTTTTATATTATATTACATGTAATATATTATATGTAATACATAATTATATAATATGCACTGTGATATGATGTACAATATAAAATAGTGTACATTATGTTTCATATATACTATAGTATATATAATAAGTATATTATATAATGCATATATAATATACATTTGTATTGCATATAGTATATACTATATATACTGTATAGGATATATTGTATAATACATTATATATAATATATATTATATACTAACATACTATATATTAGTATGTGCTATACATATATAGTTTGTGTGTGTGTGTGCAAGTGTGTGTGCAGTTGCTCTAGTATGGTGCTTGTTTGAGTGCATAGAACCAGAAATTAGATAAAGGGAAAAAAATCTATAGTCGAACATGCCACATCAAACCTAAATATTAATGACAATAAAATTATTTCTCAAAAAAAGCTGATCAGAAGAAGCCAGTCACAATAATGACATATTACGGTATAATTCTGTTTACATGAAAGTCAAGAAAAGGTGAAATTAACTGTAGTGATGGCCGATCAATTATATAGTCTGGGACTCAGTATGGAGTGGAATTTTACTACAGAAAGACAAGAGATCTTTTAGGGGGTCAAGGAAACACTTTATATTTTCTTTGTGGTTGTTGTGGATAAGTATGAATTCATGAGAATATTCAAAAGTAGTTATATCTATAGCATTAAGTCACAGTTTACTAAGGTGTTTTAAAACTAGGCAAAAGATAGAACTTTTAAAAATCAAGTAAGTTAATAAAAATAGAAAATAATTTATGTAGGAATCCACGTGTATACTGATAAGTAAGTGAATGTTAAATAAATGGGAAATGCAATTCTTTCTCATGATAGAATGCTAACTGATCAGTACAAATTGAATGAGGGAATTTAGTGTAGATGCCCTTTCCATGTAATCTAATAGAAATGTGCGTCCCAGAGCACTCAAACCTCCCACAGTACACAGTGATGTTTGAAATTGACTTCATGGGAAAATGTACAAGTCCCTATTTACAAGTAATAAGAGTTATTTGTGTGTTTATGCCAATCCTGGGGCTTGATCTGAGGGCTTAGGTACTGACCCTGAGCTCATTTTGCTCAAGGCTAGTGCCTTGAGCACTAGCCATAGAACCACTTCTGGCTATTCTTGAATAATTTTTGGAGATAAGTGTCATGGATTTTCATTCCCAGGCTTTCTTCAAAATAGCAATCTTCAGATCTCAGCCTTCTCATAGCTGGGTTATAGGTATGAGCCACCATTGCCAGCCTTATCATTAATAATTATTAGAGGAGAAACATCAGTACCCACTGAAATAATGAATCCAAAATTTCAGAATGTAATCAGGAATACTTTTTTAAGGGGTAACCTACAACAACTTCTTTTGAGTTTTATTAGCATATACAGTGACATTTTCATGCAGACATAAAATGTACTCAAATCAAAATTATCCATTTTTTTCTTACACTCCCTTCTTAAAGAAATTTTAGTAAGTTTTATTTGGTTTTAATTTTCTGTGCAGGTCGTGGGTCTTGAAATCAGGGCCTGGGTACTATGCCTATGCTTCTTTTGCTCAAGGCTAGCTTGCGACCAAGTAAGCCACAGCTCCACTTCCTTTTTTATTGGTAGTATACTGGAGGTAAGACTCTCATGGACATTTCCTGCTCAACTTGGCCTTGAAATAGGATCCTCAAATCTCAGCCTCCTAGTTAACAAGAATTACAGTTGTCAGACACTGTTTTCCAGCTTCATTATTTTTTGTCAGTCCTGAGGCTGGAGCTATGAGCCTTGGCATTGTCCCTGAGCTCTTCAGCTCAAGGACACTGCTCTAAAAGTTGAGCCATTGTGCCACTTCCAGTTTTCTGGTGGTTAATTGGAGAGAAAAATCTTATTGACTTTCCTGCCTTGGCTGGTTTTGAACCATGATAATCAAATTTCAGCCTGCTAAGTAGCTAAATTTACATGGTTGGGCCACCAACCCTGTCTCATTGTTCATTTTTTTTTGGGGGGGGTCCAGTTGTGGGTCCTGAACTCTGGGCCTGGGCTCTGTCCCTCAGATCTTCAGCTCAAGGCTAGCTGTCTACCACTTAAGCCCCAGCGCCATTTCTGGCTTTGTTTCTTTTTGCTTATGTGCTGCTGAGGAATCAAACCCAAGGCCTCATGCATGCAAGGCAAGCGCTCTCCCACTGAGCCACCTTCCCGGCCCCTCATTGTTCATTTTTATATGTGCATATAAAGTACTTTGACTACATTTAGCCTGTCTACTTGGCCTTCTGTTCTCATCGCTACCCCCTAATAAGCGGTATAACAGCTCTCTGAATCAAATGGTCAAAGTAAACCAAGCAAAGGGAAACATAAAAAGTATATACTACTTCTAAGGTTGCTCTGACATGGGCACACTATCACTTCAAGTTAAAAATAGTTAAACAGCAAATAATGCAAAACATCTAGGAGATTCAAATTTAGGGAAATTGAGCAAAGTAAGTCCTCATTTTCATGTTTCAAGTCAAAGTAAAAGGAAAGCAGAAAATGCTGTAGGCAGTTCTAGGCAACCGGTGAGACAATAGTCAGATGCAATATATGATAATGTAGTTTGAGGGAAATGTGGACAATAGTAATGTATTGCATTTTAAAATCCCTGAGTTCAGTGGTTGTGCTGTGATGATGTTGAGAATGTCCTTGTTCATAGGATCTATGTTATATCTTCAAGGGTATTGACACTGTGATGGCTTTGTCTAAAACTACATTGGGTAAACCTAGCTACTCAGATGGTGAGATCTGAGGATAATGGATCAATT
This sequence comes from Dipodomys merriami, assembly GCF_024711535.1. Classification (NCBI taxonomy): domain Eukaryota; kingdom Metazoa; phylum Chordata; class Mammalia; order Rodentia; family Heteromyidae; genus Dipodomys; species Dipodomys merriami. The sequence goes on along the minus strand of NW_027206239.1, from coordinate 241,143 downwards.
GTCTCCAATTAACCAACAAACATCTAGAAGAGGAGCTGTGACTCATGTTGTAAAGCACTAACTTTGAGGGGGGATAAAAGAAAACAGAGAAAGGTCTCAAGCCATGAGTTCAATTTAAAAAGATGATTGGGGAAGAAGGAAAAGGATGTCAAAACCAAGAGTGAAATATGTCATCAGAGTTTGGAGATTACCATCTAGGATGCCTTTAGCCAAGAATTCCTCTATTAGATGACTTTTTCTTGTGATTTTGTTGTAGGAAAAATGTATTGAATTACATAATAAAAATATGGCTCTCTGAACTTAAAGCAAACAAGAAAAGCCTACCTTGTGCATGCCTATAATGCAGTGACACCCTCTTATCCAAATAACCGCCAGAAAACTGGAAGTGGCTCTGTGGCTCAAGTGGCAGAGCATTAGCGTTGAGCTGATGTGCTCATAGACAGTTCCCAGACCCAGAGTTCAAATCCCATGACCTTGCTGGAAAAAAAGAAAATATGTCTAAAAGGACATTTAAGGGGCTGGGAAGGTGGCTCAGTGGTAGAGCACTTGCCTTGCATGCCTGAGACCCTGGGTTTGATTCCTCAGTACCACATAAGCAAAAAGAAAAAAGCCGGAAGTGGTGCTGTGGCTCAAGTGGTAGAGCGCTAGCCTTGAGCTGAAGAGATGAGAGACAGCGCCCACACCCAGAGTTCAGGCCCCACGACTGGACCCCAAAAAAGAAAAAAAAAGGACATTTAAATTATTTTGTAGAAGGTTTTGATTTATGGAGAGTATTTGTTTTTTTTTTTTTTTATTTTCAAGCCATTACTTAATGACCATTATTTAACTATTGGACTACAGTAATATTTTAATGTTTTTTCAGTCATGGGGCCTGAACTCTTGGCATGGGACTTATCCCTGAGCTCTTTAGCTCAAGACTAATGCTCTACCACTTGAGCCACAGTTCCACTTCTGGCCTTTTCTGTTTATGTGGTGCTGAACAATCAAATACAGGGCCTCATGCCTGCAAGCCAAGAACTTTACCACTGAACTACATTCTCAGCCCACTATTTTAATTTTTATGGGCTGGAGGGTTGCTTTATTTGTTTTGTATTTGCACATAATTGTTTTTGAAATCAGGGCCTGAACTTGCTTCCTTAGCTGGCACTCTACCACCTTAATCACATCTCAAGCCCTGCGGTGCTTTGTAGAAGATGAAGTTGTACACATTTCTGCCTGAGCTGGCTTTGAACCACAATTCTCCAGATCTCAGCCTTCTAAGTCAATAGGATTATAGGCCTTAGCCAGCAGTGCCTAATTGAATTTTGTTTTCAAAACTGTGGCATGTAAGCTAGGCATGGGTAGCTCACATCTATAATCCTAGCTGCTTCATGAGGCTGAGATGTGAAGCAAGCCCCAAGCAGGAAACTTTCTGACACTCATCTCCAACAAAATACTCAGAAAAGACAGGAAGTAGAGCTGTGTTTCAAGTGATAGAGTGCTAGCCTTGAGTTGAACAAGCTCAGGGACAGCACCCAAACTCTGATTTCAGACCCTAGGCCCATCACAGGTCAGGAGAAATGAAGAAGGATATCTGAGATCCTACATGATGTGCTACACCTAGGGGCCTTGTCCTATGCACTACCATGCTATTTAGAGTTTCCAGCCACCAGTATTTTAAGTGAAATAGACCTCTTATTCCTTATGAAATATACAGCTTCAAGGATTTTGTTAATTCATGACAAAATGGACTGAGATGCTATAGTTTTTCTTTACATAGAACTGAGAGCCTTTCACTTACTAGGTCGATATTTTACCACTTTGAGCCCTGCAGGGCTCCAACCATTTTATCTTTTACCGTTTGCTTTTCATATAGGGTCTTGTGCTAACTTCACTCAAGCTAACCTCAGAACCCAATCCTCTTATACCTCTGCCTCTCAGTAGCTGGGATTACAGGCCTGTGACACCACAATTTGCCACTTAGAAGGAACTATTCTTTTGGGAAAGATGATACAGACCACCGAGATGCATGTGTGTGTATGCTCAGAAATTGGTCATGATGATATATTTAGTTCTGCGGGTGAATCTTCCTGGATGATCTGTATTCTAAATTCCTTTCACTCAAAAAATTGCTTCTCTGGGTGGTAGTTACTCACAGCTGTAATCCTACCTTTTCAGAATGCTGAGATTTGAAGATCATATTTTGAAACCAGGTGAACCAGGAAAAGTCCATGACACTCTTATCTTCATTTAAACACCAAAAAACCACAAGTGGAGCAGTGGCTTAATAATAGAGTACTAGTCGAGGGAAAAATAGGAATAGCAATTAGGCTCTGATAAAGTTTCAGGAACAGCACCCACACAAAATCTCCAGATATCACTTGTGCTATTACAATGAGCTCTTGTGCTACTGCAAGACACAATTATACTTAATAGATTATCTCGACAGGACTGTTGCACTAAGAAATTCTGGTATTATTTCATAAGATATATTCTTTCTGGATCATCTTTTTCCCCCATTGTTTCTCTGAGAATGATGTCTTGATTTTGAAATAGAGGAGGAAAAATTCAGTGATGAATTTGGACTCTGGATCCCTCCCTCATCCAATATTGACAAATTCTCTCTTTTTATTTTTGGCAGTCCTGGGGCATGAACTAAGGGCTGGGCACTGTCTCTGAACTTCATTATTGCTCAAGGATAGCACACTCCCACTTGAGCCACAACAGCATTTCCAGGTTTTTCTCATTACGTGGTACTGAGTAATTGAACCCTTCATGCTTCGTTCATGCTAGGCAAACACAACATGACAAAAGCATCATTCAGAATGCTGGTGGCTCACACCTGTGATCACAGCTCCATAAAAATCTGAGATCGGAGGATCTAGATTCAAAGGGATCTCAAGCAGCCATAAATTAAAAAAAAAAAAAAAAAAACGAAAGGGTGGTATGGCACAATACCCCATGTTGAATCCCAAGTATTAGCACACACACACACACACACACACACACACACACACACACACACACACACACACACACACACACACACACACACACACACACACATTGAAAAATGAAAACATTTGTTGAGTACAACCTGGTATTTTCTTTGCTGTGTATAAAACATTACCATGTATTAAACTTTTCCTTGTGCTTGAAGAAATTTATTAATATTCTATAACAATACATAAATATAGCTAACTACACCACAACACAAATGTCTTGACTGCATTTTTATATGTCATATTGCAATTGTTACTGCAAACAGAGGACCTTTCTTTTTAATTTAATCTAAATATTGGCAGAAACTGGATCACATATCTTGGTATTTCTCACAATAACTTAGTTGAAATTAAACATAAAGTTCTTAATCAAAAGGGAAAACTTACACTATATCTTCAGTTACATTATTTTCTGCCATTTTTCCTAAAAATGAAATTAATTGATTGTAGCACTTAAAAAATCTTCTATGCCAATGTGTATATGTACCATATTTTCTTGATCCATTCATCTACTGAGGGGCTTCTGGGTTGGTTCCATATCTTAGCTATGGTAAGTAATGCTGCAATAAACATAGATGTGCTGGTAGCTTTAGTGTGGTCTTGTTTGTATACATTTGGGTAAATGCCCAAAAGTGCGATTGCTGGATCATAGGGGAGATCTATGTGAAGTCTTTTGAGGAACCTCCATACTGCTTTCCAAAGTGGTTGAACAAGTTTACATTCCCACCAACAATGAAGTAAGGTTCCTTTCTGTCCACATCCCCTCCAGCATCTGTTGTTGTTAGAGTTCTTGAATTTTGCCATTCTAACTGGGGTGAGGTGATATCTCAATTTTGTTTTGATTTGCATTTCTTTTATGGCTAGGGATGTTGAACATTTCTTCATGTGTCTATTGGCCATCCTTCTTTCTTCTTCAGAGAAGCTTCTCTTTAAGTCTTTCGCCCACTTATTTATCCGGCAGTTGTTTCTTTGAGGATTTGTTGTTGGGTGGTTTAATTTTTTGAGTTCCAAGTATATTTTAGATATGAGACCCTTGTCCGTTGTATGGCTAGTAAAGATCTTCTCCCAATCGGTGGGCTTTGTATTGATCTTGCTAGCTATGTCATTTGCCCTGCAGAAGCTCTGCAACCTTATGCAATCCCATTTGTCCAACCTTTCTTTGATTTGTTGTGTTTCCGGTTCTCTATTCAGAAAATTTCGGCCTGAGCCAAGGAGACCTAGGGTTTCACCTATTCCATCCTGTAATGTTTTCAGAGTGTCTGCTTTGAGTTCAAGGTATTTGATCCATTTGGAGTTGATTCTGGTGCAGGGTGATATATAAGGATCTAGCTTTAGTTTTCTACATGTAGTTAACCAATTTTGCCAGCACCATTTACTGAAGAGGCTGTCTTTCTTCCATTCAATTGTTTTAGCTTCCTTATCGAAGATTAGATGGCTATAGGTCTGTAGGTTCATTTCTGGGTTTTCAATTCTATTCCATTGGTCCTGAGGTCTGTTCTTATGCCAATATCAAGCTGTTTTGATTACTATGGCTTTAGAGTAGAGTTTGAAATTTGGTAATGATATTCCTACAGCAGTGTTCTTTCCGTTGAGTAGTGTTTTTGCTATTCGTGGTCTTTTATTAAGTGAAGTAAGCCAGGCCCAAAGAAACATAGGTCCCATGGTTTCCCTTATTTGCAATATCTAGTATAGGTATGAGTCAAGCAGAAAAGGTCAGATAATGTGATGTTAGGAAAATGAACCCTTAAATATGTATTTTAATGTTTTCGTTTCTTTCATGCATGTGTTTCTAACGCATTTATAAGATTATTTCTTTGTTGCTTTGTATGTCCCTCCCCCACAGTGTAACCCCCGCTTTCACTTTATTTGATGTCAGTATAATATGTGGAGGAGATGGGGACAAACAAGTCGTTTAAGGATTCAGGTGGACCTGTTGCAACAAGGAGAATTACAAAATGTCATGTCAAAGCAAGCTTTACAATGTCGGTGTTGGGGGGGAGGGGGGTATGATTGGGTGGGGGGAGGAGGGAGGCTGGGAAGGGAGGTGAATGGTAAACAAAGGAGGAGGCTGCAATGCTTGGTAAGAAATGTGTGCATTATCCTGCCAATGTAATTGTAAGCCCTCTGTACAGTATGTTCTCAAATAAAATAAAATTAAATTTAAAAAAATCTTCTATGCCAAATTAGTACAAGATTCTGATTAGGGATGCAGAGTGCAAACAGCAATTTCCACTGCATGCTGTGCTTTATTGTTAGTTGGTATTTAAAGACAAGCAAGCATGATCTTTGCCAAGATTTGGTTAGAAGACATTCACACAAAAAATTTCAACAGATACATTTTTACTTGACCTTTGAGACAATGTCTTGGTATATTATTATCTAAACTATGTTAGAGCAAGCTCAAACCACTACGCCAATCTCAGGAAAATGCTTGACCAGCTGTTCATCCAAGCTTAAGCAAACAAAAGAGCTACTTCCTCAGCTCCCAGGAGTCTGTGACATGTGTTTTGAGACAGGGAGAGAGAACATTTTCCCTCTCTAGCCTTTCATGCCAAGAGCTTTCCTAATACCAAACACAGTCTTGAGGCTGGAGTCTGCATCACTCTGCCCCCACAACATAGACCCTGAGTCTTCACAGTGGTGTATGATTTTTTTGGATGAATAAGTTTTGCATCAATGTTCATCAAAGAAATATGTCTGTTGTTCTATTTTTAGATGGGTCCCTGCCTGGTTTTGGGATGAGGGTTATGATGGCTTCATAGAATGTGTGCAGTTAACTTACTCTTTTAATTTCATTGAAGAGTTGGAGGAGTATTGGTATGAGCTCTGCTTTGAAGGCCTTGTAGAATTCTGCTGTAAAACCATCTGATCCTGGACTTTTCTTAGATGGGAGGTCTGTTATTGCTGTTTCTCTTTCAATGCTTGATATGGGCCTGTTAAGATGGTTTAACACATCTTGCATTAGTTTTGGCATGTCAATATTTGCTAGGAAAAGTTCCATTTATGCCAAGTTCTCAAAATTATTAGCATAAGGTTTTGAGAATTATTTCTTATAATGTTCTGAATCTTGGTTTTTTCTGTGATGATGATTCCATTCTCATCTCTGAGTTTATTTATTTGGGTGTGTTCTCTTCTTTTTCTGATAAGATTTGCTAAGGGTCTGTCAATTTTGTTGATTTTTTCGAAGAACCAACTCTTTGTTTTGTTGATTCTATAGTTTTTTTTGGATTCTAATTCATTTAATTCTGATTTAATTTTAATTATTTCTTTCCATCTACTTGATTGGGGTTTATCTTGCTGCTGTTTTTCAAGGAGGTTCAGATGTGTCATTAAATTGTTGGTTTCAGTTCTCTCCAATTTGTTGGTATAGGAACTCAGAGCTATAAACTTGCCTCTGAGTACTGACTTTGCTGTGTTCCAGGGGAGCTGGTAATTTGTGTTTTCATTTTTGTTGAATATAATGAACATTTGAATTTCCTTTCTAATCTCTTCCATGACCCACTCGTGATTCAGCAGTGTATTTTTCAGCCTCTATGTGTTACGGAACTTTCTTTGATGGCTTTTGGTGTTGAGTTCTAATTTTTTTCCCTTGTGGTCTGAGAGAATGCAGGGTATAAGTTCAATGTTTCTGAATTTGGACAAGTTTGCTTTGTGACCTAAAATGGGGTCTATTTTAGAAAATGTTCTATGTGCGGCTGAGAAAAACATGTATTCTGATGCTGCTGGGTGAAATATTCAGTAGAAGTCTGTTAAATCTAGTTGATCTATGCAGTTGTTTAGATCTGCAGTTTCTCTGTTGAGTTTTTGCCAGTTGATCTATCTGGTGGGGAAATTGGTATGTTAAAATCCCCAACAATTAATGTCTTTGGATCTATGTGGGATTTGAGGGAAAGTAGTGTTTCTTGGATAAATTTGGGTGCTCCATTCTTTGGCAAATAGATATTTAGAATTGTAATATCCTCCTGAATGAGGGATCCATTAATTAGTATGTAGCAACCTTCTTTATCTCTTCTCACGAATTTTAATTTGAAGTCTATTTTATCTGATATTAGGATAGCAACTCCCGCTAGTTTATGGGGACTGTTTGCTTGGTAGATTTTGTTTCATCCTTTATCATTGAAAATATGTTCAATTTTACATATTCACATTCCTCTCTAAATAGACGGTCTTTTAACCTCTATAATAACATTAATTTTTACGTTTCTATACTTTTTCTGGTCTCTCTTTATTCCCCTTTCCGTCTCTTCTTTTTCTCTCTCTCTCTACTTGCATCCTACCCAACTCATTTCCTGCACTGTGATTAGGACATAGTTAACTCTCCCTGTGCCTCCCCACACCAATCTATTCCTATTTTTTACCCACATCTCTCCCTAATCCTAATAATTTCTGGTTTTCCAAATTCTTTTCTGCGGTTCGAAGTCCTTTAACATATAGTCGTTTGATGCTGAATAGATGTATCTGTTGAACTAGATTGTATCTGTAGACTATTGACTGTACAAATGCAAACTTTGGTTGATGGTTGCCTTAAGATAGTGTTCTAGCACAAAACTGGTGCAATCTTTATCTCAAATGGGCCGAGTAAGCCGGAAAAACACAAGAAAAATGGCAAATTCGGGTATCTCAATTCCCAATCTTAATAATCAGGGATTAGAACAGATAAAGAATAATCCAGAGGAGAGTTCCCAAATAGCTCTACAAACACTAATAGCAAACATGATAAATGAGAAGTTTGACAATGTACAAAGGACTCTGTATGAGCGTGATAGGGAGAGAGAGGAGGCATCCCAGAAGTTTATACAGGAATATCATAAGCGTGAGGAAGCTTCTCAAAAACTGATACAGGATTTGCGTGAACAACTTGAGAATACTCAAAGAGAAAGGGAGGAATGGCGTGAGCAAGCAGAGAACACTCAAAGAGAACTGCAGGAATCCCACAGAAGGGAGGAAACTAATCAAAGAGTAATTCACGAATTAAGAGACCAGGTAGAGAATACACAAAGATCCCTAAAGACATTCATGGAATCCATTAACAAAGAGCTGAAGGAAGTCAGGGAGACCACAAAGGGAATGCTGAATGGAACCCAACAGAAGGAATGGGAGTCCAAAGAAACCATAACCAATCAACTAAGTGATTTGAGAACAAACACTGAACACCAAATTAAGGAAGTAAAGAAAATCATACAAGACCTAAAACAGAGCTTCAACAAAGAACTTGAAGCCATCAAAGCTGACCAATTAGAAGGAAAAGAGATAAAAAACAAAGTGGAGAGTCTTGACAGCAGGTTAGACCATGCAGAAGATCGAATCTCAGGGATTGAAGACAGCCTAGATATTATAGAGAAAGAACATACAACCATCCAAGACAAGTCCAAGAAATATGATAGGTCTATCCAACACCTGGAAGACACCATCAGAAGGCCCAATCTAAGGATAATGGGTGGAGAGGAGCACCTAGAAACAGAAGTTAATGGTCTAGGAAATTTGTTTAACAGGATCCTAGCAGAGAACTTCCCAAACATACAAAAAGATAGGCCTATTCAGATACAAGAAGCTTTTAGAACCCCAAATAGACCAGACCAGAATAGGACATCCCACCGTCACATTATAATCCACACAGGATCAACCCAGACCAAGGAAAAGATCCTTAAAGCTGTCAAGGAGAAAAGGGTAATCACCTCTAAAGGGAAACCAATTAGAATTACCTCAGATTTCTCAGCAGAGACAATCAAAGCAAGAAGAGCCTGGAATGATGTATGCCATGCCCTAAAAACAAACAACTATCAACCAAGAATACTGTACCCAGCTAAACTCTCCTTCATAACTGAAGGCCAAATAAAAACCTTCCATAGCAAAGAAAAATTGAAACAATACATCTCCACCAAACCAGCCCTGCAAAAGATTCTTAAAGATGTCCTACACATAGAAAACCAACAAGAACGCAACAAAGGCCAAGAAACTGCACCCAAACTGAGAATCCAAGAACCTTAGGAAGAACCCAGTTTTCACAGCCCCCAAGAAGGTGGATAACATGGCAGGAACCCCCAAATACCTCTCAGTCCTATCTCTTAACGTTAACGGACTGAACTCTCCAATTAAGCGACATAGACTGTCTAGTTGGATTAAAAAACAAGACCCCTCTATCTGCTGCCTGCAGGAGTCACATCTTGCCCGTAAAAAAAAAAAACATATTTTCAAAGTTAAAGGCTGGAACAAAATCTACCAAACAAACGGCCCTCATAAACAGGCGGGAGTTGCAATCCTAATATCAGATAAAATAGACTTCAAACTAAAATTCGTGAGAAGAGATAAAGAAGGTCGCTACATACTAATTAAAGGATCTCTCCTTCAGGAGGATATTACAATTCTAAATATCTATTCGCCAAACAATGGAGCACCCAAATTTATCAAAGAAACACTAATTTCCCTCAAATCCCATATAGATCCAAAGACATTAATTGTTGGGGATTTTAACACACCACTCTCCCCACTAGATAGATCAACTCGGCAAAAACTCAACAGAGAAACCGCAGATCTAAACAGCTGCATAGATCAACTAGACTTAACAGACATTTACCGAACATTTCACCCAGCAGCAACAGAATACACGTTCTTCTCAGCAGCACATGGAACGTTTTCTAAAATAGACCACATTTTAGGCCACAAAGCAAACTTGTCTAAATTCAGAAACATTGAAGTTATACCTTGCATTCTCTCTGACCACAAGGGAATAAAATTAGATCTCAACACCAAAAGCCACCAAAGAAAGTCCGGTATCAGATGGAGGCTGAACAACACACTGCTGAATCATGAGTGGGTCATGGAAGAGATTAGAAAGGAAATTCAAATGTTCATGCTACTCAACAAAAATGAACACACAAATTACCAGCTCCTCTGGGACACAGCAAAGGCAGTACTCAGAGGCAAGTTTATAGCTCTGAGCTCCTACATCAACAAATTGGAGAGATCGGAAACTAACAATTTAATGACACATCTAAACCTCCCTGAAAAAGAGCAGCAAAATAAACCCCAATCCAGTAGACCGAAAGAAATAATCAAAATTAAATCAGAATTAAATGAATTAGAATCCAAAAAAACTATAGAAAGAATCAACAAAACAAAGAGTTGGTTCTTCGAAAAACATAACAAAATTGACAGACCCTTAACAAACCTTATCAGAAAAAGGAGAGAACACACCCAAATTAATAAACTCAGAGATGAGAATGGAAACATCACCACGGAAACAACCAAGATTCAGAACATTATAAGGGAATACTTCTCAAAACTTTGTGCTAATAAGTTTGAGAACTTGACAGAAATGGACCTTTTCCTAGCAAATATTGACATGCCAAAACTAAACCAAGATGAGTTAAACCAGCTTAACAGGCCCATATCAAGCATTGAAATAGAAACAGCAATAAGAGACCTCCCAGCTAAGAAAAGTCCAGGACCAGATGGTTTTACAGCGGAATTTTACAAGGCCTTCAAAGCAGAGCTCACACCAATACTCCTCCAACTCTTCAATGAAATTGAAAGAGAAAGCTCACTACCGAACACATTCTATGAAGCCATCATAACCCTCATCCCAAAACCAGGCAGGGACTCATCAAAGAAAGAGAACTATAGACCCATTTCTTTGATGAACATTGATGCAAAACTTCTGAACAAAATTTTGGCCAATCGACTTCAACAATTCATCCAAAAAATCATACACCATGATCAAACAGGATTCATTTCAGGGATGCAAAGCTGGTTCAATATACGCAAATCAATTAATATTATTCATCAAATCAACAGGAGCAAGAATAAGAACCACATGGTTATCTCAATAGATGCAGAAAAAGCATTTGACAAGATCCAACACCCCTTTATGATGAAGGTTCTGGAAAAATTAGGAATCCATGGAACATTCCTCAATACAATAAAGGCTGTATATGACAAACCTACAGCCAGCATTATACTCAATGATGAAAAACTAAAGCCATTTCCTCTTAACTCAGGAACAAGACAAGGATGCCCACTCTCTCCACTTCTCTTCAACCTAGTATTAGAATGCCTAGCTACAGCAATAAGACAAGATGCAGACATAAAGGGGATCCAAATAGGGAAAGAAGAAATAAAACTCTCCCTCTTTGCAGATGACATGATCTTGTATTTAAAGAATCCCATAGACTCCACTCCCAAATTACTCAAGCTGATTCAAAACTTTGGCAAAGTAGCAGGTTATAAAATTAACCCCCCAAAATCAATGGCCTTTCTATATGCCAACAATGAGAAAAGTGTGGCTGAAATTAGGAAAGCAACTCCATTTGTAATAGCCCCACAAAAAATAAAATACCTAGGAATTAACTTAACCAAAGAAGTCAAGGACCTCTATGATGAAAACTTTAAAATCTTGAAAAAGGAAAACAACACAGAACTTAAAAAATGGCAAAACCTCCCATGCTCCTGGATTGGCAATACTTCCCAAGGCTATCTACAAATTCAACGCGATACCTATCAAAATTCCACCCTCATTCTTCAAGGAAATAGAGGAGGCAATCCAAAAACTCATATGGAACAATAAAAGACCCCGAATAGCAAAAACGCTCCTCAACGGAAAGAACACTTCTGGAGGAATATCAATACCAAATTTCAAACTCTACTATAAAGCCATAGTAATCAAAACAGCTTGGTATTGGCATAAGAACAGACCTCAGGACCAATGGAATAGAATTGAAAACCCAGAAATGAACCTACAGACCTATAGCCATGTAATCTTCGATAAGGAAGCTAAAACAATAGAATGGAAGAAAGACAGCCTCTTCAGTAAATGGTGCTGGCAAAATTGGTTAACTACATGTAGAAAACTAAAGCTCGATCCTTATATATCACCCTGCACCAGAATCAACTCCAAATGGATCAAATACCTTGAACTCAAAGCAGACACTCTGAAAACATTACAGGATGGAATAGGAGAAACCCTAGGTCTCCTTGGCTCAGGTCGAAATTTTCTGAATAGAGACCCGGAAGCACAACAAATCAAAGAAAGGTTGGACAAATGGGATTGCATAAGATTGCAGAGCTTCTGCAGGGCAAATGACGTAGCTGGCAAGATAAATAGAAAGCCCACTGATTGGGAGAAGATCTTTACTAGCCATACAACGGACAAGGGTCTCATATCTAAAATATACTTGGAACTCAAAAAATTAAACCACCCAACAACAAATCCTCAAAGAATCAACTGCCCAATAAATAAGTGGGCGAAAGACTTAAAGAGAAGCTTCTCTGAAGAAGAAAGAAGGATGGCCAATAGACACATGAAGAAATGTTCAACATCCCTAGCCATAAAAGAAATGCAAATCAAAACAACATTGAGATATCACCTCACTCCAGTTAGAACAGCAAAAATCAAGAACTCTAACATCAACAGATGCTGGAGGGGATGTGGACAGAAAGGAACCTTACTTCATTGTTGGTGGGAATGTAAACTTGTTCAACCACTTTGGAAAGCAGTATGGAGGTTCCTCAGAAGACTTCACATAGATCTCCCCTATGATCCAGCAATCCCACTTTTGGGCATTTACCCAAATGTTTACAAACAAGACCACACTGAAGCCACCAGCACATCTATGTTTATTGCAGCATTATTTACCATAGCTAAGATATGGAACCAACCCAGATGCCCCTCAGTAGATGAATGGATCAAGAAAATGTGATATATATACACAATGGAATTCTATGCCTCTATCAGAAAGAATGACATTTCCCCATTTGTTAGGAAATGGAAAGGTTTGGAAAAAATTATATTAAGTGAAGTAAGCCAGGCCCAAAGTAGCATAGGTCCCATGGTTTCCCTTATTTGCAATATCTAGTATAGGTATGAGTCAAGCGGAAAAGGTCAGATAATGTGATGTTAGGAAAATGAACCCTTAAATATGTATTTTAATGTTTTCGTTTCTTTCATGCATGTGTTTCTAACGCATTTATAAGATTATTTCTTTGTTGCTTTGTATGTCCCTCCCCCACAGTGTAACCCCCGCTTTCACTATATTTGAAGTCAGTATAAATGTGCAGGAGATGGGGACAAACAAGTCGTTTAAGGATTCAGGTGGACCTGTTGCAACAATGAGAAGTACAAAATGTCATGTCAAAACCAGCTTTACAATGTCAGTGTGGGGGGGGGGAGGGGGGTATAATTGGGCGGGGGGAGGGGGGTAAAACTGTGTGGGGGGAGGGGGGAGGTGGGGAAGGGAAGTGAAGGGTAAACAAAGGAGGAGGCTGCAATGCTTGGTAAGAAATGTATGCATTATCCTGCCCATGTAATTGTTGCCCCCCTGTACAGTATGTTCTCAAATTAAATAAAATACAATTTAAAAAAAAAAAGAAAATATGTTCAATTTTAAGGGCAAGATGTGACTCCTGAAGGCAGCAGATAGAAGGATCTTGCTTTTTAATCCAAGTAGACACTCTATGACTCTTAATTGGAGAGTTAAGTCCGTTAATGTTGAGAGATAAGACTGAGAACTATTTGGGTATTCCTGCCATTTAATCCACCTTCTTGGGCTGTAGCTACTGTTTTCTTCCCATGGTTCTTGGATTCTCAGTTTGGGTGTGGTTTCCTGGCATTTATTGTGGTCTTGTTGGTTTTCTATGTGTAGGACATCTTTAAAAATCTTTTGTAGGTCTAGTTTGGTGGAGATATATTGTTTCAATTTTTCTTTTCTATGGAAAGTTTTTATCTGGCCTTCAGTTATGAAGGAGAGTTTAGCTGGGTACAGTATTCTTGGTTGATAGTTGTTTGTCTTTAGGGCATGGCATACATCATTCCAGGCTCTTCTTGCTTTGATTGTCTCTGCTGAGAAATCTGAGGTGAATCTAATTGGTTTAGCCTTATATGTGATTGATCTTTTCTCCTTGAGAGCTTTAAGGATCTTTTTCTTAGTCTGAATTGATCCTGTGTGGATTATAATGGGACAGTGGGATGTCCTATTCTGGTCTGGTCTATTTGAAGTTCTAAAAGCTTCTTGTATTTGAATAGGCCTATCTTTTTGCATGTTTGGGAAGTTCTCTGCTAGGATCCTGTTAAACAAATTCCCTATGGCATTAACTTGTGTTTCTAGGTACTCCTCTACACCTATTATCCTTAGATTAGGCTTTCTGATTGTGTCTTCCAAGTGTTGTATAGATCTATCATATTTCTTGGACTTGTCTTTGATGGTTGTATATTCTTTCTCTATAATATGTAGGCTGTCTTCAATCCTCGAGATTCGATCCTCTTCATGTTCTAACCTGCTGTCAAGACTTTCTACTTTGTTTTTTTTTAAATTTCTTTTTCTTCTAATTGGTCAGCTTTGATGGCTTCAAATTCTTTGTTGAAGCTTTGTTTTAGATCTTGTATGAACTTCTTTATTTCCTTAATTTGGTGTTCAGTGTTTATTCTGAAATCACTTAGTTGATAGGTTATGGTTTCCTGGGCTCCAATTCCTTCTGTTGGGTTCCATTCAGCATTCCCTTTGTGGTCTCCCTGACTTCCTTCAGCTCTGTGTTAATGGATCCCATTAATGCCTTTAGTGATCTTTGTGTATTCTCATTCTGCTCTCTCAATTCCTGTATTAGTCTTTGCTTAGCTTCCTCCCATTCATGCCATTCCTGTAGTTATCTTTGAGTTTTCTCAGCCTGTTCACGCCATTCCTGCCTTTCTCTTTGAGTATTCAGGCGCTGCTCACGCAATTCCTGTATCAGTTTCTGAGTAGCTTCATCACACTTATTCTATTCCTGTAGAAACCTTTGGATTGCCTCCTCTCTGTCCCTCTCACGCTCATACAAAGTCCTTTGGAGGTTTTCAATCTTTTACTGCATTGACGTTTTGTTTGCCTTCTCTCTCTCCCTATCGCGCTCATACAGAGTCATTTTTTAGGTTTTCAATCTTTTCATTTACCATGTTTGCTAGTAGTGTTTGTAGAGCTATTTGGGAACTGTCCTCTGGATTATTCATTATCTGTTCTGTCCTCTGATTATCATGAGTGGGAGTTGAGATTCCTTGACTTGCTATTTTTCTTGTGTTTTTTGGGCTTACTCTGCCTTTTTGGGATGAAAATAACACCAGTTTTTTGCTGGAACACTATCTTAAAGCAAGTATCAACCAAGGTCTGTAGTTGCAGTCAAAAGTCTGCAGATACAATCTAGTTCAACAGATATATCTATTCAATATCAAACAACTATATATTAATGGGCTATGAACCGCAAAGACGAATTTGGCAAACTAAAATTATTAGATTTAGGGAGAGATGTGGGTAAAAATAGGAATAGACATATGTGGGAACGCACAGGGAGAGTTAACATAACTAAGTTTTAATCTCAAAGTGGGAAATAGGTTGGATAGGATGATAGTAGAGAGAGAGAAAAAAGAAGAACGAGAAAGAGAAAAAAGACAAGAAAAAATAGAAAAGCAAAAATTAAAAAATAAAAAGTGCAATGCTTAAAAATTATGCAAAATTGTACAAAAATTATGCAAAATTGTGCAAAAATTGTGCAAAAATTATGAAAAATGTTCAAAAATCATGGAAAATTGTGCAAAAATTGTGCAAAAAATTATGCAAAATTATGCAAAAAAACAGCCGAGCGGTGGTGGCTCACGCCTGTAATCCTAGCTACCCAGGAGGCAGATCCGAGGATCGTGGTTCAAAGCCAGGCTGTGAGACTCCTATCTCCAGTAAACCACCAGAAAACCGGAAGTGGCGCTGTAGCTCAAGTGGTAGAGCGCTTGCCTTGAGCCGAAGAGCTGAGGGATAGCGCCCAGGCCCAGAGTTCAAGCCCCACGACCTACAAAAAAAATTCTGCAATATGAAAACGAAATATTCAGAAAAGAACATAGATATAATGAGAGAAGGAGATATAAAGGAGGCATGAAAAACTTAAAAATACTTAAAATATTATATAGGTATAAAGAGGTAGTACTGCTATTAAAGAAATTAAGTTTAAGAGGTTTTGAATTGAGTAATAAATCCACAATGGGGGATAAGGTCTAATAATCCATTATGTGTACATTTGAGGATGCGCAGAACAGCAATTATGTCACACAAAGAACAATGAAAGAGAAGAAAATGTGCAAAGAATGAGAAAGAAAGAAAAAAATAAAAAGTTCAGTAGAGCTAAACAAAAAAAAAAAATTGGGGGGGGGGGCGGGTTCGGTCGTGGGGCCTGAACGCTGTCCCTCAGCTCTTCAGCTCCAGGCTAGTGCTATACCACTTGAGCCACAGCGCCACTTCTGGATCTTTCCTTTTTGTTTATGTGGTGCTGAGGAATCGAACCCAGTGCCTCGGGCATGAAAGGTAAGCACTCTATCACTGAGTCACCTTCCCAGTCCCCCAAAATAATTTTTTTTAAAAGAAAAAAATAAGAAAGAAAAACGCACACACACATATACCCCTACAATAAAAATTATAAGAGGAAGAAATAAAGTTAGTAGGAAACATTTCTCAAAAGGTAAAAATTTTAAAAAAAGTTTTAGAAAAATATTTTTTTATAAAAGGTACAAAAAATGTTCTTTGATTTTTTTTGGTAGGGGTGGGAAGATTGTGTATAACCCTTGTGTCTGTAACCAGCCTCTTGTTGGAGTCTCTGGTCTGCTTGTGGTTGATTTTCCTGTGGGTTGGTTGGTTTCTTAATTCAATTTGTTTGAGCAGGCAGAAAAATTTTCTGCTTTACCCAGGATTTTGTGATCCTATTCCCAGGTTAGTTCAATGGTAGGGAGATCTGCTTTAAGTAACAAAAGAGGGAGATGTCTGTTTCCTCAAGTTTGGAGATGCTGTGATGAGGCTAGATTCTGGGTAGAGTTGAGGCCTTTCAGTGAACAATAGCTTTTCCCTGGCGGGCTAGCTTGTGAGAAACTCACAGAGCCTAGACTGGAACCATTCTCAGAGTTTATGTTTACTGAATTTCAATTGATGGTCAAGGCTGCTAAAGGGAGGGGCAGCCTCTGGCTCTGTTTACCCAGTGAAGAAAGCGACTCCTGGGGCTGATGGTCCTGAGCTGGGTGACTTTTCCCTGCATGGAGCTGAGTCTGGCAGGTCAGGTTTGTTTCTGTGACCTGCTAAATGACTCTAGTTTTCTTCCAAGGCCTGAGTTGGAGCTAGCAGCTCAGCCGGGTGTTTGCCAGCATCAAAGATGGAGATCTCTGGTAGTGGGGGTGAAGGGGTGGCCTTCCCTCCTCTGCTCCCTGAGAAGGAGTGAGGATGTCAGGCTTCAACTCACGCCCAGTCTTGGTTCCTGGGTTGTCTCTGGTCTGCGACCTGCAGGATGAAGATGTCTCTCCTTGTCGGTTCTTGCTGGTGTTGAGTAGAATCCACCTGCATGCCGTGTCTGGCTCCTTTGTCCTGTACTCTCTGTGTTGCAGGAATGGTAGCTACCGCCGTTGCTGCTGCAGCCACAGCAGGGGCAGCTGGCAAGTGCTCAGATCTGTCTGCTTGCCTGGATTTTCCTTCTCTGGCCTAACTCTCTGTACTGTGATGGCACACTTGGTGTGATTCTCTGGCTTAGGACTGTTCACTGGAACACTAAAACTGCTTTCTATGTGAGACCTTGTTTTGCCTCCACCTTCTCCTCCACCATCTTACCGGAACTCCTTGGCTATAAATTCTTTTTAAAAATGAAGGACATTCTGCCAAGAAGATAGTCCCTTTTAAGAGAATGTGAAATTCAGTGGAAGTTAACATTTGTGAGCATTAAATGTTGATATATGACTGTTTTCTAATATACAGTTACTTCTGTGTGTGTGTGGGGGGGGTGTGTGTGTGTGTTTTCTGTACCTGAAGGTGAATTCAGAGCCTGAGTGCTGTCCTCGAGCCTTTGTACTTGAAACACAGTTCCATTTCCTATTTGTGGTGTTTAACTTGAGATTAGTGTCTCAGGGATTTTCCTGCTTGTCCTGACTTGGATCTTCACATCTCAGTCTCGTGAGTAATGAGGATCACAAGCTTGAGCAACAGATGGCTGGCCAATATAATCCTCTGGTTCTCAGAATAGCACTTATTTTTCTGTTGCAAAAACTGGCAGTGGCCACTTCATTAGCCTGGCTAGTGTAGGAGCATCTTCAGGGATTGTGGTTGGGGCCTTAGTATAGAATGTAATTAATACCTAATACCTTCCCCAGCAGCTAATCTCCCCACTATCTAAATAAAACTTATATTTGCTTTCAAACTTAAATTTCTATTAGACATATTGTCTTATTATTTCACAAAATAATGGGCTCCATTATATTTTCATACTACATATTTTAATATTATTCACATTCATTACCCTCTTTTGCCTGTCTCTTCTCATTGTTTTGTTACCCCCTGTTTTTACATTTTTCCCTCTCCCTCCCTTACTCTTACCCTCCCTTTCTTTTTCTCTCCCTCCCTCTCTTTCTCTCTCATTCTCTGCCTGCCTCTCTGCTAGTATTTTCTTTTCACTTTCTGCCTGCATTCCACCTTTTAAGCAAAGCTTCAACTTCTGGCTTTCTGCTGGTAAATTGGAATTAAAATTTTTAGCCTGGCATCAGTAGCTCTCCCCTGGAATACTAGACACTCAATTTGCTGAGATCTGAGGATCTGGCTTCAAATCCAGCACAGGAAGACAAGTCCATGAGACGCTTATTTCTAATTAATCACCAGAAAACCAGAAAAGGCATTGTGGCTCAAGTGGTAGAGTGCTTGCCTTGAGCTGAAGATCTGATGGGTAGTGCCCAGGCCCAGAGTTCTAGCCCCATATCCGACCAAAAATAAATAAATAAAACATTTCCATAGAGTTTTCTGTCACACCATGATCATAAATTAAATTTATTCATGTAGATAATATAGGAATTTACTTTTGTTGGGTTTATTAAAAACTTTTTAAATTATTTTTGACAAATTATAATGAACCATACTTTATGAATCTCATCTTATTCTGAAATATTACAAAAAACAGTAAAGTTCTTCTACAGGGTCCAAGCTAATAGGAAGCCCTGTTCTATATCAGAAGTATATATCAACCATTTCTTTCTCCTGTACTCACCTTATCTTACTTCTTTCCTTTATTATTTTTATTTGTCAATTATCTTCAAGTAATTGTACAAAGGAGGTGCCATGTAACAAAGCAGTTTATGAATACAGTTAATATTGATCCATCCCACCCCTAAAACATTCACACACCCCTCTGACACACCAGTTCCCTTATTTTTCTTAGTTTTGTATGATATACAATGAATTCTTTTAAGAAAATTAATTTAGTGTATAGTGATTATAAAGAGGTTTTTTAGAGGGATTTCAATTGCATGAGTCAGATGAGTACATTGCCTTTCATACAGTATCTTCTGTAACTTCACCCTTTCCCAATAAGCTCGACTACATTCTGCCCTTCCTCCCTTCATTTGTCTATCCTTTCCCTACCCTGCTCTTTGATTTACCAATTCCTGGTATTAATATTCTTAGGCTTTGACCTAGTCTTTCTAAAGGTTATAGTATTTGGGCCACAGTGGCAGCAGCTACGGCGGAGCAGGCAGTCTCCTAAAATGAAGCCCACAATCACCTGAAAGGAAAGCTGCATGGAGAAATGCAGCCAGTATGTGGCACACCAGAAGTACTGGACCCTCTTCTTCAGGTACATATCCGAGAGCAAGCCCTCTGAGGCCCAGGAGCTCATGTGCTCAGTAGCATACTGCTGTTCTTCCCTCATGGCCAGCAAAACAGCACAGAAGCACTGAGTATGATGGTGTTGGAGTCACCGAAGAAGGCATAAGTGGATGTAGTGTCTGGCTAGGATGTTAAGTTTGATGGAATCCAAAGCCCTGATGTGTTCCAGTTCGGTTTCCTGGAAACAAGGCCACCCCTGGCTCCATCCATTTTGGGCACTGACCCTGTGGAATGAGAGAACTACTGGGAATCTTGATATTACTTCTTAAACTCCACAATCAGCGGTGGGCTGTGCCAACATGCTGGTGGAGGACTCCACGGCCCACAGCTTTCAAGGCAATGGACATGCTCATGGCACAGGCAGCGCTGCAGTTTCTCTATTGGAAAAACAAAAGCAGGTTGTGGTCTTCATCATGTGTGCAACGAAGCACCATCCATCAAGCACGACTGCCCTCTGTCCAGTCCCTGCTCTACTTCATCTGGTTTTTGCTGCTGACCATGGATGGCAGCAATCTGACCACATTCATGGTGCTGTGCAAGCCTTCCTGGGCAGGCACCTGATACATGACAAGTACCTCAACAGGACAGAACAGTATAAGACAGTTCTCCCGCAGGGTTTGAACCAAGCTTTTGTCTTCCTATGGAGGCACTCGAACACCTCTTGGCCTCCCATAATTAGTCTATCACCTAAAATTTTCTTTCTTACTTATGCTCTATGTATTAAAAACTTCTTTAAAGACATGCTAAATTGTTCATGGCTTTCATACTCACTGCTCTATTTCCTGAGATGCTTACAATATGTCATTCTGCTTTGAGAAAAGTCCCTCCAAATGGATTTTATAAAAACTTTCAATATTTATACCAAAAATAAGGACTAAATAAATTAAGAATCAAGTACTTAATGGTTAGAAGACTCAATGTCCTGAAACTATTCTTAATTGCTCAGTACATGGATATAATTCCAGACAAAATTCAGCCAGGTATTTTTTTAAAGAACCTTTCAAAAGGGCAGCTACTATTTCTTCAATTTTAAGGAAGTATTTTTGTAGAATAAAATGATCTCTTCAAAGTTTTAGGAAAAGTCAATAATAAATTCATCTGTGCCTCGAGTTTCCTTGATTGGAATGCATTTAAATTTAAATTAACAAAATATTTGTCAATTCCATTTGTTTGTCTCTTTCTTCCTTAAGTAGGGTTGATAGGTTTCACCTTTGAATAAATAATCTGAAGTTGTTTTTTACTTCAGTTTTTAATTTTATAACTGTATGATTTCTGAAAAAGTACTCATTTGTTCTAGTTATTGGCAACTGGTTTCTTCTCTGCTTTGTTATTATGTATTTTGATCAATTTTTAAAATATATATCTATTTATCGATCTATTCAGACACAGCTTTTATTTTTATTGATTTTCTCAGCTGTGTTCAAAAGTAGGGTTTTTAAACCACTTAACAAAGTGATTCTTAAATATCCATAGAGGAGTATAGAAGAGAATAGAGGAATAAAAGAGTATCAGTTCAAGCTTCAAATCCTAGCTACTCAGTAAGCAAAGAGCTGAGGATTTTGTTTCAAAGCTAGCCAGCAGAGGAAAATCTGTGAGACTCTTATCTCCAATTAAGCACCCCAAAATTCTGGAAATGGAGTTTATGGCTCAAGTAGCAAAACACTAGGCTAGAATTATAGATGTGAATTCCCAGTGTCGTGGTAAGTTGTGATTTTTGAGGAGTGTAAATGTGTACAATTTTTAAGCCCTGAATGTAGCACACTGCATGTAGTATAAAGTTACACATGATCTGATCTACTTTCTGTACAGTAATCACTGAGATTTAAAATTTTGTCTTCCTGAACATTTTCTAGTTTTCTTCTTTGAACCATACATTTAGGTGTCAGGGGTTTCCTATAGTCATTTTTCATTTAAGAAAAAACATTTCAGATTTATTTACAGTGTGAGACTGGGACTTGTACTTCATGTTTGATGCTTTTGCTCTTTAGATAATACTCTACCAACTAAGCTATGCCTTTAACCCATAATTTTAGGTTATTTAAAATGCCAGAAAAGATAATAGTGATAATAATGCTACTAAGTCCTTTGCCCATCTAGATACCCACATTTGGTTTGTTTGGGTTTCTAGTTTATCAGTATATTTTCATGTCATAACTTTTGTTTTTGTTTTTGTGCTGTTCCTGGAGCTTGAAATCAGCACCTTGCCCTCTCCTTGAAACTAGACATTGTTATCACACACTGGTAATTCTAGCTACTCAGAGAGCTGATATCTGAGAATTCAGGTTTTAATCCAGCCCAGGAAGGAAAGACAATGAGTTTCTTATCTCTAAATAATCCCCCAAATAAATTTGGAAAAGAATCTGTGGTTCAAGGGTAAAACACTGCCATTGAGGGAAAACACATATGTGAGAAGGTAAGAACCTGAGTTTAAACCCCAATATCAGCACTAAAAGTCGTTGTTTTCTTTGACCTTTATATTAAATTGCTCAGAAAATAATCATCATTGTAGTAATATGTAGCATTCGTTTTACAACCATCAATTATATGTATTGATATTATTCCTTTATTTTCCTAAATTTTACTGACACATTAATATCCATTAATGGAAAGACAGGATTACTGTTTCACAAGAACTTATGGCACTTGAGTACCTGGATGAGAGGTGCATATAAGGAGTTTGGATTGAGCATAAATATTTGCAAGCTCTTCACATAAGTAAATGATAGTTGAAGGAGTTGTGACCATGTATAAAATATGCTAAAGAAACTAGCAAGGAAAGATAAGGCATGATTCTGGAAAGCAAACAATTTTGGAAGAATAGAAACCAAGAAAATATGTAGCATTTGGTAAGAACTTTGTAACCCACCTACACTGTGGGCACATTTGATTCCTTATTTCTAGTACAAGGCATTTCAGTTAACTTTATTTTACACAGTTAAACATGATTAACATTTAATTTTAACCGGACTCTCTTTGAGTTAAGCAATTAGTCTAGCCAGGTGCCAATAGCTCATGCCCATAATTCTAGCTATTCAGAGGGCTGAGATCTCCAGATCCTAGTTCAAAGCCAGGCTTGACAGGAAAGTCAGTGAGAATCTTCTCTTCAATTAACCACGAGAAAATTAGAAGTGGCACTGTGGCTCAACGTGCCAGCACTAGTCTTGAATAATAAATCTTAGAGATAGAACCCAAGCCCTGAGTTCAAACTCTCTGAAATTATTATTAAAATACTGGTTCTCAGTAATTCTTTACCTTGTCTAGAAGAATTTTTTAAACTTTGGGATTTTTATTTCATGTTGTCAGCATTGTCTTTTGTATGATATGCAGAGAAAAAAAAGTATTTATAGTCAAAATTGGTTTGGTTTTCTTTGTATTACAGATTGCTTCTACACCCAGAGATCAGCTGGAAAGCAAATGACCAAAACTTGGCTCTTGGCAATGAAGATGGATTTGTGTTTCTTTTATTAAAAAACAAATTTATGAAATGGGCCTTTATATATAAGACCTTAATAGTAACCATAAAATAATATTTAGTAGTAGTAGTAGTAGTAGTTTTTGTCAGTTGTGGGGCTTGAACTGTGGGCCTGGGCACTGTCCCTCTTCAGCTCAAGACTAGTGTTCTACCACTTGAGCAACAGTGACACTTCCCATTTTCTGAACCTTTAGTTGGAGAAAAGAGTCTCACAGACCCTCAGTTCTCAGCCTCTTTGTAGCTAGGATTATAGGTGTGAGCCACTACCGCCCGGCAGTAAAATTATTTTGAAAAAGAAAAAAAAAACCCACGATTGTACCTTAAAAGAACCCAATCTGGCAAGTGTTTCTGTAAATTGGTTGTATCAAGTGCCCATAGGCAGCAATCAGTTTTAGATCTCACTACGTTCTGTCCAATGCCAGATATTATTTCATTAATGTATTTTACTTTTCTCTAACAAAGTTCATTATGAATGTCCAACAGCACAGTTTTCTAGTGAGTATAAAGAAACCTTCAACATATTTATTCCAACAAACAGCATTTTGCACTTTTATTTTAACTTTGCCAATCCTAGGGCTTGAAATCAGGGCCTGAACAATCTCTCTGAGCTTCTTTTGCTCAAAGCTATCATTCTACCAATTGAGCCACAGCACCACTTCCAGTTTTTCTGCTTATGTCATACTGAGGAATCAAATCAAGTACTTCATACATGCTGGGCAAGCATTCTAAACATAACCACATTCCCAATCGTTTGGTCTTTTGTTGTTGTTGTATTAAAATAGGGGTTTTCTATGTGTCCTTCTGTTGGTCTAAAACAGGTCTAAAATCTCTGAAGTTCAGAGATTACAAACATGGATCACAATATTCAGCTCAAGATTCTTCATGAAAGAATAGTCTTCAGAAACAGAGTTATTCTGTCTTCCTTGGACTGGATGACTTTTTGCATTTGGCACTGCTAACCACATTTATTGTCCTGGTATGTTTCTTCTTCTAGATCAACAGAAATATTCCAGGCTCCCAACTTGAAACTGAGCTGTGTCACCCAACAACATCACAATCTTGTGAATAGCAGTAGCTAGAATCATGAGTATGACAGCAAGCTGGAGCTCAGCTATCTGATGTCCTTGGGCTCCAACAATGCAATTATTTCTGTGCACAGTCTGAAAAGTGTCATAGGTAATTTTGATTTATTCCATCCTCTTCTCAGCTACTTGCCATTCTGATCTATGATTGTTTTAAATTCTGTTATCGATTAATTACTATTTCTTGCCATTTTCAAAAGTAACATATGTCTTACTTTAAAATTCATTCAAACTTCAAAAATGTTAACATAATTGCTGTCCACCAGTGGCTCATCTTTTACCTCCTAGCTACTGTAGAGGCCAAAAACGGAGGATCCTGATTGAAAGCAGCCTATGAAGAATAATCTGAGATATTTCTCCAACTACACTGTCCTCATACAAATAGTTTTTGTCTTTCTGGGACTAGCATATCTTCAAGCTTCATCAATGTAACATGTATCAAAACTTCTATTTGTAAGGTCTAATAAAATTCAATTGTATGTAAAAAAAAAAAAAGAAGAAACCAAAATCCAAGGTGGGTGCCGGTGGCTCACTTCTGTAATCTTAGCTACGAAGGAGGCTGAGATCTAAGGATCACGATTCAGAGCTAGCCTGGGCAAGGAAGTCTGTAGGACTCATTTCTCCACTAAACCACTAGAAAACTGGAATTGGCACTGTGGCTCAAGCGATAGAGTGCTCACCTTGTGCTGAAGAGCTGAGGAATAGCGCCCAAGCCAAGTTCATGCCCCACGACCCACCAAAAAAAAACAATAACAAAAAACAAAGAAACCAAAATCCAGAAGTGGAGATGTGGCTCAACTAATAGAGTGGCAACTTTGAGCAAAAAGACTAAGCAAGAGTAATAGGTATACTTCAGACTCCATTATTTATGGAACACTCACACACACACACAAAATCTACGTTCTCTTAGACTTCCATTCTTGAGCAGTATTCCACACCATTAACTTAATGCATATTTTCTCCAAATCATTATGGTAGGGATTAAACTAATTTTGTACATATTATATTGCAATTTTTGTACATTTTGGTTTGCAGTATTTTTGTACTTATGTAAGAAAACAGCACTTTGTGAACACTAAATAGAAATCAATGTGTCAGTAAGTAGGTCGGTGCCAGTAGACTGACAGATGCATATACTACCACTTGAAAATTTTCTTCTCTAAATTTATACACACACACACACACACAAATGTATGTATTTAAATTTTCTGCAAAGATTTTATTTCCCTTACAATGATCCATTTGTTCCATTATATAAATTTAACATATTGTATGTTTCACAGTAGATTAATATTTACACATTTTTTTTTCCTTTTGAGAAGTATTCCTACAGTGTAGACCAGGCTTACCTCAAATCCTTATTCTCCTGTGTCAGTTTCCTGAGTATTGGCTGGAATTACCTTGTGGTAGCATAGTACTATATGCACCTATTTTATTTATATTTCATACACTTGAAAATCAGTGTCAATAGCTTTAAGCCATAATATCATCATGAATTTGAATGAATTTCTTTCCGAAAAATGTTATAAGTAGAGTTACTGAGTCAAGTCAAGTATGGTTGTCATACCTGTAATCCCAGTACCCAGGAGGATTGTAATTTTAATAGCACTCTGAGCTACACAGCAAGTCCCTTTCAACAACACCACCAATGACAACAACTCGTGGGCTTGAAAAAGGATATGTATTGTTTAAGTGGAGTAATAGGAAGATACAAAATTTTTTTGTGTTTCTATGTGTGTGCGTGTTTGTGCTGGCCCTAGGGCTTGAACTCAGGCCTGGGCATTGTTCCTGAGGTTTATGCTCAAGTCTAGCACTCTACCACTTGAAGCAAAGCTCCACCTTCAGCCTTTTTAGAGGTCACTGGAGATGAGTCTCATCCACTTTCTGTCCAGGCTGACTTAGAACCTGGATCCTCAGGTCTCATTCTCTTTTGTAAGTAGGATTACAGGTGTGAGCCTGTAGTAGTTGTATTACTGTTAAGTAATATGGTAAACATCATGCCAGTTTATACTCCCCCAGCAGTGTTTGAGTGTTGCACACACACCTAAGAAAACCCACTCCATGTTTGATGACATTATCTCACATAATCCTGTGAGATAAGTATTGTTATGCTCACTTTACCTATGAAGAATTTGAGGTCCAGAGGCTAGTTAACTTTGAATCCCCAGCTAGTGTACAGTGCAGGCTGTATTCAAACTCAACGAGGTTTGTTTATTTCAAAAAAAAAAAACATGGCATCAGCATGTGTTCTATTCAACATATGTTCTAGCAAGTACTGCTCGTTATAGGTACTGTTCTCTGCCTGATAGATTAGCTTTCTCCTGTACATATGACTTATTCCTCACTCTTTAACTGTTTGCACCCCATCTCAAAAGCTAGGGAAAGTACATGTAATGAGAAGAGCCATTTTTGAATGGGAAATTCATAATGGGGTTTGAACTTGGTATCACATATTAGTCTGATCTTCCATTTGAGTTATGCCTCCAGCACTATATTTTTGTATTTTTCCTTTTATATTGTTATTATAAAGGTTATTTACACAGAGTTTATAGTCATGTAAGTTAGGTATGACTATATTTCTTTTTGGAAATGTCACCCCTTCCTTGCTCTCTCAGTTTTTCTCTCTCACTGGATTTTTAAAATTAACTTCCTTACTATTATTATTTTTTATTTTATTATTTTTTATTATTGTGGTGTAGAGGGTTTGTTACATAAGTGTGGTAATTACTACATTTATTTTGTCTTTGGTTTTGTTATAATCACTCATGAGGCTTGAACCCAGGGCCTGGGCATTATCCCTGAGCCCTTTTGCTGAAGAGTGGCACTCATCTTTAGCCACAGCTCAACTTCCATGAGTGCATTTCTTTTTGGATAATGTCACCCTTTCCATTTGTCTCTTCCAGTTTTACTCTCTTCCCCACCAACAAAATGCACAGTGCACTTTCAATAGTCTCAACTGAGTACTATTAATGCATATGTTCATCTTTTGTCCCTCCATTTCTATGCCCCCTTTACCTTCCCAAAGAGAGAAAAGAAAAAAAAATGACAAAAATGAAAGAAAATAAAGAAAAATATTATCTTGTTTCTGTTTCCTGGTCACTGGTTATTTTTTAGATAGTGTGTGTGTGTGTGTGTGTGTGTGTGTGTGTGTGTGTGTGTGTGTGTGTGTGTGTGTGTGTGTGTATAATGGGACTTGAATTCAAGGAGCTGACCTTTAGCTTTTTTACTCAAGGATGACACTCTACTACTTGAACCAAACTTCCACTTCTGGATTTTGAACTGTTAATTGGAGATAAAATTTTCACAGATTTTCCTACCTGGGACAGCTTCCTCATGTATCAGCCTTCTAAATAGCTAGAGTTACCGCTAGATATAAGCCACTGGTGGTGCTTGGCCTACATTTTTTTTATTAAGTAGTTGAAATGTAAAAGAATGTTGCAACAGTAGAACAAAAGAAATCAATTTAACTTCGCAGCTTCATTAAATTTTAATAATTTCTCACATTTGATATGTACAGAACAACATTTTTTGTAAATGCACCTGAAATTTGGTTTTTCATCTCGGTTTTTTCCTCATCATGAACTTGATTTTATAACTTTTTAGATAACAAATATTGATGAGAATATGTCCAGAAGGCATTAATGTTGGCATTCATTAGGAAATGGTGCAAGTTACACTTGTTATGATAAATTTGTGTGCTGGACCCTGATGATATAGTCACATTCTTAGTCAGGAAGCATTATTGCCTATTACAAATCACCTAAATCTGACAAAACCCAGACTCAGGCCTTGTGACTACTTTCCTCTATGTCATTCTCTTAGAGAGCAATCCGAGTCTCCAGTGACCAGAACAGAGCTCTTCTGGACCCTCTAAGGACACAGCCAAGATCACCACTCAGGCGTGTCACCTATAGAGTGATGGGAAACTGGTGTCTGCTTCCTATTATAGAACAGCACAGGAACTGTTAGGTCCTTAACCTGTCCGCTATACTGAGGATTCCTCGTTTAGCACAGAAACCTAAGATTTAAAGAGATAATAAACCCTCTCTTCCTTCTGCAGGTTGTGGAGCTGTTTTCCTTCTGCTGCTGTCATCTTCTGTGGAAAGAAATGGTCTGATCTCTGGAAGCCATTTTGCTTATTCTAGGACCTTAGAGTAAGTCTGGGATTTATAAATAGACAAAAAGATATGTAGTGATAAAAAATAACCAACTTAACATTTTTCTATTCTGTTTATTACTCAAATATTTTTTCAAATTCTACCAATAACTTTTTTGATTGTGAAAATACCGTACAGAGGGTTTACAATTACATGAGCAAGGTAATGAGTAAATTTATTTTCAAGCATTGTAGCCTCCTCCTTTGTTTCCCCTTCCCATTCTTTCCCATCTCCCCCGTACCCCCCCCAGCCAAAGTTGTAAAGTTTGTATTTCGAAATAACGATTTGTACATCTCTTTGTTGCAATGCGTCCACTTGTATCTCTAGTTAAACGATTTGTTTTTCCCTTCCCTTCCATAAATTATACCAACATCAAATACAGTGAAAGCACAGGTTATACCGTGGGGGAGGGATATACAAAGCAACAAAGAAATCATCTTATAAATATGTTAGAAACAAACACAAGAAAGGAAAAACATTTGAATCCTTATCTTGGGGTTCATTTCACCTAATATCAACTTATCTGATCTTTTCGGCTTGTCTCAGAACTATACTAGTTATTGCAAATAAGGGCAACCATGAGACCTATGCTTCTTTGGGCCTGGCTTACTTTACTTAATATAATTTTTTCCAAGCCTTTCAATTTCCTAACAAATGGGACAATGCCATTCTTTTTTATTGGCGGTTGTAGGGCTTGAACTCTGGGCCTGGGTCCTGTCCCTCTGTGTTTTAGCTCAAGGAGAGCACTCTACCACTTGAGCCACAGTGCCACTTCCGGTTTTCTAGTGGTTTATTGGAGATAATAGTCTCACAGACTTTCCTACCTGGGCTGGCTTTGAACCGTGATCCTCAAATCTCAGCCTTTCTGATGGAGGCAAAGGATTCCATTGTGTACACATACCATATTTTCATGATCCATTCATTTACTAAGGGGTATCTGGGCTGGTTCCATATCTTAGCTATGGTATATAATGCTGCATCATAGTTGTGCTGGTTGCTTTAGTATGTCTATCAATAATTCTTATTAGTAAGAGGCACTTAATTATCAGTCTCTTTCTCAACAGGGTCCCAGGAAAAGTAAGTGTGCTGCTTGCCCATTCCCCAACCTCCCTCAGCCCAGGAGACAATCAGATGCAGTGGGGAATCAAGTCAAATAGGAACTTGTTTATGGAGCAAGCCCTTTTTAAAGCAAAAGACTGCGTGGGAGGGGAGGAAATGGAACTAACCAATCACTATAAAGGCCATCCCTTATCATGCACCTAAGTTTCCAGGAGTTGTTTACGCACTGAACATAAACAATTCTGGCTCCGCCCAATCAATTTCCTCTCAGGGCCATCTTTGTTGCCTATGTTACCCACAGTAACTTCCTAAATGAGCTGTGTGAGAGAAGCCACAGCAAGTGTCCTGGGTTCTCCAGTCTAACCTCTTGCCCAGGAAGGCGTGCCTCCCTGCTAGGCTACCAAATTGAACAAAGAATACTGCTTATATCTCAGATTACATGCCAAAGCTATACATACCAAAGAAAAATGAGGACAAGAGATTAGTTTGACTTGGGAACAATGCAGATGACAAAGAGGATTTCTAAGTTAATAGAAAGAAATGGATATTTTCCTTTATTCGTATAGTACATTAAAAAGTGCTATTTTTCTCATTATCATTTAATTGTGGTTATATATACTTAGTACTTTTCTCATTATCATTTAATTGTGGTTATATATACTTAGTACTAGCTTCTTGAAACTAAAAACTCTTTGACATGAACTCAGAAGTTCTGTTAGTATCAGCTTGACATTTTATGAAAAAAATTAATTTTTATATTTAAAAAAATCTATTTTATTGCACAGATGCTGTACAGAGGGGTTATATTTACATTAGTAAGTTGTATTTCTCATTGAAAATTGTTACTCACTCCATTTATGTTCTCACTCTATCCCTTCCCTCCACTCTTTCCCCCAAACTCCCCACAATGTTGTAAAGTTCACTCTGCCGTAGTGTACCCTGAGTATCATTGTTGCAATGTGTCATCTTTAGTATTTCTTTCAGCATTTTATTATTTCCCTTTCCTTCTCCCAATCAGATAAATACATATATAAGATGGAGTGTAACAGAATCAAAAACAGGAATTGCGTTAGAAACACATGCATGAAAGAAACGAAAACATTAAAATACATATTTAAGTTTTCATTTTCCTAACATCACATTATCTGACCTTTTCCGCTTGACTCATACCTATACTAGATATTGCAAATAAGGGAAACCATGGGACCTATGCTTCTTTGGGCCTGGCTTACTTCACTTAATACAAAATGTCATGTCAAAACCAGCTTTACAATGTCGGTGTGGGGGGGGAGGGGGGTATCATTGGGTGGGGGGAGGGGGGTAAAATTGGGTGGGGGGAGGGGGGAGGCGGGGAAGGGAAGTGAAGGGTAAACAAAGGAGGAGGAGGCTGCAATGCTTGGTAAGAAATGTATGCATTATCCTGCCCATGTAATTGTAGCCCCTCTGTACAGTATGTTCTCAAATAAAATAAAATATAATTAAAAAAAAAACAGGAATTGCCAGGGATAAAACCAATTTAAAAAGAAAAAAAATGAAATAAAGTAAGAAGAAAGAACTAGCTACAGTACATTGGCCAAATCAAGGTTGACAACTAAACAAAATAAGACCTGCTGTTTCAATATCTTGGCATTCAATTAGCATCATTTTGTATGGTAATATATATGTTTGTAGTGCTTGAACTATTATAATCCTATGTCAGGACTAACTTAGGCTAATACTAATCACTGCAAATGAAGGAAATCATAGAGCCTATGTTTCTTTGGCCCAGGTTTACTTCATGTACTTCATGTAATATAATTTTTTTCAATGTCTTTCCAATTTCTCTTGAAAGGGACAACATCATTCTTTCTGACAGAAGCATAAAGTTCCCCTGTGTAAATATACCACATTTTCTTGACCCATTCATCTATTGAAGGGCAACTGGGTTGGTTCCATATCTTAGCTATGGTAAACAATGCTACAGTGAACATAGTTGTGCTGGGAGCTTATTGTGGTCCAGTTTGAGATAATTTGGATGAAAGCCAAGGGGTGGGATTGTTGGATCTTAGGGGAGTTCTATGTTTAATCTTTTCAGGAGCCACCATACTGCCTCCCATTCCCACCAACATTATAGTAGTGGTCCCATTTAGCCACAGCCCGGTCAGCATCTGTTATTATTTGTTCTCTTGATAATGGCTATTCTAGTTGGGGTGAGGTGGAATCCCAATGTGGTTTGGATTTGCATTTCTTTTATGACCAGTAATGCTGAGCATCCCCCTTCTCCTTTCTAGAGGCCACAAGATTACAGGTTTCTAGCGTCTCACACAGGCATAGAAAGTTGTAATTTGTGTTTTTAATTTTACATTCACTTTCTTGGAGCTTACACTGACTCCTATAATAAAAGCTTAAACTAATTCCCTTACTGAAAAATAATGAATTTTCAAAAACTGTAGAAAAAAACTCTTTGTCAGGGTTCTCAGTGAATACTAAGGAAAATTCTTTACTGGGAAATTTTTATTTGGTTGCTTGTTTGTTACGTCACTTAAAAACATGTTGGATTTGTGGTTTTCCCACCAAATCCTCAACAAACCAAAAGCTATGTTGCCTCATTGGAATTTGCTTCAAAAGTTAAAAAAAATATTTTGACATATTTTTGATTTGGTCTTTCGTGGACTTTTGGCTCTTAGAATGTTAGTGGACCAGTACTCAGGCTTGAACTGAGGGTCTGGAAATTTTGCTTAGATTATTTTACTCAATGCTGTCACTCTGCTACTTGAACCAAATCTCCACTTCTTGCTAACTAATTGAAGATAAGAATCTTGCAGATTTCTTACCTTGGGTTGGCATGAAACTGTGATCCTCAGATCCCACCCTCCTGAGCAGCTAAGTTACAAGAATGACCCAGACCCTTGATATACTGTGATCCCTTTGAAACCTAAACAAGGGCAAAAAATTCTGAATCATATGTATATGGTTAAGTATTTCAAAATTAGATAGAAAAATATAGACCTCTATTTTGTGTGTGAGTGTGTGTGTGTGTGTGTGTGTGTGTGTGTATGTGTGATAAATATGCAGAAGGAAATGAGGATGAATCTGCCGTTTTGAGCAAAGATTTCACCTAGGGCTTTTCACAGACTTGGCTATGCTGTACAGAAGGTTGAGACTAAAAGTGAAGTAAATGTTGTCATCATCCCATTCATCTACATCCCTTGCTAACATTGGCATATCTTGTGGTGTTGTCATGGTTACTTTTTGTGTATGAGAGCCAGTACTGGAGCTTGAATTTATGGCCTGGATGTCCCTTAGCTTTCTTTGTATGTGATGCTAGCACTCTGCCATTTGAATCACAGCCCTGCTTTCTGCCTTTTACTGGGTAACTGAAGGCAAGAGTCTTTTGTTCTCAAGTTGACTTTGAACTCAGATCCTCATATCTCAGGGTTCTGAGTAGCTAGTTTTACACCCGTGAGCTTCCAGTTCCTAGCGTTTCAGTATTACTTTTACAAGCTACATGCTCACACATTTCTTGCATTCAAAAAACTCACTTTCCAGGCTATCTGACAAGATGTGAATAAAGATAGTTGAGTGGATGTTACCAAATGGGCTTCTAAGCCATTAACATCATTCTGATCGGTAACTTACCCTTCAGTCAGTGAGTACATATTTCCCCTTTCACTCTGCTTTTTAAACTGGAACTCAGAGAAATGTTTTTGATTCATCGATCAAATATTATCTCCAAAACAGGATATATTATTTGATAATATTTCAGATGGGGTAGTCTTGTGTGTCTGGATGTCTGCGGGCAGAGGCCGTCCAGCTGGGCTTCAGGCACAGAGCTGATGCTTCCGGTCTGCTGATTGCAGAGAGCAAGGTTTTCTTCCTAACCAGGCTTTCAGTTGAGATCCTTTCATCTTAGACTGCTAATTATCTAGGATATTAAGCATGAACCACCACCAACTGGCATGTTTTAGGAGTATTAGTTGCTTTTTATTCATATTTTTATTTCCTGGAAGGTTGATCAAGGCATCCTGGTTGTATCTCATGATAAGGTGATTTATATATACTCTGCCTCTGCCATTTCTGAAATTCATTTCCTCAGTACTAGATAAATGAATTTGATCTAAAGCCAATAGTGTTTTCCTTCTGATAGTTTAGGTAGATTATTTAAATCTCTTATCCTTAGCTTTGACAAAGCAATCAGGATGTTTCTGTAAAACTCTACTTCTTGAGAGTATTATAGTTAGAAGGTATCAAGTGCAAACTTTCATATAGTCTCTGCTTTTTCAAATATGTTTTTATTGTAAAAATACTGTACAGAGAGGTTACAGTTACATGAGCAAGGTAATGAGTATATTTCCTATCAAGTATAGTTACCTCCTCCTTTGTTTTTCCCCTATCATCCCTTCCCTCTCACCTCCAGAACTACACTCCTTCGCCTCCCCCCTCCCTGCCTAAATTATCAAGTTCATTTTTCAACATAGTGTCTTCTACATCTCATTGTTACAATGGGTCAACCTGTATCTCTAGTTAACATTTGGTTTTTTCCATTCCCCTCCCAAAGCTAGAAAAATGTATATACAAGATAAAGGATACCAACCTCAAATATAGTGAAAACAGGGGTTACACCATGGGGAAGGAACATACAAAGAGACAAAAAAATTACATAACTAATGTTAAAAGATTGGGTGGAAGAATGATGATTGTTGAATTAATTTGATAAATATTATATAGTTTTTAATCATTAAGGCTTATTAACTCAAAGTGGGATTAAAAATATTCAGAATAGTGAACTTTCTCTTTCAATTTCATTTAAGAGTTGGAAACGTATTGGTGTGAGCTCTGCTTTGAAGGCCATGTAGAATTCTGCTGTAAATCCTTCTGGTCCTGGGCTTTTCTTAGATGGGAGGTCCCTTATTGATGTCTATTTCAATGCTTCATATGGGCCTATTAAGTTGGTTTTACTCATCTTGGTTTAGTTTTGGTATGTCGATATTTGCTAGGAAAAAGGTCCATTTCTGCCAAGTTCTCAAACTTATTAGCAGAAAGGTTTGACTGAGTTTATTTATTTGGGTGTGTTCTCTTCTTTTGCTGATAAGATTTGCTAGGGGTCTGTTAATTTTGTTAATTTTTTTGAAGAACCAACTCTTTGTTTTGTTGATTCTTTCTATGTTTTTTGGAGGGATTCTATTTCATTTAATTCTGATTTAAATTTAATTATTTCTTTCCATCTACTGGATTGCGATTTATCTTGCTGCTCTTTCCAAGGAGATTGAGGTGTCATTAAATTGTTGGTTTCAGATCTCTCCAATTTGTTGATGTAGGAAATAAAAAGACTTGGAAAAAATTGTATTAAGTGTAGTAAGCCAGACCCAAAGAAACATATGCCCCATGCTTTCTCTTATTTGCAATATCTAGTATATGTCTGAGACAAGCAGAAATGATCAAAGAAGTTGTTGTTAGGTGAAATGATCCCCAAGTTAAGGACTCAAATGTTTTTTACTTTCTTGTGATTATTTCTAACATATTTATAAGATGATTCATTTGTTGCTTTGTATATCTCTCCCCCACTGTATAACCCCTGTTTTCACTGTATTTGATGTTGGTATAATATGTGGAGAAGAAGGGAGAAAACAGGTGAACCCATTGCAACAATGAGATGTACAAGTTGTTCTGTCAAAAAATGAACTTTACAACTTTGCTGGGGGGGATTGGGTGGAGGGTGGTGGAACGAGTATGTAATTGTAACCCCTCTGTACGGTATTTTCACCCAAAAAAATTCAGAATAGTGGAATGTGGCTACTACTACATTGATGTGTGTGTTTAGACGATCAGAATTCTGATGATTAATAAAAATATATCTTTAAATTTCCAGTAGTAGACTGCTATGCTAACTGGGAGGAGACATTGGAGATGCCAGGGCTTTGAAACCTGTAATGAAGCAGAATATCAGGGGAGAGCATTTGTTAAGTATATAATTTCCAAGGTTCATACCAAATATATTGAACTAGAATGCTAAGTGGCAAATGACTGAACACCAAATGTTATTTGTTAGCTTCTTTGTTTTATAAAGTCCAGGGATTTGATCCTAGGGCCTGGGTGCTGTCCCTTAGTTTTGTCTCAAGGCTACTGCTCTACCAGTTGAACCACAGCTTCACATCCATAGTTTTGGTGGTTAATTGGGGGATCAGTATTTCCAAATTTCCTCTTTGAGACTGCTTCAAACCTGATCCTCAGGTATCAGCCTCCTGAGTAGCTAGCATTCCAGTTATGAGCCACCAGAACCCGGATAGAATCACATTGTAAAAGTATTCTCTATGTGAATCAGATGTGTCTACCTACTATTTGAACACTTTGGTTCCAGTGGGACATGTCAGATTTAGAATAACATCAGAATTTTTCTTTTTTAACCCAGAGCATTCCATACCTAACTTATTCCTATCTTCATTTCTAATCTTTTTCTTCATTTTACCCTTCCATTTTTACTTCACAAGCATGTTGTTGTTTTCCTTTTCTGAAGCAAGTAACATCCATTCCCATCAATGGGGTTGTACTTGCTGTTCTTATTGCCTGGAGTACCTGCTTGTAGATAACTGCTTGGATGATGGCTCTTAGGTTAACTATCTCCTCCACAGGGAAGTTGTCACAAAACCATCAACGTCCTGTCTCGGATTTGTATAAATTATGATTTCTGGCTTTCATTTCAGCATGAATTTGGTGAGGAGAGAGCCACATTCACTTCTGTTTCTCCCACACCTCTAATACTGCCAGGTCCTTAGTGCTCAGGAGATCAGCCTTATCCAGCTCAATTTATCCTAGCTTCTGGTCAGCACAGCTCTTCAAGCTGAAGTCTGGTGGCTAGAAGTCATTCCTTCTCATTCTTTGTGCCTTTCTGTGTCTCTGAGTCCACTGCAGGGCAAGATCAGTGCCTGACACCTAGTTGCTGCTATGGAAAGGTGGCTGCAACATCATAGAAGTTATAGCCATTGTTTTTGAAGCTGTGTGAGAACACCCATCCCCACACAATTTCTCCAAGGCAGGTGTCTCCCATGCTCAGAAGTGCATTCTACAATTCAGCACACTATCACTCCCTCCATGATGCACTCAGTGTATATTTCCATTTCCTTTAAAAAAAAAAGAAAAATTCAGACATACCTTTGATGATTTGTCATTGAATTACTAAAACAGAGTATATAATTTTATGTATTTGTCTTTGTCCTTGGCATATTTCCGTGTGTTTGCAGCTTGGGAAGTGAAATAAGGTTTAATTCAGCATAGTTAGAAACACTTTTGGTGGGAATGCCAGCTTTTCATCCAATGTTCTACAGATGGCCATCTTGGTACAGGAACTGAGTAGACTGTCATAGGATAAGAGGCATGTCCTATTTTGTACTGACTTTCCTCTGGGGTCAGGGAGTGTGATCCCACTGCATGTATGGCTCTGTTACACTGTAGGGCACAGGCCTCCTCTCAAAATCTAATGCCATGGGGGTAAGAGAGACTAAAACTCAGAACCCAGTTTCCCACATCACTAGGATTACAGGCCTGAGTCTTATGTTCTCAGATCATATCTGCTTTTTTATACATAATGTAGTCAGTTTCATTATATTTACTTCATAGATATACAAATATATGTATATATTTATTCATCTATTTATAATCAGTTATATCTAGAAACACACAAATACATATTCACATAATTATAATCTGTTATATTACCACTTTCCCCAATAAAGATTTACACTAATGTTTTGTGAAAAAAATACCCAATACTGAAAATGTTAAATGACCTTGTATTATGAGAAAAACATATTCAATCTTATATATCATATAATATACTACTTATAATGTAAATAACATAACAAGTATTTACGTGTAAATGATTTTATTTTGGATTTTTGCTTGCTGATTTTATCTTTGTCCATGTACGTAAGCCTTCTTTCTTCTATTGATAATGGCTTTTACTTCCCAGTATAGATATTTTCTATGTATTTTGACAAATATTTTCAGCCCTAAGTAGAGTTTTGATATTATTGGAGCCAAATTTTTCGATATTTCCCAAAGCATAATGAATGTGTATACAGACTTGACTCACTGTTGGAAGAGAGTCAAACATACCACTACATGTATTGTAGCATTTGTCCGAATTGACACATGAGATTCTAGGACATCTGATCTGTTGACCTAGAGCTTTTGTAGCCACCTTATCATCCCATGCAGGCATGACCTGACTTCCTTGACACTCCCTGTGCATTTAATAGTCCCCTTTATATCCAGTAGGCTCTCTTGTACAGCCCACTGTCACTCTGTGTTTTTCCACACACAGAACACATGTACATAGTGCTTTAGATTGTAGGTTGAAAAAATATATTTAAGATTCAAAATTGTATTACATAAACATTTTAATAACGTTAGAAAAATAAATAGAATGAACATCTTACAACAATCAGGACAAAAAGAAAAATAAAGATTTTCCCAAGAAGAGGGGAAGGAATCTCTAAATATAGATTGGCCTCTAAGTTCCTTCAGGCAGAACTTCTGCCT
This sequence comes from Dipodomys merriami, assembly GCF_024711535.1. Taxonomy (NCBI): domain Eukaryota; kingdom Metazoa; phylum Chordata; class Mammalia; order Rodentia; family Heteromyidae; genus Dipodomys; species Dipodomys merriami. Next base: position 203,244 of record NW_027206239.1, on the reverse strand, counting down.
CAGAGTCCTCCAAGAGATCTCAATAAAGACAGGGTTTTCTTCCTGAATGGAGGAAGGGACGGATTCTAATTTCCAAATTGGAAATTGGATCCCCTGTAGCATGACAGATTGGTCTGGATATTCTGTGAGGACAGATTCCCTTTCCTCAACTGAATTTAGACTTTGGACCTCACTTATTGGTTTTCCTGAACATAGACTGGGGTCATTTTCCATTAGCACACATTTATCTGGCACACCAAGACCAGTGTTTTTGACTGGTTTGGAAATGATCTAGGTGAATTGTGAACATCAATGGAAGACATTCTGGATCATCTTCTTCCTTGGTGGTATATCCAGGTACACCTGCATCATATGTGGGGTTCAGAACCAGTGGTATGTCCACAGGACTCAAAACCTGTTTAGGCCTTTCTACAAATTGAAAAAACCCTCTATGTTCACGTGTTTTCTGTAGTCCAGTGATGGCTTCCAATCTCCATCACAGTCACCATAGGCAACATATCTGAAGGGTTCTTTATTTGGAGTTCAGCAGGTACTTCTCTATGGTGGTGCAAACCTGAGAATGAAAATAGGTACAGGAGTCTTAGCGTAGACTCTAGAAGTTAAGGTGTGACTAAACTTCTATGAGGATCTAATGGGGGAAGCTGTAGAAGTTGAATTTGGACTGAACACTGATGAGAAGACAATGTCCTAATAAGTGGCTACATCCAATTTCTTTCAAAAGGAGAACAGACATTACCTGGCAGAGAGTAACATAAAAGGATATTTTGCCAAGCTGGGTAGTACTAAGGGCTCTTAGCCAATCAGGCCCACCCCTACAGACCCAGGTTCCATCCCTACTCACAAGCTCTGAGTCACCTAAACAAGGACATCTTGCTCTTTTTCTTGATCTCATTGGTTATGCATTGCTCCAGCTGGTCCCGAAGAATATGTAAGTGGAAGAGCAGGTCTGAGGAGGGCATGTTGAGCTTGACATACTGTGTAAATTTTTTCAGGGTGTCAATGTTCTTGTGCTCATAGAAATCATCAGGGTAGAAGTCCATCCACATAGTACAGATGGAACAAACGATGCTATGGGCAGATTGGTGACAAGGAAAATGAGAGTCTACCCTCCCATCCTGAGCCTTCTACTATGGACCCTTTCTGTCAGGACTTGCATTTTGGCAAGACTTGCATGTTGGGAAGTGCAAGAGACTCTTTAAAGCAGGATGTTCCTCAAAACCAAAGTATGACATTGCCCATTTGATAGGAAATGGAAAGACTTGGAAAAAATTATATTAAATGAAGTAAGCCAGGCTCATAGAAACATAGGTCCCATGGTTTCCCTTATTTGCAATAATTAGTATATGTATGAGATAAACAGAAACAGTTAGGTAAGTTGATGTTAGGCAACATGGACCCCAAGATAAGGACTCAAATATTTTTTTCTTGCTTGCCATTGTTTCTAAGATGATTTATAATTTGTTTATAAGATGATTTCTTTGTTGCTTTGTATGTTCCTCCCCCTATGGTATAACCCCTGTTTTCACTGTATTTGATGTTGGTATAATTTGTGGAGGGGACGGGAGAAAACAAATTGTTTAAATAATGATACAGGTGGACTAATTGCAGCAATGAGATATACAAGACGTTATGTCAAAAAACGTACTTTACAACTTTGGTGCGGAAGAATTGGGGGGAGGCGGAAGGGAAGAAATGGTAAGGGGAAACAAAGGAGGAGGCAACAATGCTGCATAAGAAATGTACTCATTAACTTGTTAGTGTAATTATAACTCCTCTGTAGGGCAGTTTCACAAAAAAAAAGAAATTTCTCAAATATAATCCTCCAAAATTCTTCCTGTGATAGGCAGAGAATGTTGTTTCCCCACTGGATCTGACTTGCTACACACAATCCTCCCTGTCATCCACGATAGTCCAAAACCACATTCACATCCATAACTGTGTAATTTGCTATCCACTGAAGTGCCAATCCTCAACCCCCTGGTTTAAATCACAACTGGTGTGCAAACAAGACAGTTGACTTTGATTCAGAAACCTCAAAGATACCCATTTTTTTCAAGGACAGAACTTCTCTTCATTCCAATGTCCACTTACTTCTTCACTTGTTCATCTTCCTTCCAGTTATGGTAGAAGGATCTATATCAATGGGAGGAGAGAAGAAGTTAACTCTATGCTTTTCCTTTTCTGAACTAACAGGACATACATGAGACTGATTAAGTCCCACATGGTAATGTAAACATGAGAGACAAAAAGTGGAGATATATCTATACAATTTCATGAAAATTCCTTGAGGAGGCTTATATGCATCTGTCCAAATAAATGACAATGGCTCATGCCTCTAATCCTACTAATTAGGATGGTGAGATCTGAGGATCACAGTTTGAACCCAGTCTACTCAGTAAAATTCTGAAGACACATATTCAATTAACCAGCCAAATGCCAGAACTGGACCTGGGGCTCCAAGGGTAGAGAGCTAACTCTGAGAACAAATGAGACAGCACTTAGGCCCCAAATTCAAGTTCAAGTTGCATCCATTCTTCTGTCTAATTCCTTCAAAGTCCTCAAAGATAGTGATTTCCTACGTGAGGGTGGATGTTGGGTGCCACTGGCTCATGCCTTTAATCCTAGCCTTAGCAAACTGCTAGGGATCCACTAGCTTCTGAGGAAAATGAAATGTTCTGGCAGCCCAGTCCTAAGAAATTAGCCAGGGTGTGCACTTCTTTGTCTCAAGACAAGCTCATGTGCTCAGGCTCCAGTGAAATAGACTCAGAAACGTACTAAGTATACCAATACTCAGCCAAGGGGTCTCATCAGCCCTGGGTTTGAAGGAGAAACACTCACTTTTTAAACAGAATATCCAGCAACTGCTCCTTTGTCCCTCAGTGTCTATAGTGGTGAAGGAAGTTTCCAACATATAAGATATCACCTTGCTGGTAGGCAGGGACCAGGTCCATCACCAGCATTTCCAGCAAGCCTGAGACGAGGCTCCATGTATTACAAAGAACATTCAGGGTCTCGGCTGACTCATTGTCACACAAAGGTCATAAAAAGAATGGATCTTTCAAAAATGGAAATGGGAGTGCACTTCAAATTGAGTAATTGTAATAGAGTGGATTGAAACTACACAGGCAATATTTTCTCAGTATACACATATAAAAGCACACAAGAAGAAGGCTCTAGTATGTGTTAGGATGAGATTAAATAGGTTTCCTGTCATAGTTATACCTTGCCTGAGTTGCCTTGTGTTTCCCTTGGTTTCTTCTTATAAGAAGGCCTGAGACACTGGATTCGTGGTTTGGCACGGATCCAATGTCTGCAGCTCGAGTGAGGCACTAACACCTCACATGCCTGAGACCTGAGACTCTTGAACTTTGAAAACAACACAAGAACACCTTTCTTGTTCCTGAGCCACAAGCCAGGTAACTGGCTTGAGCTGACTGTCAGTTACAGTTACCTGGCTCTCAGGCATCCATATTCTATTCCATTGTGAGGGAGGTAGTGTCATCTCTCAGGGCCCAATGATCTAAGCTGCTTGCTTACATAAGACCATCCCAAAGACAAATTGGAGACTGAAATCTCCCTTCTCACATCACCATATACACATGTGGACATTGTCAAATCCCAACAACCTCAGTTAGGCCTAGGTACTGGCATGGTTTCAGCTCAAGGAGACATTCCTAGGTCAGATCCATGCATTATTTGTCACACTGCCTCTCATCCTGCACAAATCATTTTGCTCTCGGGAACTTCTCAGCCAGCCATGTGCTTCTTGCGTGTATTTTTAACATCTACTTCTTAGGACATTGTTACCTAACAATCCTAATCTTCTGTTTGTTCTTGAAGACCCTGTGTGCTGTCATCAGGAAAAAAGGCAAGTACTTAGAGGTGGGAAAATCAAACAAGTATTTAAAAATAAACATTACACATAGATTCAGACATTTTAACAGGTGTACATTCCTGTAAGATAAAAGATTATTTTTGATACTTTTGTGATATTATATGACGGAGGAGAAGGGGAAAGGGGAAGAGCTCTTGCATTGTCTTCTCATAATTCAATGATTATTTAAAAATACTATAGTTGAGGGAATGTAATATTTAAAGATTAAAAACTGTGCTCCTGTTCTTCTTATAAGGCAGCCATTTATAAAGTATTCCTCACTAGAGTCTTGTTGACTATGTCCCATGAACTATCCTCCTTTTTTCAAAATAATCGATGAAAAACCTTCAAAATCAGTTTGCTATTTCCAATCTCTGTATAAGAATTTCAGATACAGGAGTTCCGGGAAGATGGCGGAGGATAAGCTGGAATCTGAACAAGCTCTCGCATAGAAAGCAGTTTTAGAGTTCCAGTGAACAGTCCTAAGCCAGAGAATCACACCAAGTGTGCCATCACAAGACAGAGACTTACACAAGAGAGGGGAAGCCAAGGCAAAAAGGCACATCTGAGCGCTCGCCAGCAGCCACCACGGCTGTGGCGGCAGGGTCGCGGTGGAGAATGCAGCCGGGGCCATAACTGAGCGCTCACACAGAGAGTCCGGGACGAAGGAGCCAGACTCAGCGGGCGAGCAGATTCTACTCAACACCAGCAAGAACCAACAAGGAGCAGACATCTTCATCCTGCAGTGTGCAGACCAGAGACGACCCAGGATCCAAGACTCAGCATGAGTAGAAGCCCGATGTAGTCACTCCTTCTCAGAGAGCAGAGGAAGGAAGGCCACCCCCTCCCCCCCCAGCACCGGTGATCTCCATCTTGGATACCGACAAAGCTCGGAGGAGCTGCTAGCTCCAACCCAGGCATTGGAATAAATGAGTCATTTAGCAGGTCACAAGAACTTAACGGCGAAGTGACCTGCCAGACTCGGATCCATCCAGGGAAAAGTCACCTAGCTCAGGCACCAGCCATTGGAGTGGCTTTCCTCACAGGGTAACCAGAGACAGAGGCTGCCCCTCCCTCTAGCAGCCTCCACAATCACTTGAAAAACAGAAACCCTGAGAATGGCTCCAGGCTGGGCTCTGTGAGTTTTTTTTTTTTTTTCCACAAAACAGCCCCAGGAAAAAGCTACTGATGGTTGAAAGGCCTCAACTCTACCCAGATCCTAGCCTCATCACTGCATCCCCCTCTTTTGTGATTATCAAAGCAGATCACCCTCCCAGTAAACTAATCTGGGAGGGGGATCTCAAAATCTTGGGTAAAGCAGAGCATTTTTCTGCCTGTTCGAACAAACTGACTTAAGAAACCAATCAAGCCACAGGACCTCAAGCTGACCAGAGACTCGAACAAGGGGCTGGTTACAGACAACAGGGAGATACAGGATTCTTCCCACCCCTCCCAAAAAATTTTTTTAAAAAATCAAAGAACTTTTTTTTCTTTCTTCCTCTTCTTTTCTTTTCTTTTTTTTTTCTCTTTTTTTTGGTACCATATATATATATATATTTTTTTTCCTTCTCTAAAAATTTTTTTATTAATCTTTACTTTTTGCCTTTTTTGAAAAAAAATAATTGTTTTCCAGTAACTTTTTTTTCCTTTTATAATTTTTATTTTAGGAATAAATGAATGTGCATTTTCCTTTCTTTTCTTGTCTTCTTTCTCTTTTTCTTTCTTTTTTAACTATCTTTTTGTTTTTTTGTCTAGCTCTACTGAATTTCTGATCTTTTTTTTCTCCCTTTCTCATCCTTTTCACCTTTTCTTCTCTTTTGATCTTCTTTATGTGACTTAACTCTTTTTTTTTTAATTTAATTTTATTTTATTTGAGAACATACTGTACAGAGGGGCTAAAATTACATGGGCAGGATAATGCACACATTTCTTACCAAGCATTGCAGCCTCCTCCTTTGTTTACCCTTCACCTCCCTTCCCAGCCTCCCCCCTCCCCCAACCCAATTATACCCCCCTCCCTCCCCCACACCGACATTGTAAAGCTGGTTTTGACATGACATTTTGTACTTCTCATTGTTGCAACAGGTCCACCTGAATCCTTAAACGACTTGTTTGTCCCCATCTCCTCCACATGTTATACTGACATCAAATAAAGTGAAAGCGGGGGTTACACTGTGGGGGAGGGACATACAAAGCAACAAAGAAATAATCTTATAAATGCGTTAGAAACACATGCATGAAAGAAACGAAAACATTAAAATACATATTTAAGGGTTCGTTTTCCTAACATCACATTATCTGACCTTTTCCGCTTGACTCTTTCCTATACTAGATATTGCAAATAAGGGAAACCATGGGACCTATGCTTCTTTGGGCCTGGCTTACTTCACTTAATATAATTTTTTCCAAACCTTTCCATTTCCTAACAAATGGGTAAATGTCATTCTTTCTGATGGAGGCATAGAATTCCATTGTGTATATATACCACATTTTCTTGATCCATTCATCTACTGAGGGGCATCTGGGTTGGTTCCATATCTTAGCTATGGTAAATAATGCTGCAATAAACATAGTTGTGCTGGTAGCTTTAGTGTGGTCTTGTTTGTAAACATTTGGGTAAATGCCCAAAAGTGGGATTGCTGGATCATAGGGGAGATCTATGTGAAATCTTTTGAGGAACCTCCATACTGCTTTCCAAAGTGGTTGAACAAGTTTACATTCCCACCAACAATGAAGTAAGGTTCCTTTCTGTCCACATCCCCTCTACTATAAAGCCATAGTAATCAAAACAGCTTGGTATTGCCATAAGAACAGACCTCAGGACCAATGGAATAGAATTGAAAACCCAGAAATGAACCTACAGAACTATAGCCATCTAATTTTCGATAAGGAAGCTAAAACAATAGAATGGAAGAAAGACAGCCTCTTCAGTAAATGGTGCTGGCAAAATTGGTTAACTACATGTAGAAAACTAAAGCTAGATCCTTATATATCACCCTGCACCAGAATCAACTCCAAATGGATCAAAGACCTTGAACTCAAAGCAGACACTCTGAAAACATTACAGGATGGAATAGGAGAAACCCTAGGTCTCCTTGGCTCAGGCCGAAATTTTCTGAATAGAGACCCAGAAGCACAACAAATCAAAGAAAGGTTGGACAAATGGGATTGCATAAGATTGCAGAGCTTCTGCAGGGCAAATGACATAGCTGGCAAGATCAATAGAAAGCCCACCGATTGGGAGAAGATCTTTACTAGCCATACAACGGACAAGGTTCTCAGATCTAAAATATACTTTGAACTCAAAAAATTAAACCACCCAACAACAAATCTTCAAAGAAACAACTGCCCAATAAATAAGTGGGCGAAAGACTTAAAGAGAAGCTTCTCTGAAGAAGAAAGAAGGATGGCCAATAGACACATGAAGAAATGTTCAACAGCCCTAGCCATAAAAGAAATGCAAATCAAAACAACATTGAGATATCACCTCACTCCAGTTAGAATGGCAAAATTCAAGAACTCTAACAACAGTGACTTAACTCTTGTCCTGCACATCATCAGATAAACCCGTAGTAAACTAGTAGACCCTATCCCCCATTGTATACATACTTAATCCACAAATGTATTACTCAATTCAAAACCTCTGAGACTTAAATTCCTTAATAGCAGTACTTCCTCTTTATACCTATATAATATTTTAAGCATTTTTTTAAGTTTTTCACTTCTCCTCTATGTCCCTACCCTTCTATTAATATACTCACATTCCTCTCTAAATAGATGCTCTTCTAATCTCCATAATAATATTAATTTTTATGTTTCTATTTTTTTCTGGTCTCTTATCATTTCCCTTTCCCTTTCTTCTTTTTCTCTCTCTTGCTACATGCATCCTACCCAACCTACTCCCTGCATTGGGATTAGGACATAGTTAACTCTCCCTGTGCCTCCCCACACCAATCTATTCCTATTTTTTACCCACATGTCTCCCTAACCCTAATAATTTCTGGTTTTCCAAATTCTTCTCTGCAGTTCAAAACCCATTAACATATAGTTGTTTGATGTTGAATAGATGTATCTATTGAACTAGATTGTATCTGTAGACTATTGAGTGTACAAAAGCAAACTTTGATTGATAATTGCCTTAAGGTAGTGTTCTAGCACAAAACTGGTGCTATTTTCATCTCAAATGGGCAGAGTAAGCCCGAAATACACAAGAAAAATGGCAAATCCGGATATCTCAATTCCCAATCTTGATAATCAGGGGTCAGAACAGATAATGAATAATCCAGAGGAGAGTTCCCAAATAGCTCTACAAACACTGCTGGCAACCATTATAAATGAGAAGTTGACAACTTACAAAGGACTCTGTATGAGCGCGAAAGGGAGAGAGAGGAGGCATCCCAAAAGCTTATACAGGAATATCATAAGCGTGAGGAAGCTACTCAAAAACTGATACAGGATTTGCGTGAACAACTTGAGAATACAAAAAGAGAAAGGGAGGAATGGCGTGAGCAGGCTGAGAACACTCAAAGAGAATTGTGGGAATCCCACTAACGAGAGGAAAGAGAACTACTGGAATCCCACGAATGGGAGAAAGCTAATCAAAGAGTAATACAGGAATTGAGAGACCAGGTAGAGAATAAACAAAAATCACTAAAGGCATTCATGGAATCCATTAACAAAGAGCTGAAAGAAGTCAGGGAGACCACAAAGGGAATGCTGAATGGAACCCAACAGAAGGAATGGGAGTCCAAAGAAACCATAACCAATCAACTAAGTGATTTGAGAACAAACACTGAACACAAAATTAAGGAAGTAAAGAAATTCATACAAGACCTAAAACAGAGCTTCGACAAAGAACTTGAAGCCATCAAAGCTGACCAATTAGAAGGAAAAGAGTTAAAAAAACAAAGTAGAGAGTCTTGACAGCAGGTTAGACCATGCAGAAGATCGAATCTCAGGGATTGAAAACAGTCTAGATATTATAGAGAAAGAACAACCATCCAAGACAAGTCCAAGAAATTTGATACATCTATCCAACACCTGGAAGACACCATCAGAAGGCCTAATCTAAGGATAATGGGTGTAGAGGAGCACCTAGAAACAGAAGTTAATGGTCTAGGAAATTTGTTTAAGAGGATCCTAGCAGAGAACTTCCCAAACATACAAAAAGATAGGCCTATTCAGATACAAATAGACCAGACCAGAATAGGACATCCCACCATCACAATATAATCCACACAGGATCAACTCAGACCAAGGAAAAGATCCTTAAAGCTGTCAAGGAAAAAAGGGTAATTACCTATAAAGGGAAACCAATTAGAATCAACTCAGATTTCTCAGCAGAGACAATCAAAGCAAGAAGAGACTGGAATGATGTATGCCATGCCCTAAAAACAAAGAACTATCAACCAAGAATACTGTACCCAGCTAAACTCTCCTTCATAACTGAAGGCCAAATAAAAACCTTCCATAGCAAAGAAAAATTGAAACAAAACATCTCCACCAAACCAGCCCTACAAAAGATTCTTAAAGATGTCCTACACATAGAAAACCAACAAGACCGCAATAAAGGCCAAGAAACTGGACCCAAACTTAGAATCCAAGAACCATAGGAAGAACCCAGGTTTACAGCCCCCAAGAAGGTGGATAACATTGCAGGAACTCCCAAATACCTCTCAGTCCTATATCTTAACGTTAATGGACTGAACTCTCCAATTAAGCGACATAGATTGTCTAGTTGGATTAAAAAACAAGACCCTGCTATCTGCTGCATTCAGGAGTCACATCTTGCCCATAAAAACAAACACATTTTCAATGTTTACGGCTGGAACAAAATCTACCAAGAAAACGACCCCTATAAACAGGTGGGAGTTGCAATCCTAATATCAGATAAAATAGACTTCAAATTAAAATTCGTGAGAAGAGATAAAGAAGGTCACTACATACTAATTAAAGGATCTCTCCTGCAGGACGATATTACAATTCTAAATATCTATACGCCAAACAATGGAGCACCCAAATTTATCCAAGAAACACTACTTTCCCTCAAATCCCATATAGATCCAAAGACATTAATTGTTGGGGATTTTAACACACCACTCTCCCCACTAGATAGATCAACTCGGCAAAAACTCAACAGAGAAATCGCAGATCTAAACAGCTGCATAGATCAACTAGACTTAACAGACATCTACCGAACATTTCACCCAGCAGCATCAGAATACACGTTTTTTTCTCAGCAGCACATGGAACGTTTTCCAAAATAGACCACATTTTTGGCCACAAAGCAAACTTGTCTAAATTCAGAAACATTGAAGTTATACCTTGCATCCTCTCTGACCACAAGGGAATAAAATTAGAACTCAACACCAAAAGCCACCAAAGAAAGTCCGGCATCACATGGAGGCTGAACAACACACTGCTGAATCATGAGTGGGTCATGGAAGAGATTAAACAGGAAATTCAAAGCCGGGCGCTGGTGGCTCACGCCTGTAATCCTAGCTACTCAGGAGGCTGAGTTCTGAGGATCGTGGTTCAAAGCCAGCCCGGGCAGGAGAGACCGTGAGACTCCTATCTCCAATAAACCACCAGAAAACCGGAAGTGGCGCTGTAGCTCAAGTGCTAGAGCGCTCGCCTTGAGCTGAAGAGTTGAGGGACAGCGCCCAAGCCCAGAGTTCAAGCCCCACGACCGACAAAAAAAAAAAAAAAAAAAGAAAGGAAATTCAAATGTTCATGCTATTCAACAAAAATGAACACACAAATTACCAGCTACTCTGGGACACTGCAAAGGCAGTACTCAGAGGCAAATTTATAGCTCTGAGCTTCTACATCAACAAATTGGAGAGATCTGAAACTAACAATTTAATGACACATCTAAACGTCCTTGAAAAAGAGCAGCAAGGTAAACCCCAATCCAGTAGACAGAAAGAAATAATCAAAATAAAATCAGAATAAAATGAATTAGAATCCAAAAAAATTATAGAAAGAATCAACAAAACAAAGAGATGGTTCTTCGAAAAACTTAACAAAATTGACAGACCCTTAGAAAATCTTATCAAAACCAGAAGAGAACACACCCAAATTAATAAACTCAGAGATGAGAATGGAAACATCACCACGGAAACAACCAAGATTCAGAACATTATAAGGGAATACTTCTCAAAACTTTATGCTAATAAGGTTGAGAACTTGATAGAAATGGACCTTTTCCTAGCAAATATTGACATGCAAAAACTAAACCAAGATGAGTTAAAGTATCTTAACAGGCCCATATCAAGCACTGAAAGAGAAACAGCAATAAGAGACCTCCCAGCTAAGAAAAGTCCAGGACCAGATGGTTTTACAGCGGAATTTTACAAGGCCTTCAAAGCAGAGCTCACACCAATACTCCTCCAACTCTTCAATGAAATTGAAAGAGAAAGCTCACTACTGAACAAATTCTATGAAGCCATCATAACCCTCATCCCAAAACCAGGCAGGGACTCATCAAAGAAAGAGAACTAGAGACCCATTTCTTTGATGAATATTGATGCAAAACTTCTCAACAAAATTTTGGCCAATAGACTTCAAAAATTCATCCAAAAAATCATACACCATGATCAAACAGGATTCATTTCAGGGATGCAAAGCTGGTTCAATATATGCAAATCAATTAATATAATTCATCACATCAACAGGAGCAAGAATAAGAACCACATGGTTATCTCAATAGATGCAGAAAAAGCATTCAACAAGATCCAACACCACTTCATGATGAAGGTTTTGGAAAAATTAGGAATCCATGGAACATTTCTCAATACAATAAAGGCTGTATATGACAAACCTACAGCCAGCATTATACTCAATGGTGAAAAAATAAAGCCATTTCCTCTTAACTCAGGAACAAGACAAGGATGCCCACTCTCTCCTCTTCTCGTCAATCTAGTATTAGAATGCCTAGCTACAGCAATAAGACAAGATGCAGACATAAAGGGGATCCAAATACGGAAAGAAGAAATAAAACTCTCCCTCTTTGCAGACGACACGATCTTGTATTTAAAGAATCCCATAGACTCCACTCCGAAATTACTCAAGCTGATTCAATACTTTGGCAAAGCAGTATGTTATAAAATTAACCCCCCAAAATCAATGGCTTTTCTGTCAACAATGAGAAAAGTGTGGCAGAAATTAGGAAAGCAACTCCATTTGTAATAGCCCCACAAAAAATAAAATACCTAGGAATTAACTTAACTAAAGAAGTGAAGGACCTCTTTAAAATCTTTAAACTTGAAAATCTTGAAAAAGGAAATCAACACAGAACTAAAAAAATGGCAAAGCCTCCCATGCTCCTGGATTGGAAAGATTAACATCGTGAAAATGGCAATACTTCCCAAGGCTATATAGAAATTAAACGCAATACCTATCGAAATTCCAACCTCATTCTTCAAGGAAATAGAAGAGGCAATCCAAAAATTCATATGGAACAATAAAAGACCCCGAATAGCAAAAACGCTCCTCAACGGAAAGAACACTGCTGGAGGAATATCAATACCAAATTTCAAACTCTGCTATAAAGCCATAGTAATCAAAACAGCTTTGTATTGGCATAAGAACAGACCTCAGGACCAATGGAATAGAATTGAAAACCCAGAAATGAACCTACAGACCTATAGCCATCTAATCTTCGATAAGGGAGCTAAAACAATAGAAAGGAAAAAAGACAGCCTCTTAAGTAAATGGTGCTGGCAAAATTGGTTATCAACATGTAGAAAACTATAGCTAGATCCTTATATATCACCCTGCACCAGAATCAACTCCAAATGGATAAAAGACCTTGAAGTCAAAGCAGACACTCTGAAAACATTACAGGATGGAATAGGAGAAACCCTAGGTCTCCTTGGCTCAGGCCGAAATTTTTTGAATAGAGACCCGAAAACACAATAAATCAAAGAAAGGTTGGAAAAATGGGATTGCATAAAGTTGCAGAGCTTCTGCAGGGCAAATGACATAGCTAGCAAGATCAAAAGAAAGCCCATGGATTGGGAGAAGATCTTCACTAGCCATACAACGGACAAGGGTCTCTTATCTAAAATATACTTGGAACTCAAAAAATTAAACCCCCAACAACAAATCCTCAAAGAAACAACTGCCCAATGAATAAGTGGGCGAAAGACTTAAAGAGAAACTTCTCTGAAGAAGAAAGAAGGACGCTCAATAAACACATGAAGAAATGTTCCACATCCCTAGCCATAAAAGAAATGCAAATCAAAACAACATTGAGATATCACCTCACCCCAGTTAGAATGGCAAAATTCAAGAACTCTAACAACAACAGATGCTGGAGGGGATGTGGACAGAAAGGAACCTTACTTCATTGTTGGTGGGAATGTAAACTTGTTCAACCACTTTGGAAAGCAGTATGTTGGTTCCTCAAAAGACTTCACATAGAACTCCCCTATGACCCAGCAATCCCACTTTGGGGCAATTACCCAAATGTTTACAAACAAGACCACAATAAAGCTACCAGCACAAAAATGTTTATTGCAGCATTATTTCCCATAGCTAAGATATGGAACCAATCCAGATGCCCTTCAGTAGATTAATGGATCAAGAAAATGTGGTATATATACACAATGGAATTCTGTGCAGCCATCAGAAAGAATGACATTCCCCCATTCGTTAGGAAATGGAAAAACTTGTAAAAAATTATATTAAGTGAAGTAAGCCAGACCCAAGGAAACATAGGTCCCATGGTTTCCCTTATTTGCAATATCTAGTATATCTATGAGTCAAGCGGAAAATATCAGATAATGTGATGTCAGGAAAATGAACCCTTAGATATGTATTTTAATATTTTTTTTCTTTCATGCATGTGTTTCTAATGCATTTATATGATTATCTCTTTGTTGCTTTGTATGTCCCTCCCCCACAGTATAACCCCTGCTTTCACTATATTTGATGTCAGTATAACTTGAGGAGGAGATGGGGAAAAAACAGTTGTTTAAAGATACAGGTGGACCTGTTTCAACAATGAGAAGTACAAGTTGTCATGTCCAAAACGAGCTTTACAACATCGGGTTGGAGGGGGAGGGGTGAAGGAGAAGTATTGGCATTGGGGGGGAGGCTGGGAAGGGATGTGAAGGGTAAACAAAAGGAGGAGGCTGCAATGCTTGGTAAGAAATGTACACATTATCCTGCCCATGTAATTGTAACCCCTCTGTACAGTATCTTCACAAATAAAATAAAATTACATTAAAAACAAAGAATTTCAGATACAACATTGCCTGAGATTGTGTGCATGTATAATGTGTCTGGGAGTGTGTGTGCATATGCGTGAATGTGTGGCTGTTTATATGTGTGTTTTAGGGCTTGAACTAAGGGGTATATGACAATCCTGAGCATCTTGCCCTTGAACCTAATGTTCTACCAATTGTGCCACAATTCCATTGCTCCTCTTCAAGGTTTTTGTAGTGAACTGGAGAGGAGATATTCATAAAATTTCCTATGCAGGCTGTCTGAATTAAATCTCAGGTCTCAGCCTTCTAATTAGAGTTATAATTATGAGCCTCCAGAAAAAAGAAATTTTACCAGAGACAGTGGAGAGATAAAGTTTTGTTACTAGAGCAAGTTTCAGTCCAGCTTCACAACACTCTATATAAAAAAAAAGCAACAGTAAAACCCTATATAAAAATATAATAATAAAATATAATTAGAATACAATTTAGTGATAGAGTCTGCTACCATAACTTTCAGGAAACCTTGGTCTTAATGATTTAGCATCTCAAAATCAAACAAAAAGAGATAATTTTAGTAGACCATGACTTTTTAATTCCATCTTATGGTAATTTCAAAACATTAAAAGGAACAGGAAAAACATTCATATTTATAAGGAGAATGTAAAGAAGATAAAAGATGGCAGATTATGAAATGGAAATTTTACATTTCAGGAAAATTATTGTCTGGTACTGTCATGGTGAATATATAATAATGTTCTTCAGAGCAGCAATACATAAATATATATTTAATACACATAGTTAAGGTTGTCCCTATCTCTTTCAACTTCCAATACTCTAGTACATATTACCAATGAATTCATGTTTATGGTATATTCCAAAATAACTAGCAGAGTCAGGAGGTTACCAATGTACATTTGATTCAATGTTTTAGGAGATAGACATGCTAATTATATTGGTCTGATTAGTCTATATACTAAACAGGTAGTATGTTATCATTGTACTCCCTAAGTATGTACAAACACTACTTCAAAGTGAAACAGAATACAAAAAGATTTTTGAAGGCATTTGCCTGTAAAGCTAGCTATTTGGAACATCAGTTCAAGACGAGTGTTGTTTTACCTGCAACACTCCTCAACCCCTGACTATGTTTGATGGAATACATCTATCATCCCAGGTCCATGGGCAGGCTGAGAGCAGGAGTATTTCAATTTCATGCCATTCTAGGCAAGAACTTCCACATGGCTTCATCTCAACCAACGAATGTTCAACACTGGTTAGCACCTATCAACCCCACCTAGGGGAAAATAAAAATAAGTGCATTGTAAAACCAGAAATAATCAATATTAAAACATGCCAATACAAACCATCATAAACAACACATACCTACTTTTTTTTCTCTTACCTATAATTCTAACTATAGTTAGGATTACGTATGTGAGCCAGAGGCACTAAGCAATTCATCATTTTAAAAATGACTATTTGAAACCAGGTGCCAGGGTCTCAGGCCTGTAATCCCAGCTACTGATGAGGCTATGATCTGAGGATCGCTGTTCATAGCCAGCCCAGGGAGAAAAGTCCCCATAAGACTCTAATGTCCAACTAAAAACAGAAGTGGCTCTGTGGCTCAAGTGGTAGAGTGCTAACTTGAACAGAGTTTCAGTGAGAGTGCACTGACCCCACAACCAATAAAAATAAATAAATAAGCATTTAAATATCTAAATTTATTGTGAATTTATAAAATGACATCTGTGGTATGCAATTCTACAGACTACTACAGATTTCATTATATTTGTAGTTAGAAAAAGTAGCAGCACTTCAATAAAGGACTCTTTTTCATTAACTAGGGCAGAATGCTTTCTAATTAGAGGAAATTGCTGGACTCATATTACTATTTTTGCTTGGTTTTTGTTTTGTTTTAAGAACAGGATGAGAAACCTCATTTCTGCCAATGGCCATTTACATCATTCACAGGCCATGCAGAATTAACAGCAAAGACAGACAGGACACAGTCTACTGGCAATAAACCTACATGTCTGTATGCCATGTACCAAATGATTTTGTTTATCTTCTGTGTCCTTATACCTGCCTTCCTCAAAAAGAAGCATGTTCCACCAATTCAGATTTGAGCCAGGCAATATGTAGTGTTAGTGCCAAGAGTTGAAGAAAATTGTGACACAACAGGAAGTATGAAACCAACATTTTAGTAAATGGAAACTGGGGGCTCAGGCCTATAATCCTAGCTACTCAGGAGGCTGATGATCACAGTTTAAAGCCAGATGAATGACAAAATCTGTAAGACTCTTCTCTCCAATTAACAACCAAAAAACCATCAAGGGAGCTGTGGTTCAAGAGGTAGAGTAGCCTGCATTACAAAAACTCAGGGGCAGCACCCAAGCCCTGATTTCAAGCTGAAGGTCAGGCACATAAACAAAAACAATCATCAACAATAACAAAAAACAGAAATTGGGAGAAAGCTCAGGAAAGGATGGAATTGTGTACAAGACAAATGTACGTATTACATGAATTGTGAAATGATCACCTCTCTGTACACATCTTAGTAACAATTACATTTAAAAAATATCTGAGAAATCAAGAAGTCATGGTACATGATGAGGTGCATCTGCTTTCCAGAATTTGAAAGTCCCATCATCTGACTTGGTGGCACACAGGTTGAATTGCCCAGCTTGATGAGAAAATATGAAGCCAGAGATCCTTTTAGATTGTCCCACCAAATCTTCTATGACTTTAAGCAAAAAAAACAAGAAAGAAAGAAAGGAAGAAAATAGACTTTAAAGTTAATTAACGATTAAGGTTAACTACAGATTCCAAGAATTATACTGTTAAATGATGTGTGAGCAGATATTCTTTGTAGATACTGAAGACATATGTGTCATAAAAATATCCACGGGAAAAAATATCCACGGATTCATAACTAGAAACTCCAAAGTGTCAAATATATTAATTAGATAGGTTTAATAAGGGAGCCGATGAAGAGAATACCACGCAGTACTCAGTCAGGTAATGTATTTTATTTACCAAACTGCTGCCCCTCCCATGCATGGTGGAGAGACGTGGCCAGAAAAAGGGGTGACCCAACCTCTTCCCAGGACTTATCTAGGCCAGGGACTGAATGAGGTGTGGCCAGGCGGGGGAAAAATATGGCCACATTGGATCTGGATGTGACCACAGGGCCGGGGACTCTCCTCTGGTCAGATACCTAGGTAACACGGATAAACTGTGAAAACTTAGCCAAGATGTAGGGAGGGCCTCAATGGCTGCAGGCAGACCTATTACCAAATACAGATCCTACCTCTACCACGTGACTCCTCAATCCAAACTATTCATTCTCAGTATCTTTCTTTCTTTCTTTTTCTTTCTTTCTTTCTTTTTCTTTCTTTCTTTCTTTCTTTCTTTCTTTCTTTCTTTCTTTCTTTCTTTCTTTCTTTCTTTCTTTCTTTCTTTCCTCCTTCCTTCCTTTCTTTCTTTTTCTTTCTTGTCTTTCTTTCTTTTTCTTTCTTTATCTCTCTCTTTTTTATTTCTCTTTCTGTCTTTCTTTCTTTGTCTTTCAGTCTATCTTTCAGGGCAGAGACTTAGCCTCTTGTGTTGCTGAGATTAATAGCATGTTTCACCACAATCTACTTGTTTGTTGAGATTGAGACTACCTAAATTTAGGATATGTTGAAATTGTGATCTATTTATTTCTGATTGCTGACAGTGACTATAGATGTGAGTCAGTACATCAAACCATTCAAAGTCCTTTATCCTACATGCAAGACATGGTTTGTTTTCCCAAATGACATACAAGTTGACAGACAGCAAAAGTAAGTCCTTAATTCGGTTCAAGAGGTGTTTTTAATGTGAAACAAAATTAGTAATCAAAATATCTGACTAGGACAATTATACTTTGAAACTTACCCTACATTTTAATGTCAAATCACCTATATTAGCATTTATGCCAGAGCTTAATTCAAATTGCCCTATATCATTTATTTCTGTCATATATTCTAGAAGTAGGCAGAACTGGAGCTCACAACAATAACTAAAGGTAGAATTTGAGAGCATCTCAGTTCAAAATCAGTCTAGGAAGAAAAGTATCACCCATATCACCCTACTAGCTAGGGATATTGTAATGCAATCATGATTCGGGCTACATGGCAGACATAAGTAATTAGGAGTATAAACTCTATTGTACAGGGTTCAAAAACTGCTAATCTATGAGTAAAGTATCTCAAACAAAAAAGGATTGGTGGAGTGACTCAAGTGGTGGAGTACCTGTCTAGCAAACACAACATCAAAATGCAAATCAACTTCCTAAAGTTAAAATAAGAAAAAGAAAGGAAAGAAAGAACTACTCATAATGAGTATGTGTTCAATGTAAAGATTTACACTACATTATTGTAGTAGTAAATGCCATCATTGATCTCTAGGGACAGGCACGTTTTGAGTCAGGCCTAAATGAAATTATAACACACTATATACAAAGCTTTAGTAAGACACAGTTCTTGTTTACAATGGTGAGCATTTAATTTGCATGTGCAGTAGTATTGAAGCTGTGTGGAGGTTTGTAGAAGTCCATTCTTCTGATGAACTTGCCATGATGAAATTGCCTAAACATACAGTTCACTGGACAGATCCTGCTAATATACATATACATATATATATATGTATATATATATATATGTAGGTATATATATGTACATACCTATATATATACATATATGTATATATGTACACACATATTTACATACATGTTTATATACATATGTATATTTAGTGACATGTAAGCAAAAATAAAATTTGCAATGAATAAATTTAAAAAACAGATAGTTTTCCCAAAGACTTATTTTACCTAAATCAATTCATTTCTTAAAGTCTCCAATGCTATATCACACTTAACGTATTTTCTGATCCCTTTCAACTTTTTTACGATATTGTTTTTCTTTGTTTTTCAGATGAAAAAGCCCTGCCATTAAATATACTTTTATGAAATTCCTTTCCTTAGAAATTGAAAGTCAGGTTGTGCCTTCCTGTGTCATCATTTTTTTTCTTTCTAGTATATATTCTCAGACTTATACCTGTACATCTCACTCATTCTCTTTCAATAGTACCTTATTGGTAGGAGAAAATGAAGGATCATTCTGTTACATTGGGAGCTTCTGTTATTAGTCACTGTAATAAGGATTATGAAAATGGAACTCTGAATTTATTTAGAGAGATGACTTGAAAGTTACCTTTCTACACATTCATGCTCCTCATTCAACTAAATCACAGAATTTAAAATAAGTAACATTTTAGCTGGTCACCAGTGGCTCATACCTATAATCCTAGGTATTCAGGAGGCTGAGATCTGAGGATGGTGGATCAAAACTAATCCTGGTAAGAAATCAGTAAGATTCTTACCTCCGAGTAACCACCAGAAAACCAGAAGTGGCAGTGTGGCTCAAGTGGTCAAGCTCTAGCCTTGATCTGAAGAACTCAGGGACAGCACCCACACCGAGAGTTCAAGATCCATGACTGACAAAAAGAAAAAAGTAAAAAAAAAGGGAAAGTATCATTTGAAGGCTAATATTCACATATACACAAAAATTGTCTAGAAATATAACTATACCTTATAATACCATACCAAGCTGATAATGCGAGTAATCATTTGCAGTGTAAGGCAGCAACTTCACAAATTTTCACACAACATATATCTGCTAGTATCATAACCCAAAACCAGGATAAGAAATCTAATATCTGCTACCATATTATATATTCCTTTGCCTAATACTGTTTACTTGTCTTGGTAATTAGTATGATATCTATGACAAATATAAAATTTGGGATAAAACATGTACCAGAAACATACATCGGTTGAGGGGCATTTGGTTAGGTTCAATATCTTAGCTATGGTAAACAATGCTGCAATAAACATAATTGTGCTGGTAGCTTTAGGATGATCTTGTTTGTGATCATTTGGGTAAATGCCCAAAAGTGGGATTGCTGGGTCATAGGGGAGCTCTATGTGGAGTCTTTTGAGGAACCTCCATACTACTTTCTAAAGTGGCTGAACAATTTCACACTCCCACCAACAATGCAGTAAGGTTCCCTTCTGTCCACATCCCCTCCAGCATCTGTTGTTATTAGAGTTCTTGATTATAGCTATTCTAACTGGGGTAAGGTGGTATCTAAATGGTGTTTTGGTTTGCATTTCTTTTATGGCTAAGGAGGTTGAGCATTTCTTCATATGTCTATTGGCCATCCTTCTTTCCTCTTCAGAGAAGATTCTCTTTAAGTCTTTAGCCCACTTATTTATTGGACAGTTGTTTCGTTGAGGATTTGTTGTTGGGGGGATTTAAATTTTTGATTTCCAGGTATATTTTAGATGTGAGAGCTTTGTCCATTGTATGGCTACTGAAGGTATTTTCCCAATCCATGGGCTTGTCTATTGATCTTGCTAGCTATATCCTTTGCCACCCAGAAGCACTGAAATTTCATGCAGTCCCATTTGTCCAACCATTCTTTGATTTGTTGTGGTTCGGGGTCTCTTTTAAGAAAATCTGGGCCTGTGCCAAGGAGACCTAGGGTTTCTTCTCTTCCATCCTGTAATATTTTCAGAGTGTTTGCTTTGTCTCTGAGGTGTTTGTTCCGTTTGGAGATGATTCTGGTGCAGGGTGATATATATGGATCTAGATTTCGTTTTCTACAAGTGATGAACCAATTTTTGCAGCACCATTTATGGAAGAGGCTGTCTTTTTCCATTCTATTTTTTATAGCTCCCTTATCGAAGATTAGATGGATATAGTTCTGTGGTTCATTTCTGGGGTTTTCAATTCTATTTCATTGGTCTTGAGGTCTGTTCTTGTGCCAGTACCAAGCCGTTTTGATGACTATGGCTTTGTAGTAGAGTTTGAAATTTGGTATTGATATTCCTCCAGCACTGTTATTTCTGTTAATGATTGGTTTTGCTTTTGGGGGTCTTTAATTGTTCCATATGAATTTTTAGATTGCTTGTTCTATTTCCTTGAAGAATGAGATTGGAATATTGATAGGTATTGCATTGAATTTTAGATAGCCTTGGGAAGTATAATAAAACAGTAGCATTTTCTTTCTACATACATTTGAAATAATTTAGGGATTGGATTAAGCTAATTCCTATAGAATGAACTTTTCCTTTCATTCCTGTTGAGTATGAATAGCACCATTGTTTCATGTCATGCTCAGAATCACAGACTTATGTATCACTCTATTTGATCCAAGAGCTCTCTATAAGCAAAACTAGGGATTGGAAGGTGGCTCAGTGTAGAGTATTTGCCTTGCACGCATGAAGCCTTGGGTTTAATTCCTAAGCACCGTATAAGCAGAAAAAGATGAAAGTGGTACTGTGGCTCAAGCAGTAGAGGTCTAGACTTGAACTGAAGAGCTGAGGGACAGCCTCCAGACCCTGAGTTCAGGCCCCACCACCGACAAAAAAAAAAGCAAAACTATAAATTTTAAAACTATCTCATGTTTTTTTAAAAAAAATTCCATGTTATGAGGAAGTGTATATAAATAATAACTTATTTTTCAATGCTTTAGAAATAGTATTTAAACACTATTACTTTAACTTTATCATCCTATATTGGAACAATTATTGAAGGTAAACAATTAGTAAAATATAAAATTATTTATATATAGTGTTCATCTTTTATCATCTGATTCTAATTTAAAAAAATACACCAGCGAACTGTTCCATATAGTTATATTTCAGGGTGTTATACTTCTATTCAATCATTAAAATATTGATTTAATATGCTTTTCCAATTGAATGTATGGATTAACTACTTATCCAAGAATTACAGGTAAAACAAAACAGACCCTGAAGAAACATAGAAGAAATTCTGAAATTTTAAAAGTCTCCCTGTGAATGTATGAATTACTATGTATGAATTTAAACAGAAACTGTTCAAATATTTCCATATTTCTGGGCAGTAATACCTTAAAAGAAAGCAGATATGCCCTCAAGTTCAAATCCCAAGGCTACTAAATAATAATTAAATAAATATAGATAGATATAATTAAATAAATATAGATCGATAGAATTAATATTTTAGGAACTGTCATCAAAAAATATGGTTTATATAATTTGATATATGGAAATTCAATAAACATTTATGTATTATACATTTGTCTATATTTATATTATATATTACATTATGTATATTTATTATAAGTTTATTAATTTATGTATTTTATATATTCTATTATGGTGTATTAATTCATATATATATTAAATACATTATAAATTTGATACTACTAATAATATGCACAAGTATATAATAAATAATATACCTGATATAGAGTATAAAAAATATATATGATATAGAGCAAAATAATATTCATATATATTAAAAAGTGTCATCTAAATACAAGCAAACGTTCATTCCTTCTCTCTAAATAACGTTCGTATGAATTTTCAGCCTTTGTCATTCATATATTGACATAATGTAAAAATGTAAACAACCAGGCTAGGGAGCGAATAAAAGTTGTTTCTTTTTTTTTTTTTTTTTTAATTGGGAAAATACCATACAGAGGGGTTACAATTACATGGGCAAGATAATGAGTACATTTCTTATCAAGCATGGTTGCCTCCTCCTTTTTTTCCCCTTCCCATTCCTTCCCATTTCCCCACACCCACCCCACCCCCCTGCTATCTCCTCTTCCTTCCCCTGGCCTTCTGAGACAAAAGTTCTTTTTATTAGAGAAAAGATTGCATGCATAATATTAGGTAAATAAGGCCAAGTTGTTTCCTAGCATATTCACAACAAAAGCATAAAACAAAGAATCTCCCAGGTGTTGCTTACACTTGCATATAATCCTAGCTATTCAGAATTGAATTGTGCAGCCAGCCTGGACGAATGATCACAAGGCTCTCACCTGCAATTAATCAGAAAAAGCCTCAATAGAGTTGAGGTTCAAGTGGTAGAATGTAGGCTTTGACTGAAAAATGTTAAGGGAGAGTGCAAGGCCCTGAATGCAAACGCCAGAAATGGCATAAAGAATAAAAACAAAATCACAACATCAAACACATGGAAACACAGAAAGACAAAAGCGATGCAAACTAAAATGCTACATCATTGAGGGATCGATCACACTAAATACAAGAAATGAGATTTAGGCATTTACACTTAGTTGAATTATAAATCAGAAAAAGTTGGTATATATACACAATGGAATTATACCCATCCATTAGAAAGTGTGACACTGCATCATTTTAAAGAAATGGTAAAGCCTCTTAAAAACCAGGTTAAGTGAATTATGTTAAGCCAAGGGAAACAAAGTATACATGTTTACCCTCAAATGAGAAAGATATAGTTAATCTTATTATAAATATGACATATAGAAGTGTGTACATTTGGTGTACATAAGTGTAAAAACTAAAATATGCTAGAGTCTTAGTAGAACTTAAAAGGTGTAATTTTTTTAGAAAAGCTAACTCATAGCCCAACAAAATAAGCACCCAGAATTGAGTATTCATTTGTGGGGGTGGAATCAAGAGCAGAAAGACATATTAATGAGCACATAAAGGGTGGAGAAATACAGATATAAAATCAAATTCATAATTAAAATTATTTAAAATGCATTTAATTTTAGATGCATTTATTTTTATAACTAATCTTTGTATGCCTCTTGCCTTTTGTACTTTTACATTATCTTTCAATCTCTGTTATGTAGGCAATGCATGGACCATGTTACTCTTACCTATGCCTCTATTCTTGCTGAGATTAATGTTATGAGTCCTCATGCTTCACTTACTTGTTGAGATTGCTATGCATACATTTTGGTGAGGCTATGTTCACATTGTGATGCTCTAGATCTCTGACTTCTGACAAAAAGTGATCATAGATGTGCGATAGCATATCAGGCCATTCAAAGTGTTTTATCCCATTTTCAATAAATAAAGTTTATTTTCCAAAATTACATACAATATGATAAATAGCAAAAATAACTCTGTAAGTCTGGTAGAGATGTTTCTAATGTGAAACAAATTACCCTCCAAAATATCTGATTAGTGAAACTATATTTTCAAACTTACCTTATATTTTAATAGCAACAAACAAACTTATTTTAATATTCATGCCAGTGATTAAACTCAAATGGTAGTCATGCAACAGTGCCTTACATCTGTAATCCTAGTTATTTGGGAGGCTGAGACCTGAGGAACATGGTTCAAACCCATCCTGAGCCGGAAAGTCTGTGAGTCTCTTGTCCCCAAATAATCACAGAAAAAAAACAGAAATGTCACTCTTGCTCAAGTGCCTGAGCCAAAGCATCCTATGGACAGAAAGTTTCAAATTTCAAGCCAAGGACTGGCAAAAAAAGAGATTAGAATCAAATTTCCTTCAATCACACATTTAGACAATCTATACTGAGAGCAAGCTATTGGAGTTCACATTGAGATGATCACAGTTCAGAATCAGTCAGTAAGGAAAGTAATAAGATCTCCACATCTAAAGCCAGGAATGTGGGGATGCACTTGTGATCTCTCCAATCCGCCTACAGAGGTGAGGAACTTAGACTCTGTTTGGCCCTCAGCAAAATTGATAAACTATGAGCAAAGTAAATCGAAAAAGGAATGTTGTTTTGCAAACAAAATATCTAAATTCATACTCATGTTCTAACGAAGAAAAGGAAAAAGAAGAATGAAGAAAGAGAAAGAAAAGAAAGGAGGGAGGGAGGAAGATAGAAGAGAGGGAAAGAGAGGAAGGGAGAAAAAGAGGTATAAATAAAAATCTCAGCATGTGTTAGATATTAATAATGACACTAAACCATTTGAGCCATCATTTATTTCTTTTGGCAGAAACATTTTGTGTGAAGCCTAAATAAACAATAGAATACCACATACAAAGCTTTGGTAAAACTCAGTTCTGTCATACAGTGTTGGGCCAAAATGGTTTCATGTCTAGTGCTGTTGTAGGTGTGTTAAGGTATGCTGCAGTACATCATCCTGATGACCTTGCAATGATGAAATTGCCTAAATACATAATTTCCTGGGCAGATCCCTGCTGAAACCTATATTAAATCATGTGTTAATAAGGAACATCATTTACTGAATAACCAGACATCATGACCAAAAATATTTTTTACCTGATTCAGTGTATTTTTTACCCTCTCCAATTCTATACCACATGTACAAAGTTCATAATTCCCTTCTGCTTCATTATGTTGTCTTTCCTTGTTTTGGGTTTGTTTTCAGAAATACACAGGGCATTTCTTATGTGTCTTCAGAAAGCATGCACTTACATATGCTTAAGATCCTTTTGTTTGAAAATGAAAAGCACATTGGGGATTATGGGGGTGTGTCTTCCCCAGTCATAATTTTGTCATGATCTCAAATACTTTTTTTATTTCTGGAATTTTACCTGTATAATCTCACTTCATCTTTTCCATAGGGCACTTTAGTGGAAGAAGGAAATTCAAAGTTGATTCTGGTAGAGAATTTCTGTTACTATAAACTCCAGTACATAGTTTGTTAAGCAACTCCAAAATTATGCATTAGACATCAATTAAAAGTCATATTTTTATATATTAATACTCTTACCTCAACTAAACCAGAGGATTTAAAATAACTAATATTTTTGAAGTTAATGGGCACAAGTGTGCATGAAGTTTCTAGAAATAAAATGATCAGTTATGAAACCTTACTGATACTTCAAAGAACACTTTCCAATATAAGAAATCACCTTCACCAATTTTCACACAATACATATCTGCCTGGTACCAGAACCCCAAACTAGACATAGACATCTAATAGCTATCACATTTTTATGTTTCCTGTTTGTAACACTGCTATCTTATCCTATGGATTAGTGTAAATTCTATGACCAAGATAAAATCTCATTTGGAATAAAACAGTTACTAGTTGAGACCTTCCTGGATCAGCTGGTGTGGGGATGCTGGTGAAGCCCTGCCAGATTCAAGGGAGAAGTTGGTATTTACAAAGGATCTGTGGTGGAGCTGGGCGGGGCTTTGAGGGTAGAGGTCAGTATGGGTAGGACAACGAGACAGCGAGGAGGGGACAGGAAGGACTAGAATTGTTAGGGGCAGGGTATCCGGGGGAACAGGGCAGGGCTTTAGTAAGGAGGCTGACAGGTAGCATGGTTGTCAGTGTAAGAAAGTGGGGTTAGAGGGGAGCTTGTTATTTGAAGACAGGACTTAGAAATGTAAGAATAAGGCTACAAGGGAGGAGGGTTTCTGGTGCACTGTGAGCCTTCACTGGATAGGCAGGGTGGGGTTTCCCATAGAGCAGGGTAGGGAATTGAGGGAAGAAGCTGAGAGAAGGCAGGGTTTCTGGTGGAGGAAGGTAGGGCTATAAGTGAGAGGCTTTTAGGGGTGTGGCTTTGGGAGGGAAGGGCAGTTCTAGGAATGAGTGGGCTAGTAAGGGGCGGGGTTTCTGGTGGAGCATGCCAGGACTTTGAGGCATGTGATAAGGTGGAAGTGATGTTTCTTGTGGAGCAGGATGTGGTGGCAGTTGACAAACCCTATTAGGACCAAGGCTTTGTGAGAACTGAGAGAGAATCCAATGGACATGACTAATTAGGACGGGGTTTTCAGTAAACCCAGCCACGAATTCCAGACAGGGAGTATGGTTGGGTGGGGATTTCGGTATCGCAAGGCAGTACCAAGCCTACTGTGGTTGGGTTTCCAGTAGGGCAAGGCAGCTTTCAAAGAAGGGACTAGGGAGGGACAGGGATTTCCAGTTGAGCCTGGCAAGAATGCCAGAAGGAAGCCAACTGGTGCAGTGGTTTTAGGTGGAGCAATATGGGTGTTGAGAGATGGGATAGGGTGATTGGTATTTTATAGAGGAGCCGAGTAGGGCTTGAAGCATTGGGGCAAGCTGGAGATGGGGCTTTGGGAAGGAGTGGAACCACGACATGGGTACAATATAATTATGGGCATCACATTTGATAGAGCAGAGTGTGGATCCGAGAGAGGAGCCCAAAAGGCGGGTTTATCTGGGAAGCAAGGCATGACATAGAGGGAGTATATGTGGGAGGTGGAGAGGCATGTGGGGGAATAGGAGGAGCTTTCCCGGGAGATGGTGAGCTGTGCAAGCAACTTCTGGTTTAGCAAGGCAGAGCTTCAAGGGCAGGTATAGGGAGGTGGATAATTTTTGGAGTAGCATGG
Organism: Dipodomys merriami; assembly: GCF_024711535.1. Taxonomy (NCBI): domain Eukaryota; kingdom Metazoa; phylum Chordata; class Mammalia; order Rodentia; family Heteromyidae; genus Dipodomys; species Dipodomys merriami. Next base: position 176,010 of record NW_027206239.1, on the reverse strand, counting down.
TGTGCTTTGTGGGAGGAGGTAGGTTCAGGACTAGACTGTGAGAAATTAGGCCACTTAGAAGTAGGCTAGTAATAGGCAGGGTTTCCTTTGAAACTGGGAGGGACTCCAGGGGGAAGGCTGGTTGGGGCCAGGGTGTGAGAAGGAAAGGAGCGGCTTGGACAGACAATTATATGGGAGGGGCAAGACTGGGAGGGGCTAGGGTAGTTAGGGAGGTGTAACCAGTGGATAAGGGAGAGATTCTTGGTGAAGCAAGGCAGTACATAAAGGGAGGAGATAGGGATGTGGACTGGTTTCTGGTAGTGCCGAACACGCTTCCAAGAAGTGGTGGAGTGGAAGAGGGATTTCCCTGTAGCAGAGCAGGGCTTTCAGGAAGGGGTCTGGTTGTAGTCAGGGCTTTGAGAATTTATAGAAGGGCTACCAGAGGGTAGGTTAGTTTAGGGTGGGCTTTCTAAGGAGGAAGCAGAGTGGAAGTGTATTTCCAGTGGATCAAGTCAAGTTTTCTGGGAGGGGACGATAAGAAACGGGCAAAACATTGATAGTGAAGAGAAGGGCTAGAAAAAATGGTTACTACTAATAAATGCAACATAAGAATACCATTTTCTGTCAGTGTAGAATTAAATTACTTTTATGTATGCGAGAAATACTGGATAAATAAACCAAGTAATTCCTTCCTAGTGAACTTTTTGTTTATTCCATTTGAGTGAGAATAAAACCAAAGATCACATCAGGCTCAGAGGAACACAGTAGATTAAGACAAATGAAGCACTGTACTAGATTCCCCAGCACCAGCATTGGAACACAAAAATTATAAACTGTCTCCCTTAGTCGTAATGGGCACTCTATTGTCTTAAAATTGTGAATTAATGGAATCTTTCCTCTGAACATTTTAGAAATACTAAAACCAAGTAAATAAAAATGCTTTAACTTTATGCTTCTATATTGGAACCTAAACTAAAACTAAATACTTAGCAAAATATAAAAAATACAGAATGTTCCATCTTCCATCATTAATTTTATATTGTGAAAATACTGTAGAGAGGGGTTACAATTACATGGGCAAAATAATGTGTACATTTCTTATCAAGCATTCTAGCCTCCTCCTTTGTTTCCCCTTCCCATTCCTTCCCATCCTCTCTCCGCCACCCCCAATCTTCCCCACCTCCCCCCTCCATTTTAATCTAAAAGAATTTAAAAGTAGAAAATTGTCATATGGTGAGATTGCAGTATGGTTTTCTTTTCAATCACCCAAATGGTGACTTAAGCAATTATGATTGGATGCCTCAATACTTATAACGTATCCAAGAATGTGAAGCACTACTATGCAGACCCTGAAGAAACTCTGAGGTACCATGAAATGATTTTGGAATAAAATTAATGACTACTTAAACTAGGAATTGATCTTCACAAGGCCACAAATATTTTCCAGAAGAAAGGTCTATATTGAAAAATAATGTAAAGCAATCAGGCAGGCAGACCATGAAGTAAACATTATCCATTGAACAACATCTACTGAGGCATGATTGTGATCTTCATTTACCTAGGGTACAGTTACTGAGCTATGTTCTCCTCTGAAGGCAAATAACAGGCAAAGCCGCAAAAATACTGTAATCATTATTAAGACATTAAAATGTACAGAATGAATTCAATGAATGTATTGCTAGAAAGTAAAGTTATATGTCTGAAATAAAGAGTAAATTAAATATTTCCAATATCTGGCCCTCTGCTGTGCGAGGGGTACAGGCCAAGGCACAAGGAGAATGGAGTGAAGTAAAATAGTAAATATCAGTAGTTCCCAAGATACAGTGATGAAAGAAACAGGGGAGAAAATCAACCTGACCATCACAGGACTTACAACAATGAAAATCCAAGGAGAATTATGAAGGATACCCTTGCATATTTGGCAGAACAGTGAACTCATATGTGTTCAGAAAACTGTCTGGCAGTGACTTTGAAAACATGTGGAATGATTACAGGAAACTACCTGTGGTGCTCACACGGTGCCACAAGAAGAGATTAACTTATGATTTACAGAACATTGAATAATCATAAAGGTCTTGTTTCAGTAGTACAGAGTTAAACTTTAATAAACTCTGTCGTGAAACAACACATTATAAACCAACACAAGGACAATGAAATTATATATATATATATATATATATATATATATATATATATATATATATATATATATATGACTTGACTGTGTGAAATAATAGAATTCAAAAATCAAAATACATAATGTACATGTCAAGTAATAAAATCATCCAGAAGAATAACATAATTAAGGTAATATTTCAACAATACATATTTTATTTGAAGAGTCCTGTTTATGAATAATTTGCTTTCCTTACAGATTTTTTGAATGAACAAAACAACAGCAAGAAACAAAACAAAACAAAAATACTTGATAATGGAGGTAGATGCCAGTATGCCATCAATATTCCTATATAAACAGGAGGCTAAGATTTAAAGATCACAGTTCACAGCTTTTTGCAGTAGCAATCCATGAGACATTTATGTTCCCTTGTGCAGTAAAAGACAGAGTGAAACCTTGACTCAAGTAGTATAGCCTCAGTCATGAGTGAAAAAACCAAGCAAGAGTTTGAGGCTTGGAATCTAATCTCATTACTACAGAGAGAGAGAAGAGAGAGAGAGAGAGAGAGAGAGAGAGAGAGAGAGAGAGAGAGAGAGAGAGAGAGAGAGAGAGAGAGAGAGAGAGAGAGAGAGAGAGAGAGAGAAAGAGAGAGAGAGGGGGGGAGAGAGAAAGAGAGAGAGAGAGAGAGAGAGAGAGAGAGAGAGAGAGAGAGAGAGAGAGAGATTGAGTCTTGGAGTTTCTCATTACTACAGAGAATAGAGAGGGGGGAAGAAAAGAGAAGGAAAGGAAGAGGGAGAGGGAGAAAGAGAGTGAAGGAAAGGAAGAGGGAGAAGGAGAGAGAGAGGCAGAGGGAGAGAAAGGGAGTATTAAATTTATAAACTGAATCTATTAGGGAAAAAATATCCTTATCAAAATAATACATCTGTAAGCATACATGTAAGGATTTCTACAGTTGAGTCATGAAACCTGGAAAGGGATAAGAGATAGAAAAGCCATCTCAAACAGCACTCAGAAGGCCGAAAGGTATGCCCTGGGAAGGGCAAAACAGTCAAGTGAAGACTGGGACATAATTTTCTGCCTTAAATTTATTTAAGTTAGAGCTGTTAGGACACTAAAAATTAAGATTTTGGAGATAATATTGTTGTCTGTGTTATGGTTGATCTGATTATTGCTCCCTTCTAACAGCAAGGGTCACTATGTATACAAACAATAACTCATGTTAATGACTAGATGGATGCCATAGTTTGTGCACATACCCGTAACCACTGACCGAAACCCTGTATTAAAATGAATATATAGAATATTAAGAAGGATTTTGGGATCCAGAACAATGAGCCTTCTGTTTCCCTGGTGTCTTCGTTCCTATAGCACTCTGTGATTTCTCAGTTCTTTGTCCAGGTATCCCATCATCTGTGCTGTTGTATTGTTGTAGTTAGTGACAGTACTGATATAACACCTCTAAACAAACTGTTGATAGACTTTTTCCCAAAGAAGATACATAAAATTATATGAGCATCTGGAAAGAAACCAAACCTGTCATCCTGTGATACACTAGCAAGGATGTACATTTCTGGAGGATCTTTACTTCTGCTAACATAATAGATGGATAGTTCACCCTTTTGTACATTTGGTATGTGGTATTGCATAAATTTTTACAAACATATATACATTGTGAAATAATATAGGTCACAAACCACATGACTCGAGTGGATGACCCTAAAGTCTTATCTCAGTTGCCTGAATCAGACTTAGATTAGTCTGAATTGCCTAATTATCAATATTTCTTCATGAAACTCAACAACATAGAATGAAGTTTAAGGGTCATATCATCCCATACCTCTAAGGTGTGAATGTGTATTAGAGTAATACACACCTACACTTCTCACTACTCACAGATGTATTATAATTGTCTTCAGATCAGACATATGCTAGAGCCTAATGCAAGAGTGAGGATCACCCCTGCTATTTTTCTCTGGAGAATCTTTTCTATACCTTTTACTGACTTAGCTTCTACTCTGTACTTTAGTATTATTAGGGAAGGCCACTCTGTATCTACAGCAACAATTCTGCAGCAACCTTAGCTGCCTTTGAATTGTCCCTACAATGTTGAGACAAAGGTCAATTTGGCAATTTAATCACATATTTAGTGACATCAGATCTTTTCAAGCCCTGGTTTAAAATCCAGGTATCAATGCTCTTACCAGTGTGAAAGGTCTCACTCCTTTAGGTTTTTTTGTATTTCAGATACTGCATTAGATATTGGTTTTTGAAATCGAGCTTTTAGTTTGCATTTCATTTGTGGAGGTGTTAGTGATTTTAGTTGAACTGCATATAATGTAAGGTAAATAATTTGATGTTTTGACATATGAATTTAATTTTGGCATAGGAGGAAGTGAATACACATCACTCACAAAAGTTTCTCATATGTGTTGGTATTGCTTTCTTGTGAACTTCCTTAAAGGCAGTCTTAGCAGCACATATCCTTAATCCCATCACTTCTGTCACTGAGATAAGGCTTGAAAGGTCTTGATCATTTGTCACTTCATAGTGAGAACCTTTCTGCAATGAAGGGGGAGAGAATAGCAAAAAGAGCAAATTAACCTACCATCAGTTTTGTTACATATTCTTTACACTTTGACATTAATCCTACCATTATAGCATTTTTTATTATTCCTTAAATACTCTTTCCTTGTTATGATCTGTCCTTTATGGTTCTAAAAGAAATCAGAAATATATTTCAGGAAAGTATTACATATAATATGCAATGTATGCCTAAAATTGTCTTGTTATTGAAAAAACACTTGTATTTTTACTCTGGTAACAAAGATTATAAACGAAGTTATAATTGTATTCCAAATGGAACACAGACTAGAAACATGAAGGGCAGCACTAAAGAATGCTACTGGTACCACTAATATAGTTAATAAATTTAGGCAAAACTCCTTGAGTATAAAAGCCACAGGATAGCCCAAGTAATAAAAATCATGCAGAAGGATAACATAATTAAGGTAATCTTTCAAAAACACATATTTTATTTGAAGACTCCTGTTTATGAATAATTTGCTTTTCTTACAGATTTTCAATGAAAAAAACAACAGCAAGAAACAAAACAAAACATAAAACACTTGATAATAGAGGTGGATGCCAGTATCCCATCCCTATTCCTATATAAACAGGAGGTTAAGATTGGAAGATCACGGTTCACAGCTTGCTGCAGTAGCAATTCATGAGACATTTGTGTTCACTTGTACAGTCAAAGGCAGAGTGAAACCTTGGCTCAAGTAGGATAATCTCAGTCATGAGTGACAAAAAAACAAGCAAGATTTTGAGGCTTGGAGTCTAATTTTATTACTATACACACACACACACACACACACACACACACAGAACACAGAGCTTGAGGCTTGGAGTCTCATTACTACAGAGAGAGAGAGACAGAGGAGGGGGAGGGAGAGGGAGAGAGATGGAGAGAGAGAAGGAAAGGAAGAGGGACAGAGAGACAGACGCAGAGGGAGAGAAAGGGAATATTAAGTTTATAAAGTGAACCTATCCTAGAAAAAAATACCCTTTTCAAAACAATATATCTGTAAGCATACATGTGAGGGATTCTGCAGCTGAGCCATGAGACCTGGAACGGGACAAGAGAGAGGAAAACCATCTCAAATAGCACTCAGAAGGCTGACAGCTATGCCCTGGAAAGGGCAAACAGTCAAGTGAAGACAGGGACATAATTTTCTGCCTGTGGATCCACTTTTCCCCAAAGAAGATACAGAAAATTATATGAGCATCTGTGAAGACACCAAAGCAGTCATACTGTGATACACTAGCAAGGAAGTACATTTCTGGAGTATCTTTACTTCTGCTAGTATAAAAGATGGATACTTGTCCCTTTCGTACATTTGGTATGTGGTATTGCATAAGTTTTCACAAACATATATACATTGTAAAATAATATGATTTATTTCATAGGTGACAAACCACATGACTGGAGTGGATGACCCTAACGTTTATCTCAGTTACCTGAATCAGACTTAGATTAGTCTGAATTGCATAATTATGAACATTTCTCCATGAAACTCAACAACATAGAATGAAGTGTGAGGGTGTGGTCATCCCATACCTCTAAGGTTATTATGTGTATTAGAGTAATACCTACACTACTCACTGCTCGACACTCATTAACCACAACTGTGTTATAATTGTGTTCAGATCAGAAATATGCTAGAGCCTAAAGTAAAGTGAGATGGGCTGTACATTTTCAAGGCAACAGTGATGATAACCTCTGCAATTTTTCTCAGTGGAGAATCCATCCTATACCTTTTACTGACTTAGCTTGTACTCTGTACGTTACCATTATTAGGGAAGGTCACACTGTATCTGCAGCAACAATACTGCAGCAACCTTAGCTGCTTTTGAATTGTACATCTAATATTGAGACCAAGGTAAATTCTTCAATTTAAAATATGTATTTAGTGACATCTTATCTTTTTAAGCCCTGGTTTGAAATCCAGTTATCAATGCTCATTACCAGTGCAAAAGGTCTCACTCTTTAAGTTTATTGTGTATCTTTGGGATTTCAGATACTGCAGATGTTGGGTTTTGAGATCGAGCTTTTAGATTGCATTTGATTTGTGGAGGTGTTAGTGATTCCAGTTGAACTGCATGTAATATAATGTAAATAATTTGATGTTTTGACATATGAATTTAATTTTGGCAATTGTGGAAGTGAATACACATCACAAAGTTTCTTTATATGTGTTGGCATTGCTTTATTGTTAACTTCCTTAAAGGCAGTTCATGGCAGCACATATCCTTAATCTCATCACTTCTGTCACTGAGACAAGGAATGAAAGGTCGAGAACATTTGTCACTTCATAATGAGAACCTTTCTACAAAGAAGGGAGAGACAATAGCAAAAATAGAAAGTTAACCAACACTCAGTGTTGTTACATATCACTTACACTTTGCCATTAAGACCACCACAAAAGTATTTTTTATTATTCCTTACAATACTCTTTCCCTGGTCTGAGCTGTCCTTTATGGATTTAAAGAAATCAGAAATATATTTCAGGCAATTATTAAGCATATAATATGCAATGTATGCCTAAAATTGTCTTGTCATTGAAAAGAAACTTGTATTTTTTATTCTGGCAATGAAGATTATAAACTGCTATGATTATATTGCAGATGAAACCCAGACTAGAAACATGAATGGCAGCACTAAAGAATGCTACTGGTAGCCGGGCGCTGGTGGCTCATGCCTGTAATCCTAGCTACTCAGGAGGCTGAGATCTGAGGATCGTGGGTCAAAGCCAGCCCGGGCAGGAGAGACCGTGAGACTCCTATCTCCAATAAACCACCAGAAAACCGGAAGTGGCGCTGTAGCTCAAGTGGTAGAGCGCTCGCCTTGAGCTGAAGAGCTGTGGGACAGCTCCCAAGCCCAGAGTTCAAGCCCCACGACCGACAAAAAAAAAAAAAAAAAAAAGAATGCTACTGGTAGCACTAATATAGTAAGTGAAATTCAGGCAAAACTTCTTTAGAGTAAAAGCCACAGGACAGCCCCAACACTGTTTTTATAATTTCATGGGAAGAATAGAACTTTTTCTTTTTGGGAGGGTTCCGGTCGTGGGGCCTGAACTCTGGGCCTGGGCGCTGTCCCTCAGCTCTTCAGCTCAAGGCTAGCACTCTACCACTTGAGCCACAGCGCCACTTCCGGCTTTTTTTCTTTTTGTTTATGTAGTGTTGAGAAATCGCACCTAGGGCCTCAGGCATGCAAGGCAAGAGGTCTACAAATGAGCCACGTTCCCAGGACCTAGAACTTTTTATTTTAGTAAAGACAAATTTTCACAGATGGTAACATCACTTGGTAAATATTTTTTTCATATCTTTTTATTGTGAAAATATTGTACAGAAGGGTTAAAATTACATGGGCAAAATAATGAGTACATTTCTTATCAAGTATTGTAGCCTCCTCCTTTGTTTCCCCTTCCAATCCCTTCCCAGCCTCCCCACGCCACCCCACCCATTCCTCCCCTCCCACACCAAAGTTGTAAAGTTCGTTTTTGACAGGACAACTTGTAGTTCTCATTGTTGCAATAGGTCCACCTGTACCCTTATTTAAACGACTTGTTTTTGCCCTTTCCCTCCACAAATTGTACCGACAACAAATACAGTGAAAGCAGGGGTTATACTGTCGGGGAGGGACATATATAGCAACAAAGTAATAATCTTATAAATGCGTTAGAAACAACTGCTTGAAAGAAAAAAAACATTTAAATATATATCTTAGGGTTCATTTTCCTAACATCACCTTATATGATCTTTTCGCCCTGACTCAGACATATACTAGATATTGCAAATAAGGGAAATCATGGGATCTATATTTCTTTGGGCTTGGCTTACTTCACTTAATATAATTTTTTCCAAGTCTTAACATTTCCTAGCAAATGTGACGATGTCATTCTTTCTGGAGGCATAGAATTCCACTGTGTATATATACCCCCTTTTCTTGATCCATTCTTCTACTGAGGGGCATCTGGGTTGGTTCCATATCTTAGCTATGATAAATAATGCTGCAATAAACATAGTTGTGTTGGTAGCTTTAGTGTGGTCTTGTTTGTAAACATTTGGGTAAATGCCGAAAAGTGGGATTGCTGGGTCATAGAGGAGCTCTATGTGGAGTCTTTGAGGAAACTCCATACTAATTTCCAAAGTGGTTGAAAAAGTTTACACTCCCACCAACAATGAAGTAAGGTTCCCTTCTGTCCACATCCCCTCCAGCATCTGTTGTTATTAGAGGCCTTGATTTTTGCCATTCTAACTGGGATGAGGTGGTATCTTAATGTTGTTTTGATTTGCATTTCTTTTATGACTAGGGAGGTTGAGCATTTCTTCATGTGTTTATTGGCCATCCTTCTTTCTTATTCAGAGAAATTTCTCTTTAAGTCTTTAGCCCACTTATTTATTGGGCAGCTATTTCGTTGAGGATTTGTTGTTGGGGGATTTTATTTTTTGAGTTCTAAGTATATTTTAGACCCTTGTCCATTGTATGGCTAGTGAAGATTGTCTCCCAATCCATAGTCTTTCTATTGATCTTGCTAGCTATATCCTTTGCCATGCAGAAGCTCTGCAACTTCATGCAATCCCATTTCTCCAAACTTTCTTTGATTTGTTGTGTTTCCACGTCTCTATTAAGAAAATTTCGGCCTGCTCCAAGGAGACCTAGGGTTTCTCCTATTCCATCCTGTAATGTTTTCAGAGTGTCAGCTTTGACTCCGAGGTCTTTGATCCATTTTGGAGTTGATTCTGATGGAGGGTGGTATATAAGGATCTAGCTTTAGTTTTCTACAGGTAGTTAACCAATTTTGCCAGCACCATTTACTGAAGAAGCTGTCTTTCTTCCATTCTATTTTTTTGGATCCCTTATCGGAGATTTGATGGCTATAGGTCTGTAGGTTGATTTCTGTGTTTTCAATTCTATTCCATTGTCCTGAGTTCTGTTCATGTGCCAGTACCCAGCGGTTTTGATTACTATGGCTTTATAGTAGAGTTTGTAATTTGGTATTGATATTCCTACAGCAGTGTTCTTTCCGTTGAGGAGCTTTTTTTGCTATTAGGGGTCATTTACTGTTCCATATGAATTTTAGGATTGCCTCTTCTCATTTCATGAAGAATGAGGTTAGAATTTTGATAGGTATAACATTGAATTTGTAGAGAGCATTGGAAAATATTGCCATTTTCACGATGTTAATCTTTCCAATCCAGGAGCATGGGAGTTTTTGCACTTTTCTAAATTCTGTTTTGATTTCCTTTTACAAGTTTTTAACGTTTTCATCATACAGGTCCTTCACTTCTTTGGATAATTCCTACGTATTGTATTTTTTGTTTGGCTATTACAAATGGAGTTGCTTTCCTAATTTCAGCCACACTTTTCTCATTGTTGGCATTCAGAAAAGCCATTGATTTTGGGGGGTTAATTTTATACCTTGCTACTTTGCCAGAGTTTTGTATCAGGTTAAGTAATTTGGGAGTGGAGTCTATGGGATTCTTTAAATACAATATCATATCATTTGCAAAAAGGGAGAGTTTTATTTCTTCTTTCCCTATTTGCGTCCTGCATCTTCTCTTATTGCTATAGCTAGGCATTCTAATACTATATTGAAGAGAAGTGGAGAGAGTGGACATCCTTGTCTAGTTCCTGAGTTAAGAGGAAATAGCTTTAGTTTTTCACCATTAAGTATAATGCTGGCTGTAGGTTGTCATATTCAGCCTATATTGTATTGAGGAATGTTCCCATGGATTCCTAATTTTCTAAACCTTCATCATGAAGGGGTGTTGGATCTTGTCGAATGCTTTTTCTGCAGCTATTGAGATAACCAAATGGTTCTTATCCGTGCTACTGTTTTTGTGATGAATAATATTAAGTGATTTGCGTATATTGAACCAGCTTTGCATCCCTGAAATGAATCCTGCATGATCGTGGTGTATGATTTTTTGGATGAATTGTTGAAGTCAATTGGCCAAAATTTTGTTGAGAAGTTTTGCATGAATGTTCATCAAAAAAATGGGTCTCTAGTACTCTTTCTTTGATGAGTCCCTGCCTGGTTTTGGGATGATGGTTATGATGGCTTCATAGAATGTATTCGGTAGTGAACTTTCTCTTTCAATTTCATTGAAGTGTTGGAGGGGTATTGGTGTGAGCTCGGCTTTGAAGGCCTTGTAGAAATCTGTTGTAAAATCATTTGGTCCTGAACTTTTCTTAGCTGGGAGCTATCTTATTTCTGTATCTATTTCAATGCTTGATATGGGCCTGTTAAGATGGTTTAACTCATCTTGGTTTAGTTTTGGCATGTCAATATTTGCTAGGAAAAGGTCCATTTCTGCCAAGTTCTCAAACTTATTAGCATAAAGTTTTGAGAAGTATGCCCTTATAATGTTATGAATCTTGTTTGTTTCTGTGGTGATGTTTCCATGCTCATCTCTGAGTTTATTTATTTGGGTGTGTTCACTTCTTTTTCTGATAAGATTTGCTAAGGGTGTGTCAATTTTGTTAATTTTTTCGAAGAAAGAATTCTTTGTTTTGTTGATTCTTTCTATAGTTTTTTTACATTCTAATTCATTTAATTCTGATTAAAATTTAATGATTTCTTTCCATCTACTGGATTGGGGTTTATCTTGCTGCTCTTTCTCAAGGAAGTTCAGATGTCCCATTCAATTGTTGGTTTCAGATCTCTCCAATTTTTTGATGTAGGATCTCAGAGCTATAAACTTGCCTCTGAGTACTGCCTTTTCTGTGTCCCAGAGGAACTGGTAATTTGTGTGTTCATTTTTGTTGAATAGCATGAACATTTGAATTTCCTTTCTAATTTCTTCCATGACCCACTTTTGATTCAGCAGTGTGTTGTTCAGCCTCCATGAGATACCGGACTTTCTTTGGTGGCTTTTGGTGTTGAGTTCTAATTTTATTCCCTTGTGTTCAGAGAGAATGCAAGGTATAACTTCAATGTTTCTGAGTTTGGACAAGTTTGCTTTGTGGCATAAAATGTGGTCTATTTTAGAAAATGTTCACTGTGCTGCTGAGAAAAACGTGTATTCTGATGCTGCTGGGAGAAATATTCGGTAGATGTCTGTTAAATCTAGTTGATCTTTGCAGCTGTTTAGATCTGCAATTTCTCTGTTGAGTTTTTGCAGAGTTGAGCTATCTAGTGGGGAGAGTAGTGTGTTAAAATCCCCGACAATTAATGTCTTTGGATCTATGTGGAATTTGAGGGAAAGTAGTGTTTCTTGGATAAATTTGGGAACTCCGTTGTTTGGCGAATAGATATTTAGAATTGTAATATCCTCCTGATGGAGAGATCCATTAATTAGTATGTAGCGACCTTCTTTATCTCTTGTCATCAATTTTAATTTGATGTCTATTTTATCTGATATTAGGTTTGCAACTCCCGAATGTTTATGAAGGCCGTTTGCTTCGTCGATTTTGTTCCAGCCTTTAACATTGAAAATGTGTTTGTTTTTATGGGAAAGGTGTGACTCCTGAAGGCAGCAGATAGACGGATCTTGTTTTTTAATCCAACTAGACAGTCTATGTCGCTTAATTGGAGAGTTAATGTTGAGAGATAGGACTGAGAGGTATTTGGGAGTTCCTGCAATGTTATCCACCTTCTTTGTGGCTATGAAAACTGGGTTCTTCCTATGGTAATTGGATTCTCAGTTTGGATGTGGTTTCCTGGCCTCTATTGTCATCTTGTTGGTTTTCTATGTGTAGAACACCTTTAAGAATCTTTTGTAGGGCTTGTTTGGTGGAGATGTATTGTTTCAATTTTGCTTTTCTATGGAAGGTTTCTATTTGGCCTTCAGTTATCAAGGAGAATTTAGCTGGGAACAATATTCTTGGATGATAGTTTGTTTTAGGGCGTGGCATACATCATTCCTGGCTCTTCTTGCATTGATTGTCTCTGCTGAGAAATCTGAGACGATTCTAATTGGTTTCCCTTTATAGGTGATTAATCTTTTCTCCTGGACAGCTTTATGGATCTTTTCCTTGGTCTGAATTGATCCTTTGTTGATTATAATGTGATGATGGGATGTTCTATTCTGGTTCAGTCTATTTGGAGTTCTAAAAGCTACTTGTATCTGAATAGGCCTATCTTTTTGCATGTTTGGGAAGTTCTATGCTAGGATCCTGTTAAACAAATTTCCTAGACCATTAACTTCTGTTTCTAGGTGCTCCTCTACACCCATTATCCTTAGATTAGGCTTTCTGATGGTGTCTTCCAAGTGCTGGATAGATCTATCATATTTCTTGGACTTGTCTTGGATGGTTGTATGTTCTTTCTCTATAATATCTAGGCTGTCTTCAATCTTCGAGATTCTATCCTCTGCATGTTCTAACCTGCTGTCAAGACTTTCTACTTTGTTTTTTTTTTATTTCTTTTTCTTCTAATTGGTCAGCTTTGATGGCTTCAAATTCTTTGTTGAAGCTTTGTTTTAGATCTTGTATGAACCTTTTACTTCTTTAATTTGGTGTTCAGTGTTTATTCTCAAATCACATAGTTGATTGGTTATGGTTTCCTTGGACTCCCATTTCTTCTGTTGGGTTCCATTCAGCATTCCCTTTGTGGTATCCCTGACTTCCTTCAGCTCTTTGTTAATGTATTCCATGAATGCCTTTAGTGATCTTTGTGTATTCTCATCATGTTCTCTCAAATCCTAGCCGGCTCATGCCATTCCTGACTTTCTCTTTGAGTATTCTCTAGCTGCTCACGCAAATCTTGTATCAGTTTTTGAGTAGCTTCCTCATGCTCCTGAAATTCCTTTATCAACCTTTGGATTACCTCCTCTCTCTCCCTATCACACTCATACAGAGTCCTTTGGAGGTTTTCAATCTTTTCCTGCTTTGACCTTTTGTTTGCCTCCTCTCTCCCTATCATGTTCATTAAGACTCCTTTGTAAGTTTTCAATCTTTTCATTTATCATGTTTGCCAGCAATGTTTGCAGAGCTATTTGGGAACTCTCCTCTGGATTACTCCTTATCTGTTCTGTCCCCTGGTTATCATGAGTGGGACTTGAGATACCCGGAATTGCAATATTTCTTGTGTTTTTCCGGCCTATCTGCCCATTTGGGATGAAATTAATACCAGTTTTATGCTATAACACGAACTTAAGGCAAACACCAACCAAAATCTGTATTTGCACAGTCAATAGTCTGCAGATACAATCTAGTTCAACACATAAATCTATTCAACATCAAACAGCTATATATTAATGGACTACAAACCGCAAAGAAGAATTTGGTAAATCAGAAATTATTAGGTTTAGGGAGAGATGTGGCTAAAAAATAGGAATAGAGTGATGTGGGAAAGTAATGGAAGAGTTAACTAAGTCCTAATCTCAAAGCAGGAAATAGGTTGGATAGGATGAAAGTAGAGAGAGAGAAAAAAAGAAAGAGAAAGGGAAAAAAGAGACCAGAAAAAATAGAAAAGTAAAAATGAAAAATATTATGCAATATCGAAAACAAAATATTCAGTGAAGAACCTGAATATAATGAGAGAAGAGGAGGGATATAAAGGAGATGTGAAAAACTTAAAAATAAAAATACTTAAAATATTATGTAGGTATAAAGAGGTAGTACTGCTATTAAGGAATTTAAGTCTCAAAGGTTTTGAATTGAGTAATAAATTTGTGGATTAAGTGTGTACACAGTATGGTATAAGGTCTAATAATCGACTATAGGTTTATCTGAGGATGTGCAGAACGACAATTAAGTCACATAAAGAAGAATGAAAGAGAAGAAAAGGTGAAAAGGATAAGAAAGAAACAAAAAAAGATCCGAAGTTCAGTAGAACTAAACAAAAACAAAATAATTTTTTTAATGAAAAAAAAAGAAAGAACAACGCACACACAGACACATACCCCTAAAATAAAAAGTATAAGAGGGAAAAAAAAGTTACTAGAAAACAATTTTTTTCAATAAAGGAAAAAATTGAAAATTAAAAAACAGTTTTAGAAAAAAAATTATAAAAGGTACAAAAACAATAGAAAAAAATGTTCTTTGATTTTTTTGGGAGGGGTAGGAAAAATCCTGTATCTCCCTTGTGTCCATAACCAGCCCCTTGTTGGTGTCTCTGGTCTGCTTATGGTGTTTTTTTGTCCTGTGGCTTGGTTGGTTTTTTAAGTCAGTTTGTTTGAACAGGCAGAAAAATGGTCTGCCTTACCCAGGATTTTATGATCCTCTTCCCAGAATAGTTCAATGGGAGGGAGATCTGCTTTGAGTTTCACAAAAGAGGGAGATGGCTTTTTCCTCAAGTTTGGAGATACTGTGATGAGGCTATGTTCTGGGTAGGGTTGAGGCCTTTCAGCAAACAGTAGCTTTTCCTGGGGGCTAGTTTGTGAGAAACTCACAGAGCCCAGGCTGTAGCCACTCTGAGGGTTTATGTTTACTGAATTTCAACTGATTGTCAAGGCTGCTAAAAGGAGGAGCAGCCTCTGGCTCTGATTACCCAGTGAAGAAAGCCACTCCTGGGGCTGGCACCTGAGCTGGGTGTCTTTTCCCTGGGTGGAGCTGAGTCTGGCATGTAAGTTTAGGTTCCTGTGACCTGCTAAATGACCCTAGTTTTCTTCCAAGTCCTGAGTTGGAGCTAGCAGCTCCACCGAACATTGTCAGTATCCAAGATGGAGATCTCTGGTACTGGAGGGGGGAGGGGAGGCCTTCCCTCCTCTGCTCCCTGAGAAGGAGTGAGGACGTTAGGCTTCTACTCTAGCTGAGTCTTGGTTCCTGGGTCATCTCTGGTCTGCGAACTGCAGGATGAAGATATCTGCTCCTTGTGAGTTCTTGCTGGTGTTGAGTAGAATCCGCTCACCCACTGTGCCTGGCTCCTTTGTTCCTGACTCTCTGTTTTGCAGGTATGGCGGCTGCTGGCAATTCCTCAGATCTGTCTCCTTGCCTGGATTTTCCCTCTCTGGCCTAACTCTCTGTCCTGTGATGGCACACTTGGTGTGATTCTCTGGCTTAGGACTGTTCACTGGAACTCTAATACTGCTTTTTATGTGAGAGCTTGTTTAGCTTCCAGCTTCTCCTCCCCTATCTTTCCGGAACTCCACTTGGTAAATATTTCTGAAGGCCTTCAGGAAGGATGCTGTGACCATGGTGATAGAAGCATATTTATCTGGGACCTACTACACAAGGTGCAGAAACCATTCCAAGCATTGCACCTTCACTAAAGTAGTTTTAGTGCTCATAACAGTACTGTAATTTAGGACAGGAATTAAATATTTCACTAAAAAAGACCTAGGCAACAAGGCCAAGCAAATTTCCCAACTATCTAAGACTGACCACTTGCATACCCATAATTCAAATCTAGTTTTACACCATGCATTTCTAAGGATATTATGTAAATGTCAGATTCAATACCTTTTAAGAACTATGGAGCAGATAAACCCACATTATCTTCTTCATTATGGTTATAATGGCAGTAAAATTGCTACAGAATGTAAATAATTTTAAATGAAAAGGGTATGGGTAATGACTTTGTAAGTGATCTTTGTATCAATAAAGATCGGTTTAATTTCTAAAGAAACCTGGATGAACATCATTCAGCTTTCACTGTTTGTGGAAGTAATTAGAGTAATTGTTTAAGGAGTAACAATCCATGTCAACAACACCTGTACTTACGAACACAGGCTTTTAAGTAGCTTGAATACACATGGAATAGTTTGATAGTGATATATAATCCAAAAGGAATAATTTTTTGTGATAAGGAACTTTGTTGTACCAAAGAAATCCATTCCTTATTCTAAAACATGTATTAATTAATGGATATCATTGTTATTACTATAATCTCTGTATAGTATATATAATGTTATTATAACATAAATGATATATGTATAATTACTGATATTCAATAACTGCTATAAATTATATAAATTATAAAATTAGTTTATTATTATATTGTGAAGGATACAAGGAATGACGACTTTATTTTAATAAACATATTTGTATGTTTTATTTGCATAATGTATTTTTGTGCCAGTACTGAGATTTGAACTAGGCCTGGTGTTGTCCTTGAGCTATTTTGCTCAGGGCTAGCAGTTTAAAACTTGAACCCAGAAAAACTTCTTACATTTTTTTCTTGGCTAATAACTGTCTCAGAGTAATTTTCTGTTTGGCCTAGCTTTAAACAGCTATCTTCAGATCTCCACCTCCTAAGCAACTGTGACTGTCCTTGGCATATTCTTAAGTCATTATTATTGAGTATTCACTATATTATGATATTTCATTTCTAAACCAATTCAGAATAAACAACTACTTAATATGTAAAATATTATGTTGCAAAAGAAATTGTAAGGACTCTTACTTTACTATCAATTTTCAAAGGTATTGCTAGTCTAACTGTTTTACAAGCAGAAAAATTGCATAAACATCCCTATCTTTTTTTTTAATTTAATTTTTTATTTGAGGACATACTGTACAGAGGGGCTACAATTACATGGGCAGGATAATGCATACAATTCTTACCAAGCATTGCAGCCTCCTCCTTTGTTTACTCTTCACCTCCCTTCCCCGCCTCCCCCCTCCCCCCACAGAATTATACCCCACTCCCCTCACCCAATTATACCCCCATCCCCCCCCACACCGACATTGTAAAGCTGGTTTTGACATGACATTTTGTACTTCTCATTGTTGCAACAGGTCCACCTGAATCCTTAAGCGACTTGTTTGTCTCCATCTCCTCCACATGTTATACTGACATCAAATATAGTGAAAGCGGGGGTTACACTGTGGGGGAGGGACATACAAAGCAACAAAGAAATAATCTTATAAATGCGTTAGAAACACATGCATGAAAGAAACGAAAACATTAAAATACATATTTCAGGGTTCATTTTCCTAACATCACATTATCTGACCTTTTCCGCTTGACTCATACCTATACTAGATATTGCAAATAAGGGAAACCATGGGACCTTTGTTCTTTGGGCCTGGCTTACTTCACTTAATATAATTTTTTCCAAACCTTTCCATTTCCTAACAAATGGAGAAATGTCATTCTTTCTGATGGAGGCATAGAATTCCATTGTGTATATATACCATATTTTATTGATCCATTCATCTACTGAGGGGCATCTGGGTTGGTTCCATATCTTAGCTGTGGTAAATAATGCTGCAATAAACATAGTTGTGCTGGTAGCTTTAGTGTGGTCTTGTTTGTAAACATTTGGGTAAATGCCCAAAAGTGGTATTGCTGGATCATAGGGGAGATCTATGTGAAGTCTTTTGAGGAACCTCCATACTGCTTTCCAAAGTGGTTGAACAAGTTTACATTCCCACCAACAATGAAGTAAGGTTCCTTTCTGTCCACATCCCCTCCAGCATCTGTTGTTGTTAAAGTTCTTGATTTTTGCCGTTCTAACTGGAGTTAGGTGATATCTCAATGTTGTTTTGATTTGCATTTCTTTTATGGCTAGGGATGTTGAACATTTCTTCATGTGTCTATTGGCCATCCTTCTTTCTTCTTCAGAGAAGCTTCTCTTTAAGTCTTTCGCCCACTTATTTATTGGGCAGTTGTTTCTTTGACGATTTGTTGTTGGGTGGTTTAATTTTTTGAGTTCCAAGTATATTTTAGATATGAGACCCTTGTCCGTTGTATGGCTAGTAAAGATCTTCTCCCAATCGGTGGGCTTTCTATTGATCTTGCCAGCTATGTCAATTGTCCTGCAGAAGCTCTGCAATCTTATGCAATCCCATTTGTCCAACCTTTCTTTGAATTGTTGTGTTTCCGGGTCTCTATTCAGAAAATTTCGGCCTGAGCCAAGGAGACCTAGGGTTTCTCCTATTCCATCCTGTAATGTTTTCAGAGTGTCTGCTTTGAGTTCAAGGTCTTTGATCCATTTGGAGTTGATTCTGGTGCAGGGTGATATATAAGGATCTAGCTTTAGTTTTCTACATTTAGTTAACCAATTTTGCCAACACCATTTACTGAACAGGCTGTCTTTCTTCCATTCTATTGTTTTAGCTTCCTTATCGAAGATTTGATGGCTATAGCTCTGTAGGTTCATTTCTGGGTTTTCAATTATATTCCATTGGTCCTGAGGTCTGTTCTTATGCCAATACCAAGCTGTTTTGATTACTATGGCTTTATAGTAGAGTTTGAAATTTGGTATTGATATTCCTCCAGCAGTGTTCTTTCCATTGAGGAACGTTTTTGCTATTCGGGGTCTTTTATTGCTCCATATGAATTTTTGGATTGCCTCTTCTATTTCCTTGAAGAATGAGGGTGGAATTTTGATAGGTATCGCATTGAATTTGTAGATACCCTTGGGAAGTATTGCCATTTTCACAATGTTAATCTTGCCAATCCAGGAGCATGGGAGGTTTTGCCATTTTTTAAGTTCTGTGCTGATTTCCTTTTTCAAGATTTTAAAATTTTCAACATAGAGGTCCTTCACTTCTTTAGTTAAGTTAATTTCTAGGTATTTTATTTTTTGTGGGGCTATTACAAATGGAGTTGCTTTCCTAATTTCTGCCACACTTTTCTCATTGTTGGCATATAGAAAAGCCATTGATTTTTGGGGGTTAATTTTATAACCTGCTACTTTGCCAAAGTTTTGAATCAGCTTGAGTAATTTGGGAGTGGAGTCTATGGGATTCTTTAAATACAAGATCATGTCATCTGCAAAGAGGGAGAGTTTTATTTCTTCTTTCCCTATTTGGATCCCCTTTATGTCTGCATCTTGTCTTATTGCTGTAGCTAGGCATTCTAATACTGACAGAGTGGGCATCCTTGTCTTGTTCCTGATTTAAGACGAAATGGCTTTAGTTTTTTACCATGGAGTATAATGCTGGCTGTAGGTTTGTCATATACAGCCTTTATTGTATTGAGGAATGTTCCATGGATTCCTAATTTTTCCAGAACCTTCATCATAAAGGGGTGTTGGATCTGGTCAAATGATTTTTCTGCATCTATTGAGATAACCACGTGGTTCTTATTCTTGCTCCTGTTGATGTGATGAACAATATTAATTGATTTGCGTATATTGAACCAGCTTTGCATCCCTGAAATGAATCCTGTTTGATCATGGTGTATGATTTTTTGGATGAATTGTTGAAGTCGATTGGCCAAAATTTTGTTGAGAAGTTTTGCATGAATGTTCATCAAAGAAATGGGTCTCTAGTTCTCTTTCTTTGATGAGTCCCTGCCTGGTTTTGGGATGAGGGTTATGATGGCTTCATAGAATGTGTTCGGTAGTGAGCTTTCTCTTTCAATTTCATTGAAGAGTTGGAGGAGTATTGGTGTGAGCTCTGCATTGAAGGCCTTGTAAAATTCCTCTGTAAAACCATCTGGTCCTGGACTTTTCTTAACTGGGAGGTCTCTTATTGCTGTTTCTATTTCAATGCTTGATATTGGCCTGTTACGCTGGCTTAACTCATCTTGGTTTAGTTTTGGCATGTCAATATTTTCTAGGAAAAGGTCCATTTCTGTCAAGTCCTCAAACTTATTAGCATAAAGTTTTGAGAAGTATTCCCTTATAATGTTCTGAATCTTGGTTGTTTCCGTGGTGATGTTTCCATTCTCATCTCTGAGTTTATTAATTTGGGTGTGTTCTCTCCTTTTTCTGATAAGGTTTGCTAAGGGTCTGTCAATTTTGTTATGTTTTTCGAAGAACCAACTCTTTGTTTTGTTGATTCTTTCTATAGTTTTTTGGATTCTAATTCATTTAATTCTGATTTAATTTTTATTATTTCTTTCCGTCTACTGGATTGGAGTTTATCTTGCTGCTCTTTTTCAAGGAGGTTTAGATGTGTCATTAAATTGTTAGTTTCCGATCTCTCGAATTTGTTGATGTAGGAGCTCAGAGCTATAAACTTGCCTCTGCGTACTGCCTTTGCTGTGTCCCAGAGGAGCTGGTAATTTGTGTGTTCATTTTTGTTGAATAGCATGAATATTTGAATTTCCTTTCTAATCTCTTCCATGACCCACTCAGGATTCAGCAGTGTGTTGTTCAGCCTCCATGTGATACCGGACTTTCTTTGGTGGCTTTTGGTGTTGAGTTCTAATTTTATCCCTTGTGGTCCGAGAGAATGCAAGGTATAACTTCAATTAAACATCCCTATCTTAACTGTCTTATTTTCAACAGTATACAAACTACAATATAAACATTCATCTTCAGGAAATCACACGTCTCTAATCACATATTCACCTTTGATTATTCTCCACATCATTATGAACATCCTATAAGATAGACTACACTTATCCACTAGAGTCAGCCTACCACAGCAAACACTTTGTGATACTTCCTGGATAAAGTTGCTTGCCCTCATCCTCATCAGACTTGCAGCAACTTCAGTGAAGAGCATTTTCTCCTGCTCCGCTTGTAGACAATATCATCCTGTTTATTTCCCAGCAAATAAACTGTGGCTAGCAGGCTTGAGAATTTTTAGATTCAGAGGTTCTTTAGGATTTTTCCTTTAGAATTTTTCCTTTTCTTTCTTTGTAGGTGAGTTGGAAAAAGAAAAAAAAATTAGGCAGTTTATTTTAGTTTAAATGAAAAGACATTTATTTGAAATCACTACAAGTTATTGTTCTTTAAATTTATTTTTAATTCAAAGAGAATAGGGCTGGTTTCAGTGGTGCTTGCCTTTAAACCTATCTATTTAGAAGGCTGAAAGCTGAGGATCATAGTTTCAAGACAGACAAGGTAAAATGGACCTTGGTACTAAACTAAGAACCAATAAACTAAAGGTGGAGCTGTGGCTCAAATGGAAGAATGCCAACTTTGTGCAAAAAATAAGAACAAAATAACTTAGGCCCTGATTTAATCCTAGTACTAGCATACAGATACTATATATATATATATATATATATATATATATATATATATATATATATATACTATATGCATACATGTATATATACATATGTGTGTCAATATGTAAATTATATATGTATATGTATGCATATATAATTATATAATAAATTATTTGCAAGTGTCAACTATGTACAAGCAAGCATTTAGTCTTGCTCTTAAAACTAGAATCATATACAATTATGAACTCCTGACCCTCATGCTCTTCTTTTTACCGAAGAAACAGTGCCTTTAGTAATGTATGTTTTTTGAATTTAGATAATGGATGAACATTTTTCACACAATGAATTTTGAAATACCTTTGATCTATTTTCCCATGCTTAAAACTAGCAATACGATTAATAATAGTAGCCACAATTTGGAACTTTTCTGTATCAATGGAAAAATAATCTGAAGAAAATAGATTCTGGAAAGAACCAAAGAAATCCAGAGATACATCTATTTTCCACACAATTGTTCAAGTGGAAGGAAGGCCAACATAGTTTCTTTAAAGTAAGAATTAGTCTAAGCTCTACACACCCACAGTTAACACTACTTGTTGTGAACTTGCTGTTTGTACTCTAGGTAGACTTTATAGACTTGGTTATTTTTGTCAGACAAAAATCTACTTGAGGGGCTGGGAAAGTGGCTCAGCGGTAGAGCTCTTGACTTGCATGCATGAGGCCCTGGGTTCGATTCTTCAGCGCCACATAAGCAAAAAGAAAAAAGCCAGAAGTGGTGCTTTGGCTCAAGTGGTAAAGTGCTAGCCTTGAGCTGAAGTGCTGAGGGACAGCGCCTAGGCCCAGAATTCAGGCCCCACGACTGGACACCCCCCAAAAAAATCTACTTGAGTGAGACATAGGAACCTTAAGTAAGACTTCCAGATAAAGTACACAGTGTGTTAGAAAAGGAAACCATAGTCAAAAAATGAAACTTACATTTTGTTGCTCACAGCATGTGAACTCAGGGCCTGAGTACTGGCCCTCAGCTCTTTCGTTAAAGGTTAGCTCTCTACCACTTTGGTACAGAGTACCACTTTTGTTTTTTGTTTTTTTTTGGTAACTAGAGAGACATCTCATAGACTTTCTTTCCAAGAGAGCTTAGAACTTCCATCCTCAGGTCTCAGTCTCCTGATTAGGTAGGATTGTAGGTATGAACCACCAGTATCTACCACCCCCAAACTGAAACTTTTGAGATTCTAGTAAGTTCAATTTTCAGTTTAAACCTCAAAATGTATGGCCAGGAAAGACCTCCTAGAATGGTTCTTGGTACTAAAGAATTGAAATTACAGGGGCTCGAAGGTGTCCCAGTGGTAGAGCGCTTGCCTTGCATGCCTGAGGCCCTGGGATCCATTCCTCAGCAGCACATAAGCAAAAAGAAAAATCTGGAACAAGTGCTGTGGCTCAAGTTGTAGAGCACTAGCCTTGAGCTGAAGAGCTGAGGGACAGCGTGAAGGACAGTGCCCAGGCCCAGAGTTCAGGCCCCATGACCAGACACCCCCCCAAAAAAAAAGAAAGAAATTACATGATGAGCAACCAGGAAGTTGTCTGTTAGTAAAGATGTAAGTATAGAAGGATGCTATTAATTTCAGTTATTTTTTTCAATATGATTGATCTTCAGTACAAATCTGAGCTTGTTGTCACATTGCATCTACCTCTTGGCATGAGCTGAGCCTGGGTCTATTTTACCTCAAATGCAAGAGATGCAAAAGAATAGCCTATAGTATTCCTGCCTAGGATCTGGACAAGTAGTTGAATGCCTGAGAGAATCAATGTATTCCTGGCATGGGAAGGTGTGGAGAGACAACAGCCTAGGGAGCAAACTTGTGGTGGCAACTTTAACCCCTTCTCCTTCGAAGAAACTGACCTCCCACAAAATTGCAGTGACATAATTCACGTAGTTTATTTTCTGATATGAAGGAGGCATCATGTCTGACTAAACAACTCACCAACTCACTCATAGTCAAAGAAAGGGAAGTTTTTTGTGTCCCCCTTACACCCAGTCTAAGTTTATCTCCATCTTTGACTTTGTCCAGACTCTAATCCTACCAGAAGGTCCCTGATGAGCAGGAAAGTATGTTCTCCTGTCTTCTGACTGGCCCTGTGGGAACTGAGAAAATTTTCAGATTTGAATCTGTTCCTCCTGCTAAGGCTGTCGCTGGTGGAGAGAAAGCTCATTCTCAATTGTGCCCTAGTACCAAATCTTTTCAGAGAAAGCCAAGGAATGACAGAGTCTTCCTGATGAAGTGAGTTTCCCCATTTATGAAGAGGTCAATTAATATCTGATTCTGAGGCCCAGGTGGAGGTCCTTCACCAGATCCTCTTAGCTGTAGTGGATGTTAGCTCAGACTCCAGGCCATCCTCACATTTCTCCAGCTCTTTCTCATGAATCAAAAGGTCACAGGAATTGACTTGAGAAACAAGGAGAAATGAAAGTAGCAGAAGAAACATTGACAGGTGAAGCAATTAGAAATTCTGGGTGAAATAGCTCAGAAAATCTCCTAGGACCACTCATACAATTTGGGAGTCACATCATAAAATTAGGGAATAAATGTAATGAATTACTACCTAAATTAGTAACTTAATTGCACTTACTACAAGTGTTCTGTCAAAAGGTAGGTGTCCTACCTCTATATTGATGAGGAAAACAGAGCACATTCTTTCGTCACAAATTTCTACTGAGTATCTTCATCCAAAACAGAGATTGTTCATACTCTCTACTTCTCTGTTATTTTCCTTTGGTGGTTCTAACAATGACATTTGAAAGTGTTAACATCTTCAGACATAATTACATTTTAATTTAATCCATTTGTTATCAAATAAAACAAATTTTGGGGAAAATCTGTCTATGTACATTTTCTTCCATGGCATATTTATTTGATGATATTAAATATTATTTTCATAGTTTCATTTTTTTAAAATGAGCAAAATGTTTTGTTAAATTAGCACTAATTAGTTGCACATTTTTTCCTGTTTTTCCATCTCTGTATATGTGTAAGATATATCTTGAAAACACCTCATATGTTTTCATCATCTTCTTTCTTTTTTTCCCAAACACAGATTCATTGTGCATCTTCACAGAATCACATAAACTATTTTGGTGATATTCTCTCTCATTCACATTTCTGATCCTCCAGTGAATTCTTGCTATTACATATACTCAAGACAGATCCTGTTCTATCTTCTCATAAATATTTTAAGGATATTTTATGTTTTGGAATGAGTTTCATGAGTGTACACCAAATATGCATATACCTCAGTCGAGTTGACCATGCAGATGAATCTGTTTTTCTAACCTCCATCCATCTTCTATCATTCAACAGCTTTTGATAAATTTCATTTTATACCTCTTTATTCAACTTTTCAACAAAATTTGTTATTAATCTTCTAACATTGTCTTTCCCCTAATTGTGGCCTTCTTAAAATTGCTTCAAATTAGAACTATATATGATTGTCCTGTATGTGTTCACTGATATATTTAAATTTCAGTCCCCCATCCACTTATTATAGGATATCTTTAACCTTTTTAACTGCTCTGAAAATCATTATGGAGGTTCATCAAGAAAGCAAAACTCAATGCCATAAAGCCCAGTGAAATTAGGATTGTGTATATCCAAAAATATTTTGAAAAAAAATAGTAGACGCATTCATTTCTCTTATATCCCAGTATATGTTTATAGCTATGAATATCACATTTTCTTTATTCCCTCTTTCTGCACCCAGGTTGACTGCAGAGCTTGATTGCTATGAATACTCCTCCCATGAACATGGATATTCATGTTGAATCATATTTCTTCCATATGTACCCAAGTTGCTGTAAAGCTCATTAAAATATGTGTCTTTTTTGGCATTGTCTAAACTGCCATTCTGATCTCCATATGGGTTGCACTAGTTTATAATGCCACACAACTATATATAGTTCCTGATTTATTTCAACCTCTCCAGCATTTGTTTTTATTTGTTTGAGTTCTGATAAGTATTTTGATGTGTAAGATGGAATTTGTGACTTTTTGATGTATATTTCCTTTGTGTATAAGAATTTCAAACATTTCATTTATTTATTAAACATTTACATTTGTACATGATTCCTAATCAGTGTTTCTTTCTTTTTTTGTTATTTGATCAATTTTTAAGTTATCGAATTTGTGATTTTCCAACAAGTCGTTTAAATAAGGATACAGTTGGACCTGTTGCAACAATGAGAAGTACAAGTTGTCAGGTCAAAAACGAATTTTACAATTGGGGGGGAGGATCAGGTTGGGGGAGAGGGAGGATGGGAAGGGTAAACAAAGGAGGAGGCTACAATGCTTGATAAGAAATGTACTCACTATCTTGCCGATGTAATTGTAACCCCTCCGTACATTTTTTCACAATAAAAAAAGAATTTGTGATTTCTCCCATTCCAACAATTTACCTTAGTAAAAAATAAATATCACTACAAAGGTGCACAATTTACTAAAATCAACCGATTGTACATTTATAACACTGTTTTTTTTTTTTTTACAACCAGGCAATTATTTCAATAAAGATGCCGAACATCTTTCACTTGAAAGATAGATTGAAAGGATAGTATCTCATATTAGCCCTAAGCTAATCTCAGAATTAAAAGTCACAGCCGAGGCCCTGAGTTGGGCTAAGTAAAATGCACTAACACAGTAAAATAGCATTTAAAGTGATCAAAGGGCTTCATAAGTTATTTTTAAAACAGCACCACCTTCAACAGTAAATGGTAAAGTTCACAAGCAGACCATAGGAATCTGAACATCAAGAAGATCAAAGGATAAAAGTATACAGAAGGACAACTTTAGAACGTTGACTCAGAATTGGGATGGGGGGAAAACCATTAGATACCAAAACTCAGTGCTGAAGGGAAGAAGTGTTTTACCCCAAACCTCACCTGTGTCTGACTCTCTCACACTACACACACACACACGCAACACACACACACACACACACACACACACACACACACACACACACACACACACACACACACACACACACACACACACCTCGTGTACACAGAGAATCCCAGGGGCAGTTATATCTGGAACAATGAAACTTTTTTCCTCTTTCTTCTAGATAATCAAATGTGATGTTTTGGTTGACTCCACAGCCTCCCCACACCTGAGTAGAAGGAGAGAAAGGATGACATAGACTGCAGGATGGCCTTGTGTACCCCTGGCTTCCTGTGTAAAAATGCAGTTTGTGGTCCCCTAGGCAGGGGCGGCCAAGCTGAAATGGAGGTACACTTTGCCTGGAGGATGGCACCCCGGGGTCCTGCATGCTTGGTGAACCATGCATGAGAATCCCTGTGAGCATCTCTGTGATGGCCTCTCAGCGCTGTGGAGAAGTTGATACCTGTAGTTGGACATGGCAGAAGACAAGAGGACAGCAAGAATCCTGAAGGCAGGAGAGGCACAGGAGTGAATGTGCCTTTCTGTGGAGAAGACTAGGCCACGCTAAGGAAGTTCCCAGGCTGCACAAGGTGGCCACTGTGCAGGTCCCCAGATTCATCACCCAGGCTTGTCCACAAAGCCTGATCCTGATCCAGAGCTGGAACCTTCCCCGCTTCCCTGGGCTCGGAGCAGCAAGAGCAGTGAACTCGAGACATGCTTCCTACACCTGGCCTTTACAACTCAACAATTTCAGTCACAATTCTTCTTTCCCTGGTATCCTAGCCTCTGCTACTGTGTTCTACATAATTCATAGTACTATGGTTCCAGGCACCTGATCCCTGACACCCGTGACACTGATACTGCATTGCCTAAGAAAACAAGGGCAGATTGGGCATAGCCAGTAGACTTGGATACCCGTGGCCTCTTGAAGTCACATTGGGACAAGTTATTCTTCAGATATTTAACATGAGTGACCAACTGGATGTGGAAAGGAAAGAGGTTATACAGAGGTGACTAGACACAGATATATAATTTTGCGTTTTAAAAATTATATGAACATGCATATACATGGTACTTTATTAATTTATGGAATAGTTGCATATAATTAATGCTATTCAATATTTTATGCTCTGTGATAGTTAACTTATGAGTTTACCATTGTCAATAAGAATTGAGCTATTAACAAATGGAATTTCACTGTCAAATACTACAGGAAAATTATTGATGCTAGTACCAAAATGAAAGCCAGCACAGTTAAACTGAATAAAGCTACAAGTTTGAAAGGAGGGGGTTAGTGTTAACGGCTTCTATACATGGAATCTGGGAAGAATACAATGTGTTTTGTTGAATTACTAGTTTTTTTAACCTTGTTAGAAATCAGAACATTATTATTTATTCTTGCTTTTTGGGAACTCTTTAGTAAATGGTTTACAAAAAAAAATAATCAACATGAATTTGAAAATTCATGATGTGAATTATCAGATTAACATTATTTGCGAAGCTGCCCTGAGATGCAGGCAGGCGTGATTACTTTTCTATTAAATTAATGAAATAAGCTTAGTTTTAAATGGATGGAGAGTCCATGACATTTGTTCCAAAACAAGAAGATACAGGAGAAAATTAAAGAGAAAGGAGAACCAAGTCTCCTGAAATTAGCAAAAATATATAGAAATGTAATTTAAAAATTCATGGTCCAAAGCAAACCCTGGCAGGAAAGTTTGTGAGACTGTTATCTCCACTTAACCACCAGAAAAGAGGAAGTGTTGCTGTGGCTCAAGTAGTAGAGGGCTCCCCTTGATCTAAGGAGTTCAGGAACAGGTTAACACTCAGGCCCAGAGTTCAAGCCCCACAACTGACAAAAAGAAATAAAAAAAAAGATTAAAGCATCAAACAACCTGAAGATGTTGTCCAGAATAAAGAATGTGGCACTATGCATTTACATGACTTAGTCACTTGCAACTTAGTTTACCAGGGGAGGGTGGGTGATTTGTTTGTGAGCCAAAACCTGCAAAACTATTTTGCACTTTACCAAGGAAGGAGGGAATGGAGGAATAGGAAAGGTGTTAGATGGCCTGTCCTTTTGGTTCAGTGATTGTTTTCTGGAGTCAAATTCAGAGAAATTTCACTGGTAATCCTACGTGCATGAGGAATTATGGAGCCATGCATTGGAAGTGGTCTTTGTCCTGTACTTGGACTGGTTCCAACTGCCACTAGGTAGTCCAGGTCCCACTTCAGGACCAAGATGCCTTGAAGACAAGTTACCCACCAGGCAGGTGGACCTAACCACAGCCAGAAACGGCAAAAAGTGCCATGTCAAGGGCAGCACGTGAGATCTAGACCAGACAGATTTTTTGTCATCCACATTTTGTATTACTTTGATTCTACAAAATAATATACGGATTTTAACACCTTCCCCCTCTCCCCTCTCCCCCACTTTGGATAAAGCTCACAAAAATCCTGCCTCTAGCTCCCAGGACACATAACTCTTAGGTTTTCCCAATCGTATCCACGATAGAGAATGACATAATTGTATTTTGGGGGGGTCCGGCCCTGGGGTCTGAACTCTGGGCCTGGGCGCTGTCCCTCAGCTCTTGAGCTCAAGGCTAGCACTCTACCACTTGAGCCACAGCACCACTTCTGGCTTTTTGCTTATGTGGTGCTGAGGAATCAATCCCAGGCCCTCAGGCATGCAAAGCAAGCGCTCTACCACTGAGCCACCCAGGCTGACTTAATTGTATTTTGAACACATAAAGCATGCATATAAAACTAGCACATTTTGATCTTAGGAGAAAACAGCCTTGTTCCCCTCTACTTTGTTGACTGATAGGCAGTTTTAGAGGAGAATATGTTTTCCTTTTTAGCTAAAAAGCTTGTAAGAAACTATGTTCATAATCTGGCTGCTCTTCCCCATACCTCAACACCTAAAATACAAATTTCACTAGAATTTACAAGAAAGAATACAAAAGCCAAACATTGGGAATGCTCAGATACAGAATGTTTACAAAACCCTGAATATAACTTGTTGTCTGAGGGAGGGGCTCTCTTTACATAAATTAACGAACCCAAAAGAGCTACCATTAGTACCTGACATGAGTGTCAATGGTTGCTCTTCCATTGACAAGGAGCGGGGCAGCCTGAGCCAGCGGGAGGATGCAGGGAAGGAAGCTTCCACACTGACCTGGGTACAAAAGTTGGAGTAACGACCTCTGGGCCTGTCTTTCTCCTCAGAACGCAACAGAGTCATCCCCTGCTCCAAGATCTGGCGAATGGCTCCGATTCTGTCAGCCCCATTATGAAATGCAGTGTGAGATCTCAGGGAAGGGTCATTCAGGCCCTGGACCTGCAAGCAGTTGCTAGAGTGCTTCAGTGGCACCATGCCATGTAAGCCATGCCCAGGTAGAGCTTCCAGCGACTGCAGCTGGCTCTGTGCTGTGGCACCCACTGAGGACTGCCCTAGCCTGCCAGAGAAGAAGAAGGTAGTGCAGAAGGTGGAAGGGCTGCAGCTAGGCTTTTACTTCACCAGAGGCCCCAGCATGCCCAGTTGGCCCAGTGTGCCAAATAAAGAAGCTGACATCTGAACTACTAATATTATTGAGCAGTTGTAAATAAGGTGATACACATTAGTGTATGCACAATGTTATATCTTGAGTCTGTAGTTTCCAAAGGACATTGAACTCCATACTAGCAAGAATGGATTTTATTTTTTGTATTTATAAGGCCATAATGGCAAACTGAAATAGAAGTACAATAAAATTGTTATCAAAAAACATAGTATTAAATCTCAGAATTTGAAAAATAGTTGCATGTAAGTACTGCAAATGAAGTTATACTAGAATGGTAAAATATGCACAAACTATATTAATTCAGTTACATTCAAAAGTAATAAAAAGGAATTACAGAAAGAATACTTACTGTACACAAAATACTACAATGTTTTTAAAGGTTGAAATAACATAGGTTATGTATATTGTTGTAATAAAACATAGTATTTCTATGTTCTTGTCCTGTTTATATCACTGAAGGAAAATATTAGAGAGTAGAAATTATATGTGGCACCAGTTGCTTCCGTTACCAAGAAAGAAGTGGCACTTCTAAATGTGCATCCTGGAAAGACCCTCATACCCAGCACACGTAGACCCATCAGAGGTCCATGTGATGACTCTGAGGGACTCCAATGTACCACAAGGCTGATGCATTGCATCTATAAAACCTTCACCTTTGTACTACATTGAGATTTAGGGAGTAAGGGGGCAATGGAGCTTATAAAAAGAGTCGTGATATTCCAAGAGAATATCTAAAACACCAGTCCACACATACACATTTCGATTTTCTACCTGAACCTAGGCAAAAATACAGTGAACCAAAGAAACTGGGCCCTAGAACTAAGTAAAACTTACTAATCAGACATGAGTGAGGCAAGCAAATTTAGCCTAACACACAAATATGCAAAATACTCTTTGTTTATACAAATACACTTGGAAACAAAGTGCAATAGAAGATAGATACCTTGTATTAATTCTTACTCAGCTAGACCACCTTGGCTCATAACTACAGTCTTATAGAGGAGAATTGAGCTCTTGTGAATAACAAGTCTGCAATATGACTTTTCCCAAATAACCAGCAAAAGCTTGGCTAGATCGGGTGCTGGTGGTTCATACCTGTAATCCTAGTTTCTCATGAGGCTGAGATCTGAGGATCGTGGTTCAAAGCCAGCCCAGGAAGGAAAGTCTGTTAGACTCATCTCCAATTAACCACTAGAAAACTGGAAGTGGTGCTGTGGCTCAAGTGCTCACCTTGACCTGAAGAGCTCAGGGACAGAGCCCAGGCCCAGAGGTCAAGCCCCATGACCAACAAGGTTTGAGGCATAACTTAAGTGGGAGAGTGACAAGCAAGCAAGCTGAATCCTTCAGTTCAAACCCTTGTACAAGATAACAAGCAAGCAAACATACCCTCAACATTTTCTTTTCATGAAGGGAAGGAATGGGGTGGTTGTTCCATCAATTCTATCTAGGGAAATCATCAGTGATCTTTCTGGCAATCCTCAAGCTGACAGAACCAGTATCTTCTCTTTTTAGGAGAATCTCTCTCTCTCTCTCTCTCTCTCTCTCTCTCTCTCTCTCTCTCTCTCTCTCTCTCTCTCTCTCTCTCTCTCTCTCTCTCTCTCTCTCTCTCTGTCTCTCTCTCTCTCTCTTTCTCTTTTTCTGTGTGTGTGTGTGTGTGTGTGTGTGTGTGTGTGTGTGTGTGTGTGTGTGTGTGTGTGTGTGTGTGTGTGTGTGTGTGTGTCCATTGTGGGGCTTGAATTCAGAATCTGGGGACTCTTCCTGAGCATTTTTGCCAATGCTAGCGCTTTACCAATTTTAACCACATTGCCACTTTCAGTTCTGGTGGTTACTTGAAGATAAGCGTCTCATGGACTTTTCCTGCTTGGGCTGGCTTTTGAACCTCAATCCTCAGATCTCTGCATCCTGAGGAGCTAAGATTATAGGACTGAGCAACCTATTCCCAGCTAAGGGAAGTCCCTAACAGGATGTTCATCTGAATGCCAATTAACCATTCTTATCATTTTCTGTCTGGTGCACAGTTGGACTATAATTTTAGCCATGTATTTACTAATAAGTTGTTTAACCCCTGTGCTTCCATGTGAAAAGTTAAGAGTTAACTGCTCAGAGAAGTTCAGAGTTCAGTGAATTAATACACAGTTCTATAAAGAGCAGATTTTGGCACACAGTAATACTTCAGAAATGCTATTTTTATAACAAAATACAAGTTGTGACAGTTATCCTCACATATTAAAACACATGGGATCATTTCACATTCATCTAAGGAAGCAACATCAAAAAGAAGAGCAGTTGTGATTGTCTGTAAAAAGAAAACATTATTGGTTATATAGTATTGAATTCATTCATCTAGAATTTCTATAACTGAGAAGTACACATTGTATATTATTGAAAGCAGCAATGTTACATCACTATTTAGACAAGGCTGAGACCAGCCAGTGTCACTGTCATTTGATATAGTTTTTCCAACTTTCAAAAGCTTGACAAGAGAGAACAAAAACAAGGATTTCTCAGCATGGTTGGCCAACCTGGCTGCTCTAAAGGGCAGCACCAGCAGTTCAACCAGATGCTTAGTAACAGCTATGGCCAGTGGAGATTTGTTGACTAGCCCTCATGGAGATTGCCATCTCTTAGAGAGATCAGAGAATCACTTTGTCTTTTATGAATGCTACAGTATCTCCATAAGTATGAAGATTAGAATGATGCTATATTTTATTCTGTTACTCAACCTTATATCACCCAACTATATATAAATGTTCATTGGTTCAGAAAGAATATTATGTGTTCCCAGAGGTATCCAGTTAATGTATTTTCCAACATTCATATAAATTTACATGTCTTTATTTAGGCAAGTCACTGCTTAAGTCGTCATATTAACTATTAATCTTATTTTTCCAACGTATTTTGCAGTTTTTGTTAAGAAAAATAGAAAAAGGAATAGGAACAGGTTGGACTCTCCATTTCGACAGGTCTACTTACTGAGAATCAGCAAGTGGCAACCAACCATCCGGCAGGAGTGGAGGCTACAAGGAGCTGGATTTGGAGGTGGGTTTTGTGGGGTCTGAGCCAGGAGGCAGAGGTTATCAAAAGCCTATTAGGGCAGAGAAAGGTAGGGACTTTCAATCAGCTCACAGTGGAATGTTGAAGGCCAGGCTTGGGTCAGACTGCCCTGCCTGCACATCAAGTCCACACATACCTGGGCTTTGCCTGGTCCATATGTGCCTGAGACAGTAGGGCGGCGGTCATTCCTTCATATTCCATCTTTAGATACATAAGAAGATTGGGACAAGAGGGGAGAGGTAAGTCTTTCATATAGGGTCTTTGGATAGATAAAAGGATTGGGCTGGAAGAAGAAACCAGGAGTTGTTAGACTCTTCTTTGGAGATTCTTTGTCTGGTCCTATTGGGGATTTATTATCCAAACTGTCCTGTTCGGAATTTATATTCCATTTGGGAGTTTCTAGCAGAGGTATCATCCTAGTCCTGAACTTTCCTTTTTTTTTTTTTTTTTGTAGGCCATGGGGCTTTAATTCTAGGCCTAGGTGCTGTCCCTCAGCTCTTCAGCTCAAGGCTACTGCTCTACCACTTGAGCCACAGGCCACTTCTGGCTTTCTGGTGGTTAATTGGAGATAAAAGTCTCAAAGACATTCCTGCCTGAGATGGCTTTGAACTGTGATCATCAGATCTTAGCCTCCTGAGTAACTGGGATGACAGGAGTGAGCCATCAGTGCCCGGCTTTGGTCCTGCACTTCAGATGAGGTCAGGAGTGAATTATTCCTGAGAACCAGGAAGGACCCGGGGGTGGGAGGGGTGGGAGGTGAGAGTCCATGGAAGCAACGTGGAGTTATGAGAACAAAGCAGGTTCTCATCAGCTTTGAATAGCAAATTAATTATTTTGATAATCACCAATAATTATGGCCTTTTTACTCTTAGGATAAGTCACACTGATAATATTGATATTTCTATATCTACATAGATATAGATTTTCACAGTGATATTTCTATAGTGCTAACCAGATGCTAGGCACTATGTGTACATTCTCTCCCTTACATATACACACACTCCTTACAACAACACTTTAGCACAAGTACTATATTGTTACCATTTTATAGATGAAGAAAACAGAACCAAAGAAGAAATATTAAATAACTTGTCCAGTCTGGTGAGTGGTGGAGCTAGAATTTGTACTCACCACTCTGGGTTCATGTCTATGCTCTTTAGACATGCTGCCATGGGCAGGTGAAGAATGAGTAAAAGTTCTAATGGTTTGAAGGTGAGGATGAATGGAAATATAGAGAATAGGAAATCAATACTTGCGAAAGCATGTCAGATGTGAGGACAGTAATAGAGAACAGGTATGTCTGAGATTAAAAATAAGAGACATGAAGTGAACCCAGGGAAGGCACAGTTAGAGCCAGGGGTCCTGTGGAGGCCAGACCATGTAGGAATGGGCAGATCAGATCAGAAACTTAAAGAAGAACAGGATTCAGTGAGCAAGAGGGCACAGTAGTCTGAATGCCATTTTGGCATACAAGGTGAGAATGGAAGGAGCCATGTGACAGCCAGATGACTGTGCTGTTGGAGGTAGGGTACAAATCACACAGGGCAGATGGAAGGATTGAATTTGGGAGAGGTAGTCTCAAAAGGAGTTCCATGGGTGATTCCTAGGCTTCTAGTTTGTGGAAACAACTAAGGAGGCTCAGAGGCTTGTAATGAAAGTAATTTGCTAAATCCTGGATATGTGGAATACAAGGAATATATGGGATCAGGGGAGGTGTCCAGAAGTATACTGAAGGAAGGACTCAGAGATAAATTCTGGAGATAAACCTGACAGTTTAAGCTACAGGATACATAAGATCCCACAAACAGGCTCTAGAAGAAGAGACGCTGAAGGAAATGGCATTTTAAAAGACCAAGAAGATAAGGATGAGCCTACAACAGAGATACGGAGAGGCAGAAGGTAAACCAGTACAGTAATGTCAGAAGCCAGTGAGAGGACATGTTTAAGAAAGCAATAAAGTACAATGCTTCTGAGAACAAAGAAGACTCATGTTGAAACAACCATTACATCAGGAGACATGGTGACAGCTTCCAGAAGGACAAGAGGGCAGGAGTGAAGTGAGGAATGAGGATGGGTTATGGAAATGAAGAAAGAGGGAACACAACTCAGAAAGATGGAAGCATGAGAGAATGGAGTTTCAAGAGAAGGTTCAGCAGATTTCTGAGTGCTAAACACCTGTGGCTCACACCTGTAATCCTAGCTATTCAGCAGGCAGAGATCTGAGAACCACAGTTTGAAGCCAGCGTGGGTACACAAATCCTTCAGACTCTTATCTCCACTTATCCAGAAAAAACATAACTGGAGGCATGGCTTTAGCTAATGATGCCAGTCGTGAGCAAAAAAGTCAAGTGAGAGTCCCAGCGTTCAAGTCCCAGCGCCAGCATGAGAATGACCATATTTAAAATGTTGATTCCAAGACCAGATCTGGGAGAAAGAAGATGAATTCAGAAGAGAAAAGCCGTAACTATGAAGCTTCTATGAATTAGAGAGAGAAAAGATAAAAAACTTGAAGAGCTGTGAGAAGATAGTCTTTTACCAGGAAGGCAGGAAGCTAGGAGGTGAGTGGCTATAAACAGGTTTGTACCTTTGACAGTGAGAAAATTGTGAAGTTCCCATCTGATGACTCCCACCTTGTTTAAGACACAAAGCTGCACAGGGAGAATGAAAGAGGAGGTGTGGGGTGAGAAGGAAAGTGTAGTGTCAGAGTTCTGAGCAGACAAGAAGGTCTAAGCTTTAAAGGTGGTAAAAGTGAAACCCTGAAACAGATTGCTAGGTGGAACTGAGGGCTCATTTCAGAATACTGGGAGTCAAGACATGCAGAGATTTCAAATGATTACAATGCCTGCCTATGGGTTCAGGTAGGGTGGACAACTGTGAGGAGTCATCGAGCTTGGGTTTGGTTAAGCAAGATCCCACACGAACTCGAAAAGACAAGTGGACTTAAGGTATAAACCTGCTAGATATAGACCAGGCACCTAAGCTACAAGAAGAAAAGCGAGAAAAGAGAGACTTGGCGAGAGTAACAGAAGAAATGAGTTGATGGAAAGAGGTGGGCAAAAACAGAATATTTGAATTTAACCCATTAATTTTATGAAAACACGTTAGAAGGGGACACAAGTGGGTCATGCTGCATGTTAGCTCTTCAGAAGACGGAGATCCAGAGGATTGCAGTTTGAAGCCAGCCCAGGCAAAAAGTCGTAGACTCCATCTCCAAAATAACCAGCAGCAACCAAGTGGTGCAGCACTAGATGTCAGCAAGCTGAGCAAGAGCTCAAGGCTCCAATTCAAACCACAGTACCTAAAAAAAATTAAATCACTCATTAGCAATTGTGTAGACTTTAAGTCAAAG
Source organism: Dipodomys merriami (assembly GCF_024711535.1). Lineage (NCBI taxonomy): Eukaryota > Metazoa > Chordata > Mammalia > Rodentia > Heteromyidae > Dipodomys > Dipodomys merriami. The sequence goes on along the minus strand of NW_027206239.1, from coordinate 139,708 downwards.
CCCAACAAAACAAGAACCAGGATATTGGTGCTAGCAAGAGGGGAAGGCTAAGGGAGCAAGGGTAGAAGGGTAGATTAAGGGGGAAGGGTGGAGAATGCAGGCAAGAATCCATACCACAGAATTGAGAAACATTAAGGGAAAGGGTGTTTCAAAAGGGAGTGTGTAAAGATGTTGATGTGGTGACACAAATCATGATGCAGAGTACACATAAATTGCTTTATTAAATTGCAAAACATTCAATACATAACCTAGAATTAATATAAGTAAAGGGAAGGATGGCTTGGAGGATTGGGGGAGAATGCTGAAAGGATAACATTGAGCAAGACACACAATATTCATAAACTGCTCTGTACAAATACCTAAAGATAACAAAAATATTTTTAAAAAGCAAGCAGGGAATGACTATGGTCATAAGGCAAGACACAATGCCATCTACTGCTAGCAAGAAAAAAATGGGAATGTAAGTTTCAGACCCCAAGTAAGTTGACTAAGTTAAAAAAAATTACTCATTAGAAAGCTTGAACTGCATTGCTTCTTATTAATACATTAAGAAGATGTATGAAAAGATTACAATCCAATGAGTAAAATATGCAAAACACCCTACTTGGCTTGGGACTACTCATCCAGGGCACCCAGGGTCTCTTCCTCCAAGTTTCTTTCTTTGGGGCCGTTAACTCCATGCCACTGAACAACAGCAAAAGGCTCTGCAGTGATATGAATGAATTACACCAATGCTTTTACAAACATAAGCTCACAAAAAAACAATGACCTATTTCTTCTTTTTCCAATTAAAGCAGTATTAGGGTTTGAACTTAAGAGCATTGCATTGAAGCAAGATTTTCCTACTTATGCTTTCTGCATAGCTGAGATTATAGATGTATACCCCCAACCTGGCTTGTTGATATTCAGTCTTTTCTCCCAGATAGCCTCAAACCATGATCCTCCCAAGTCTTTAGAGATTACAAGTGGGATTCACTGAGCTCAAGTTTAGTGTCTTATTTCTTAAGGGTTTGCTTTTCAAGGAGTTCTGTACACATACAGCTGCCACACCAAAATGAATTTCTTATCCATATAAATTTCCACAATGTGAAAAGTTCTTTTATAATAGAAATTTCCATAATAAATCTAAAATTAAGAATGGGATATAGGCCAGGCACTAGTGGCTCATGCCTATATTCCTAGCTACTCAGGAGGCTGAAATCAAGAATCACAGTCCAAAGCAAGCCTAGGCAGGAAAGTATGTGAGAGTCTTATCTCCAGTTAATCACCAGAAAATCAGAAATGGAGCTGTGGCTCAAAGTGGTAAAGCACTAGCTTTAGTGCATTAGCTCAAATGGTAGACCACTGGGCTTACATGACCAGGTCCTGAGTTCAAGCACCATGATCAGCATGAGAGACAGAAAGAGAGACAGAAAGAATGGAAGATATTTTTTTTCTTTTTTCTTTTTGTCAGTCTTGGGACTTGAACTCAGGGCCTGGCACTTCTCCTGAGCTTCTTTTACTCAAGGCTAGTACTCTATCACTTGAAATACAGTGCCACTTCTGGCCTTTTCTGTTTATGTGATACTAAGTAATCTAACACAGGGCTTCATGCTTGCTAGGAGAGTACTCTAACATTAAGGCACATTCTCAGCCTCAAACATAAATATTCTTAAACTACAAGCATTAAAAAATACTCCCAATAAAAATAAGACTATGTTGGGCCTGGCACCACAGAGTGTGGTTGGGGTAAGAGACCAACAAAATGCTGGTGTAGTGTTTACACCTGCCACAAGAACTATACAGACATGGGAGCTATTACTTGGCAGGCTGTGGTCAGGCTAGCCTGGGTAAAAAGCTACTTTATTCAAAAAATAATGAAAAAGGATTGGGTACATATCTCAAGTGATTGAGCCTCTGCATGGCTAGTGCAAGGACCCTGAGTTCAAACCTAGTACTCCCAAGAGGAAGAAAAAGACCACCGAACAAACTCAGAAAATGGCAATAAGGTAGAAATAAATTTTAAAAAAAGGATCACATATGATTATAAATAAGCTGGTAATAACTAATCCAGCAAAACAAGACTTTGAATTAATTTATATTTTATTTCATTTTAATATACCATCTACAGATGAAATACAGCACAACGAAAATTTGAATTTTAATTCACATGACCTCATTCTTTTCCTTTCTGTATTGACATTAATACTATTTGAACATTACATTTTATGAAGGCCCAGACAAAGAAATATTACTTTTAGTAAACTGTTAAAATGTAGAATTGGATGTATGGCTCAAGTGACACAGGCTTGGTCTAACAAGCCAAGCTCAATTCCCAATATTGCTGGGAAAATATTACAGTCATATACAGAATCCAGCATTTTTTTCATCCTAGTGCAGAAAAATAAGTTTTCCATGATGGCTTTTTAAGGTTTTAAAGTACATATAAATTAAGCTGCATTAATAAAATACATCTCAACTTAAATATTGTGTGTTTTAAACACGTAGAAACTGCAATCAGTTTGAAAAGACCCTTACAATTAAAGGATGTACTCTTAAGGAAGGGACCCAAAGGTGGAATGAATGGCTCTGTGCCAGTGAACCTGTAAAATAATATTTATCAACATGAATGACAGTAAATGGCAACAAGTTTTTAATATTTTTTCCATTGTTGATGAAGATGGTGTTGGTTTTTTTTTCTTTTTGGTCTTTATTTCTTGTTTTTTTGTGTGTTTGTTCCTTTAACTGTCTTTGGGGGGTAAGAGGAGGCAAAGAAATGGAAGAACCAAGGGTAAACAAATGCAGCAGTGATACTCAGTAGACACTATCAGGAAAATGAACTGTACAACTGTACAACTGTACAACTGTAGGTAGAGATGGGAGAGGGAAATGGTGAGAGCAAAGGAAGGGGTGAAATTGCCACCAAATAAATATATTCATTATCTGCTTATGAAATGGTGACCCCTCTGTACATCTCTTTAATAATTAGTAACAGGGATTGGGAAATTAACTAAGTGGTAGAGTCCTTGTCTAGCATGCATGAGGCCCTGGGCTCGATTACTCAGCACCACATAAGAAGAAAAAGTTGGAAGTGGTGTTTTGGCTCAAATGGAAGAATACTAGCCTAGAGCTGAATAGCTGAGGGACAGAGCCTAGGCTAAGGGTTCAGGCCCCATGATCAACAAAGAAAAATTACTAACCATTTTTTTTAATCTCACAGTTTCTTTTTGCCATAAATTTTGATTAACTTCCACTTTGGTTTTGCTTTTTCTTTTGTTGTACAGGTTCCTGAGTCTTGAGCTCAGGGTCTCTCTCTCTCTCTCTCTCCCCTCTGTCAGCTTTTTCTCTCAAGGCTGGCGCTCTACCACTGGAGGTATACCTTCACTTCCAGCCTTTTTTTTTTTACTGTTTAACTAGAGATCAGAATATCTATCTCAGGTTCATCTGCCTGAGCTGGTTTCAAACTTTAGTTCTCAGATCTCAACCTCCTAAGTAGCTAGGACTATAGATTTAAGCAACAAGTCCCTGGCATTTAAAAAAATATCATAAAATAGTTATAGTTGTGATATTTCCACATAATGTTACCCTCCCTCTTCTCAAAACAATTTCAACAGGTTTGACAAAATTCTACTTAAACCATATTCATTCTATTTCCCCTTAGTTAGTCAACCCTCTTACTAGTACTCCACCCTAGCCTCTCTCTCTCCCCCAACTTGATATTGATCAACAGCTTTCATGTAATTTTCATATATAGTTACAATGTATTTCAATATTATTCATTCTTTTCCCCTTCCCCTTCTCCTCTTAAATAGACTTGTAGACTCAAATTGTATGTCTGCCCATAATAATAAAAGTAGAATCATGTCTACAAATACATATGATTTTTAGGTCTAGCTTTTATATAGGAGAAAAAAACATATATCTTGTGGGTTTTTTTTGTTGTTGTTTAGCTTAGCTCATTATGATGTCTTCTAATTATATCCATTTTTCTGTAAGCGACTTGATTTCATTTTCCTTCATGGCTGTGTAACATTCCATGGTGCATCAATACCACTTCTTCTTTATCATTCAAGAAGATTCCAATACTGGGTGCCGGCGGCTCATGCCTGTAATCCTAGCTACTGAGGAGGCTGAGATCTGAGGATCATGGTTCAAAGCCAGGCAGGCAGGAAATTCCGTGAGAATCTGATCTCCAATAAACCACTAGAAAACCAGAAGTGATGCTGTGGCTCAAGCGGTAGAGCACTTGCCCTAAGCTGAAGAGCTGAGGGACAGCACCCAAGCCCAGAGTTCAAGGCCCACGACTGACCAAAATAAAAAAGAAGATTCCAGCTGTCTGATTCCATTATTTGGCTATTGTACACAATGCTGTAATAAACATGAGTTATTCTGACATCTTTCTGGTATATTGATTTATTCTATTGGCATTTGCCTCATACTAGTATAGTGGAGTCTTTGGGAGGGTTTATTTTTAGGCTGATATCCATAATGATTACACTAGTTTACATTCCCACAAAAAGACAATAAAGATTCCTTTTCTAATACATGTTGCCAGCATTTTCTTGGTGGTTGTCATTCTAACTGAAGTAGATGGAATCTTATTGCAGTTTTAATTTGCATGTTCTTTATTATAACTAAGGCTGTTGGACATTTCCTGATGACTTTATTAGCCATCCCTTTCTTCTTCTTTAAACTATGTAATTACATTATTTGTGGGTTTTTTATGTCTATTTTCAGTCCTCTGTATAGTATGGATATCAATCTTTTATTTGTTGGATAGCTGGCAAAGATTATTCTCTTATTATTTGAGTTGACTCTTGATTCTGGTCACTTCTTTTGCTTTGAAAAATTTAATTTGATACTGTCCCATTAACCCATGTTTGTTTCCATTCTCTGGAGTCCTATTCAGAAAATAATTGCCTGTGTTTCATAAGTTTTCATATATTTTTCTGTAGTAGATTTAAAACTTCAGTTCTCATTTTGAGCTCTCTGTACCTATTGGGGTTTTTGTTTTTGTTTTTGTTTTTAGAAGGTGACGAAAGGCCCATTTTCAGTATCCTAAATGGATGACCCATTTTCCTAACACCATTTATTGGAGAGTTTTTTTTTTTCTCCAGTGTGTGTCTTTTGGCTCCTTTGTCAAATATCAGTTGGCTACAGATATGTGCTCTTTTACTTTATGAACAAGATGTTTTTCTTTTCATTTGTATTTGCAGGTCCTGGGCCTGAACTCAGGGCCTAGCTACTGCCCCTGAGGTATTTTTTCCCAAAGCTAGGATTCTACCACTTTAAACACAACTGCATTTCCAGCTTTTTGGTGGTTAGAGATAAGGATCTCACACACTTTCTTTTTTTCTTCTTTTTTATTGTAAAAATAAGGTACAGAGGGGTTAGAATTACATGGGCAAGATAGTGAGTACATTTCTTATCAAGCATTGTAGCTTCCTCCATTGTTTACCCTTCCCATCCCTTCCCAGCCTCCCCCATCCCCCCACCCAATTCTCCACCCCCACCAAAGTTGCAAAGTTTCGACATGACAACTTGTACTTCTCACTGTTGCAACGGGCCCACTTGTATCCTTATTTAAACGACTTGTTTTCCCCTTCCCCCCCACAAATTATACCACATCAAATACATTGAAAGCAGGGGTTATACTGTGGGGGAGATACATACAAAGCAACAAAGAATTAATCTTATGACATTGTCCCATTTGTTAGGAAATGGAAAGACTTGGAAAAAATTTTGCATTGTGAAGGTTAAAATGTGTATATGACTTTAACTAAGTATTACTATTCCACAATAGTTAGAAATTTGTGAATTTCATGTAATCACTTAATCTCAATAAAACCTATTTAAAACATTATTACCCTTTGGACTATATTCTAACAATTCATAATGTGGCATGATGTTTTTTTCCTGTATTTTGATGTCTAGTCCAATTTCCCTAAGGGATTTTGATAGGTTAAAAATAATTTCTATTTTTTTCTCAAAACTATATTAAATGCTAATAAAGAAAATTGGAAAATAATATAATTTTAAATCAGAAAAAAGATTTCTGTTTTAAAATTGTTTTGGATTTCGTTAGAGGGTAAAAAACCAATGTGGAGAATTTATTTGGAAGTCTTTTATATGAAAAACAAAATTAATCATCAGTACTTTGGCATTTCTTTTCAAAAAAAGAAAATTGTAAATGGGATGGGCAGGGAAATCAATAAGACTCTTATCTCTCAAAAGCCAGAAGTGAAGACATACATGGTTCAAGTAAAGTGCTAGCCTTAAGCATAAAAGCTCAGGGTCAGTACCCAGGCCCTAAGTTCAAGCCCCAAACCCTGCACACACAAAAATATCTTACTCTAAGACTTATGTATAAACTATCATCACCTAAATTAGTCACAAACAAAACCAAAATGAATGCCACAAACCATGTCTTCCTAACACCACTCTTGGAAGCCCCACAAATGGCACAGCCACTTCTACATACACACATGTAGATATTATGTGTGTATGTATATATATTCCTCAGGCATGCAAGGCAAGTGCTCTACCACTGAGCCACCTTCCCCCCCAAAAAAATTAACAAGTTGAAGCTGGGAACTGGTGGCTCATTCCTGTAGTCCTAGCTACTTATAAGGCTGGGATCTGAAGATCACAGTTCAAAGCTAACCTGGGCATAAAAGTTACATTATCTCCTAGAAAACCAGAAGTGGAGCTGTGGCTTCAAGTGGTAGAGCAGTAGCCTTAAGCAAAAAGAAAAAGCTAAGAGACAGAACCAGGCCTTGGATTCAAGCTCTAGAACTGGCACCTAAATAAATATAGTTAACAAACTGAAAAATTAAAAGATTTGCTTTAGATTTTCTATTTGTAACCGATAAGCGTTTGAGTTTTACTATTATAGTGTCACCATTCAACTACAGAATTACTTCAGTGCTTATTCTATCTTCTTTCTGCTACCCCACTTTTAACTATATCGATTAAACTTGCTTTATAGTAAAGTCACTTCCATCATTTCTGTATGTAAATGGAAAAGTGTTAAATAGAATTGGCTACTTATTAGGATAATAATAAATATCCTGAAAACATTGCATTCTCTCTCTAAATTTCCAAAGACCAAAGCTAATAGTGACAGACATTTTCCCCCAGAAATCAGTTGAAAGAGGTCAAGAGTGCAATTGTATCCAGCTTGCTTTTCCATGCTGGAACAGCAGTTTGAAGTAGGTGATGCAAACCTTACATTTCACCAGACCTTTCCAATTAAAGGCTGGTATAAGGATTTTGATCAATGATCTAAACACAAGCCTAGAGAAGAAAAAGAATACAGTAAATTTTCTAGCAAGAGTTCTCATAAAATAGATTCATTTTGGCTCAAAGTGTTTCCTAGGCTCTGAAAGCTGAGGAAAGGAAGCTGAAACAGCCTCTGATGGTTCAAGAATATACTGAGCAAAGGTCCCCTCGAATGTTTGTGTACAGATTTGGACAGTGGTTACATTAAAACCTCCATTTCCATTGGGCAAGCTTCTGATTTCCACATTTGGAGGATTAATGTTTCCGGTGTATGTCAAAAAGCATATTCTGAAGTGCTCGACATTTCTCTATTCTAAGCATTCATTCAATATCCAGACTAAATTTAAAATGTTTGAGTATAGAAAAACACAGACCTTCATAACAGGGCTAACAGGAATTTGTGAAGATCTTTAACACTCATTATAAATAATTTTAGTACAGTAACTACATAAATGGAAATTAATAATGTGCTTGCTGCTATTATGCACTTGAAAAAGAACTACAATGATATTCTAACTATAAAATTAACTCAAGATTTTTAAATATAGATCTCAAAAGCCAGATTGCCTAGACTCTAGTTGAACAGATAAATTGGTAAGTGCACTGGATTACAATGTCAAGCAGGAAGTAAAACTGCATCCCAGTTTTATATCACTTAAGTTTTGAAAAAAGCAACAGCACTATGCATATATGTAATTAAATTTGTGCATATAAATTCACATTGCTGACAGCAAGAAAAATAAAGGGTCTTCATCCAATGTCATACAGGTTTAAAATTTCCAACTCAGGGTAGGACTGAAGTTCATTGGTAAAGTCCTCTGGCTTGGCTTGCTTGAGGCCCATGTTTGATCCACAATATGATAAGAAAAAACATGACAAAAATATAATTTTAAATTATAAAACAGTGAAAAGTCAGATTATTAGCAGTACTAGCTGCAGTGTCACACTCTTCTAAAGGACACAACATTTTCATTTGTTTAAAAAAAATGAAGCTAGACATGAAGTCATGATGGCACACACTTCTAATCTCAGCTATGTAGGAAGCATAGGGAGAAATCTATGTCTGAAAAATAATGAGGCCCTCAGTTCCAAATATTACAGCCAAAAATACATAGATAAGTAAATAAATGGAGAAGCTTTGCCTCGTTTAACTTTGTATTTGTCTAATTTGAGAAAAAGTAAGGTGAAAAGTTTATTATCTCATTTGTTTAAATAAGGTCATCCACTTACTGACATATGGAATAGCATTTGGTTTTCAGCATATTTATTTTACTGACTTCTGATTCTCAAGTAGCAAATCAACTTTACACAGATAAAGGCAGATTGGTGATTTGCACAAGTCAAGGTGCCAGTTCTTAAAATTTTCTGATAGGGCTGGAACTCACACTTTGTGTGTGTGTCTGCACACACACACATGTTTGTGTGCATGCTCAGGCCTGAGCTCTGTATCTCAAGACTTCAGGCTCAGGGTTGGCACTCCACCATTGAACCACAGCCTCACCATGGTTAACTGGAGGTAGGAGTCTCCTGGACTTTACTGCCAGGTTGTATTCAAACCTAGATTCCATCTCAGCCTCCAGAGGACCTAGGTGAAGAGGCATGAGACTCTGCTTCCCAGAAGCAGTGCACAAGTATTGACCAAGCCAGGAACAGGCCAAATAAGCTCTGCTAATGATGACAACTACATATATAATATCACTACTCATAATAGTGACAACTACAAACCTGACCTCAATACTCAGAACAGTAACAATTATACACCTAACCTGAATACCCAGAACAGTAAAAAGAGCAACAACTACACACCTAACCTCAACACTCAGAACAATCAGAACAGGGTGAACTGCACACCTAACCTCACTACTATGAACAATGCCAACTACATACCTAACCTCAGTACTCAGAACATTCACAACCACATATCTAACCTCAACACTCAGAACAGTCAGAACAGTGACAACACACATAACCTCAATACTCAGAGCAGTGAGAACAGTGACAACTGCACACCTCACATCAATACTCAGGACAGTGACAAATAAACCACTTAACCTCAACACTCACAACAGTGAGAACCACACACCTAACCTCAGTACTCAGATGGTGACAACTATATATCTAACCTCAGCACTCAGAATGGTGATAACTACACACCTAACCTCAACATTCACAACAGTGACAACCACACACCTGACCGCAGTACTCAGAATGGTGACAACTACATACCTAACCTCAGTACTCAGAACGGTGATAACTACACACCTAACCTCAATACTCAGAATAGTGACAACAGCACAAATAACTTCAGTACTCAGAACAGTGACAACCACACACCTAACCTCAGTACTCAAAACAATGACAACTGCACACCTAAACTCAACATTAAGAACAGTGATAACCACACACCTAACCTCAATACTCAGAATAGTGACAACCACACACCTAACCTTAGTACTCAGAATAGTGACAACTACACATCTAACCACAGTACTCAGAAAAGTGACAACTACACACCTAACTTAAATATTCAGGACAGTGCCAACACACAGCTAATGTAAATACTCAGAAAAGTGACAATTGCATATCTAACCTCAGTACTCAGAACAGTGACTACATACCTAAGCTCAATACTCAGATTAGTGACAAGTGCACACCTAACCTCGGTATTCAGAACAGTGACAACTACACACCTAAGATCAGTACTCAGAACAGTGAAAACTGCACACCTAACCTCAATACTCAGATCATTGACAAACACACTGCTAACTTCAATACTCAGAACACACAACAGCACACCATACCGTATCATTCAGAAGAGTGACAACTACATACTTAACCTCAGTACTAAGAACAGTGACAACTACACACCTAACCTCAATACTCAGAAGAGTGACAACTACACACCTAACCTCAACACTCATAAAAGTGACAACCACACACCTAACCTCAATACTCAGAAGAAGTACAACTGCACACCTAACATCAATATTCAGAAGAGTCAGAATAGTGGCAAATGCACACCTAACCTCATTACTAAGAACTGCAACAACTACTCACATAACCTCAATACTCAGAAAAGTGACAACTACACACCTAATCTCAACACTCAGAACAGTGACGACTGCACACCTAATTTCAATACTCAGAACAGTGACAGCTACACACCTAACCTCAGTACTAAGAACAGTGCCAACTATACACTAAACCACAACATTCAGAACAGTGACAAATGCACACCTAAAATCAATACTCAAAACAGTGACAACCACATACCTAACCTCAGTACTCAGAATAGTGACAACTTCCACATAACCTCAGTACTCAGAACAGTGACAACTGCACACCTAACCACAATACTCAGAACAGTGATAACTACACACTTAACCTCAACACTCAGAAAAGTGACAGCAGCTCACCTAACCTTAATACTCCTAACACTGACACCAAACACCTAACTTCAACACTCAGAACAGTGACAACTTCACATCTAACCTCAATATTCAGAAGAGTGACAAAGACACACCGAACCTCAACACTCCGAACAGTGACAACTGCACATCTAACCTCAGTACTCAGAACAGTGACAAACACATACCTATCTTCAACACTCAGAACAGTCTGAAGAGTGACTACTGCACACCTCACCTCAATACTCAGAACAGTGACAACTTTACAACTAGCCTCAATACTCATAACAGTGACAACCACACACCTAATATAAACACTGAGAACAGTCTGAACAGTGACAACGGCACACCTAACCTCCATACTCAGGACAGTGACAACTCTACACTTAACCTCAACACTAACAACAGCAACAACTGCACATCAAACCTCAGTACTCACAACAGTGACAACTGGACACCTCACCTCAACACCCAGAACCCTGACAACCGCATACCTAACCTTAATATTCATAACATTGGCAACCACACACCTAATTTCAACATTCATTGCAGTGACAACTACACATCTAACCTCAGTAATCACAACAGTGATAACCACAGACCTAACCTCAACACTCAGAACAGTTTGAACAATGAGTACTGCACACCTCAAATCACTACTCAAAACAGTAACAACTAACCTCAACACTCACAAAAGTGACAACTACACATGTAACCTCATGACAATAGCACACCTCACTCAGCAATCGGGAAGAAGGGGGAGGCAGGTGCAGGCGCCATAGGCCAGGGCTGGTAAGGTAGAAGTGCTTTCTGAGGCGCCCTTCCCCTTCCTGCACCAGGCTGTGGTCTGATGAGGAAGGAGACATCTAGAAGCTTCGAGGTAAAAGGGTTAGGAATGCCCTTTTAGAGCAATCAGGGGTATTCAGGACTGCAAGTGTTGCCAGGCCAGCACCAGCTGGAGAACTGCCCATGTCCTCTGCCTCTCGCCTCCTGCACCCTTCATGTCCCCGCGCCCCACCCTCCACTTTTCCCCCTTTCCAGGTCACCCCCTTCCCTTTTTGCCGGTCCCCTTCCACACTGTGCACTGGCTGGGATGGTGGTGACGGCAGCACCAGCCCGCTCTGGACTTGTGCACAGGCCCCATGACCCCCGAACTTTGCCTAACTCCAGGGCCACCTGAGGCGCAATCTTCGCGGCCATGAATGCTCTTGACCCTTGCAATGCCTCCAGGGCGCCCACCCTTGCTGTGCACAGTGCCACAGACTTGCGTGGAGGGTACAGGCTGCTGGCCAGGTGGCTTTGAGCCCCACGCCACTCCTCTACTACCTGCATACCCAGCCAGGGCAGTCTGGCCATGGCACACCAGGCGCTGGGTTGCTCTTGAGCTCCTTCTGGGACTCCCTGCAGCAGCCGCCCATGCCCAGCCTGGCGACTGAGATTCCGGCCTGGCCGCACTCGGCCACCCCAGCCACCAGGAGCCGTCACTACCACCTGGTCATGCATGAGGCGCTGCAGCTGCTGCTGGTACCAGAGCTTGGCCTAGCCCAAGAGATTGAATGGGTCCCACTCTTCCTCCAGCAGCTGGTGGAAGCAGTTAGCCACCACCCAGCCGAAGCTCTCCTGCATTGCGGTGCAGATGGCAACCATAGGGCACCCCAGGGTGCCCTTATCCTGCCGAGGTTACTACGGGCCCACCATGGGCAGTCCAACCAAGCAAGGCTCAGGGGAGCCTGTGGTGAGGACCCATGCTGGCTGCCTCTGCCCTCCCTGCCAGGCCCGTTCTAGTCCCTCCCTGCGCTGCCACTACCACTGCCTGCCCAACCGCAGCGAGACAGCCAATCAGCACACAGAGACACGCCCATTCCCCAGCCTGCGTGCCCTAGAGCCCAATCACATGCTGGGAGGCTGTTACATCATGGGACCTCCGTGCCCCACCCACGGCCTGTTTGTGAGAGGCGGGCCAGGGGCAGAGCCACCTCAGATGGGCGCAGGTGACCTGGGCTGCAGACCCATTGGACGCAGCCATCCTGTAATCCCTTGGAGCTTGGGGTATGTTCTTGTCTGCTAGAGTTCTGTGAAGGTTACTCATTCACTTAGCCATTCAACAGCCCTGTACTTGGCATTTAGTGTGTGGTTGAGGAGGCACCAGCTGCTTCTTGTTATGAAGCTTAGATCTCATTCTGCATACTGAGAAAAAAGAAAGACAGAGTCCTCTTCTAACTCCCAGTGCAAGTGTCTAACCTGAAGACATGACTCCTAGTGCAAGGAAATGGCCATGAGGACATGACTCCAAGTGCAAGGATCTGGTCACTAGGATGTGACTCCCAGTGTAAGGGTCCGGCCATGAGGACATGACTCCTGGTGCAAGAATGTGACCATGAGGACGTGACTCCCAGAGCAAGGATCTGGCCATGAGGACGTGACTTATAGTGCAAGGATCTGACCTTAATGATGTGACTCCTAGTGCAAGGGTCTGACCATGATTATGTGTGGGAAAGCTTTCCTTTGGAAATGAAGGTTAAGGTGAATGGGAAAGGTGACAAGGGGCAGATGCAGATGTCTTGAGTTGGGATGAAGTGTAAACCTTATTAAGCTCAAAGGAAAGCAGTGTGACTGGGACGAGAATGATTGAACAAAGACCAAATTTTAGTCCTCATTCCAGGAGCAGTGTCTTAAACACAACTAATTTATATTTGAAAGGCGCACTCTAGCTGTGCTGTGAAAATCTAGACTGGAGTATCCAGGGAAGAACTGATGAGGTCACTTGGATTTAAGATGGTAGCAGTAGATATAAGTAAGAGTGACTAGATCAGCAGGACTTGGACAGTGCTTGGTATGGATGATAAAACTGATGTGAAAATTCTTTTGCTGGCATGGGCATCTGAAATGGGAATGTTCGTCACAACTAAATGCAACAGTGGGAAGGGACCATGAGCTCCATCTTGTGCATGTTGAAGTTGGTGATTTGGATGGTTTTGTTTGTCATTTCAAATATCCAGTTAAGGTCTGAGCTCAGAGATAAAGGGGAATCTTGCCCACACAACTGGTGGCTGCCCCATCTTACAGCCATCACTTTCCCTTACATTTTGGATTTTGTTCAGGCATCAGGTGACTGTAGGACACAGGGGAAATGGGGCCCCTTCCAGCCTCAACCTTCAGTAATCTTACATGATTCATTGTATTTTCATTCCTTTGCCAGCAACTGCTGAAGAATAGGTTGCCTTGAATATCTGGCAGAGCAGATTGGAGGGGAAAATTAAGGGTAATCCTTTCTTACACCTAAAAAGAAATTGAAGCTGAGTACAGGTGGTATGCCTAGCATCCTAACTACTGAGAAGTCTGAGATGTCAGGATCATGGTTCAAAACCAGCCTTGGCAGACAACTCTGGGAAAAACTCTTCTCTCTAACTAAACCTGTATTGCAACTATAAATATGGAGAAAACCTAGATCCTGAATTGTATCGAACGTCCAACTTAACTCACTTGGGAAACTCCCTACCTCCCTTCTTGTCACTAAATACACTTAACAATAAAATATAGCGGGAAAAAAATATTATATGGCCAGAAGGTACTTTTCAGTTTATTTGTTTGTTTTCTTGTTTGCTTGCTTTTTGTTGTTGCAGGGCTTGAATGCAGGACCTGAGTGCTGCCATGAGCTTTTTACCCTCAAGATTAGTGCTCTACCAGAATGAGCCATACTGGCACTCATGGTTTCTGGTGGTTAATTGGAGATAAGAATCTCATAGACTTTCCTGCCCCAGCTGGCTTTGAACTGTGTTCTTCAGATCTCAGCCTTCTGAGTAAGATTACAGGAGTGAGCCACTGCCTCCTGGTTGGACAAAAGGTTTTGATGCATGCACTGATATAAGCTAACTTTGCAAACACTGTACTAACTAAAAGAAGGCAGAGATAAAAGGCCATTTATTGTATGATTCCACTGATATAAAATATCTATAGAATAGTCAAATCTGTAGGGACAGAGTAGATTAGTACTACCAGGAGTTAGAGGCAATATAATGTTGGAGAATTACTCCTTAATAGGTCTTCTTTAGGGGAAACAAAAATACTCTAGAAATCATGCAATAGTAACACAAAATTGTGAATTGCTAAATGTCACTGACTTACACATTTTCACATTGTGAAAAATAATAAATATTTTTACCACAACTTAAGGAGAAAATGTACTTTGTACCCAGATCAAGATTTAAGCCCTGATCCTGCCACTCATTAACTCTGTGATTTTGCACAGGGGCCATGCTAATCTTCTCTGTATCATTCCAATTTTAGTATATGTGCTGCCGAAGCGAGCACATTCTGTGATTTTGGACACATATTTCTGGGCCTTGTTTTCTCATCTGTAAAAAGGAGACATTACAGTCCCTACCTCCAAGGGCTAATTTTATGTTGGAATTAAATAATTTATATACAGTGATCAGCACAGTGCCATCACAGAATAAATCCTCATCAGAAGTATTATAATTAAATGTAATTAGTGTCATTCGTCATCAATCACATACTTTTCAGTCAGGCTTAATAGAGACAGAGTCATCTTAAATTTTCTGAAGATTTGTTTTTGTTTCTGTTTTGGGGCTTGATTATAGAGCCTGAGCACTGTCCCTGGGCCTCTTTGTGCTCAATGTTAGTGTTCTACCACTTGAGCCACAACTCCACTTCCAGTTTTTAGGGTCTAATTGGAGATAAGAATCTCACAGGGACTTTTATGACCAGCCTACTTCAAATCTCGATCCTCAGATGTCAGCCTCCTGAGTAGCTAGTATTACAGGTGTGTGCCACCAGTGCCCGGATTCTGAAGATTTTTTTTTTAAATTGTGTTGAAACTGAGGCTTGAACTCAGGTCCTCTCATTCCTGCTTGGCTTTTTTTTTTTTTTGTCAAGTTTTACATTCTACCACTCGATCCACACCCCTACTATTAGCTTTTTGCTGGTTGATTGGAGATAATAACCTCATGACTCAAACCTTGATCATCAGATCTCAGCCTCCTAAGTAGGTGGAACCACAGGTGTGAACTACCACTGCCAACAGAAGATTCTTTTTTTGGTCTGTTCTTTTTGGTAGTTGGAATTGAACCCAGGACATTGTGCTTCCTAGACAATCACTTTGCCACTGAGCTACATGACAGCCTGAAAATTCTTTTTTCAACAACATTAATATCTATACAAGAGACCATACATTGTGAAGCACAGTGGTAAGCCAATGTTGTCTCTGCCACTGTACCACCATAAAACAATCCACTTAAGAGAAGAGGCTATTGTCTTCCCATTGGACTTCTGGACTCAGACCACTTCCCCACTTTATTCCTATTCTCCTTCCAGCAAAGTTAGCATACAAGTTATTAGGTCTTGTCCTATGAGCATCGCATCTTAATTTCCAAATCACAAAGGACCATTATAACTGTAAGTAAACCCATGCTATTTGCTTCAGGATTAAGAACAGATTTAGGATCACTGAAATGGAGATAAGTTGTCTCTTGCTGATATTATCTAGTCACTTTTTTCTGAATTTACTGTAGACCTTATAATAAGAGGTCTCACATATTTTACTGATCATTTATCTGCTAAGAGGTTGCAATCTTAAATACATTCATGAAATACAATCAGACTGCATTAGCATGAGTTATTTAAAACACTGCTTGATGTGATTAATTTTGCAAACATCAAATAACTCAAGATGTGAAAATGATCTTTAGTAATACTAATAAGTAAATACACACATCCCCATAATGTACAAAATATATATGTAATATTATATATATATCCCAGTGGTTATTACCACCAATGGATGTACAGTGAAGCTAAACTGTACACACAATGTAAAATGCTTTGAGTTTCAAGAGTTTCATTAAATATAATGTAAAATTGCCAAGTACCAGTGCCTCATGCCTATAGTCATAGCTATTCAGGAAGCTGAGATCTAAGGATTTTATTTCAAAGCCAGCCAATGGCAGAAAGTATCTGAGACTCTCATTTCCAATCAACCACCAAAAATGCCCCAAGGGAGCCATGGCTCAAGTCTTATACTGAAAAGCTTAGGGACAGTGCCAAGGCCCTACATTCAACCCTGGGTGCCATAATCTTCAGATAGACTTAGAATTTTATTCAATTGAAAGTTCAACTCTCAGTAATTACTCCTTTCGATTATATCTTGGTGAAGCCAAAGAAGAGCAGCCTCATTACCTTGAAAGTCACCTTTCATTCTGTAATTATTTATTGTCTGGATGAACAATTTCTTGTTTGTGTGTCTTTGCTCAAGGCAAATATTTTTAATGTGTTAAAATTATATAAATGGTTAGGTGCCTGTGACACATTCCTGTAATCCTAGTTACAAAGTAGGCTGAGATCTGAGGTTTAAGGTTCAAAGCTAGCCCATGCAGGAATGGCCATGAGATTCTTATCTCCGATTAACCACAAAAAGCCAAAAATGGAGTTGTGGCTCAAGTGGTAGAGCACTAGTCTTGAGCACAAAAGCTCAGGGACAGCACCCAGATCCTGAGTTGAAACACAAGGACAGGCAAAAAGAACATAAAAATTCAACAAATTAATATATGACAAACAAGATATGTCACAAGATCAAGTGGATATGATACTGTTTATTTTTACTCGTTATTGCAGCTCAATCTTAAACAGTGCCTACTAAGTGCCAGTTGCCCTTGTGACGTGCTTGTGTAATCCATGTATCTCCTTAATGGCATGCATGCCTTCATTTCCCCATGTTCAGTGGCATGAGTGTTCTAAGAGGAAGAGCTAGGTCTGTCAGTCCAGGAAGAGTGTCCTGAGTCTGTTCTCCTAACCTGGTGCTTTAGTGATAAGCACTGAGCTAAAAGTTGGGGTTTTAGTAGGGCAATCTCTTCTTAAAGACCTATTTACAGCAATAGTGGGACCCAGTGGTCAAGCCTGTATTCCTAGCTACTTAGGAGGCTGAGATCTGAGGATTGCAGTTCGAAGCCAGCTTGTGCAGACAAGTCCGTGAATCTCTTATCTCCAATTAACCATAAAAAAAAAAAAAAAAAAAAAAAAACAGAAAACGAAGTATGGCTCAAGTGTTAGAATACCACCTTGAATAAAAAGGTAAAGCCCCACAACCAACCAAAAAATAAAAATAGAAAAGAAGGAGGAAGAGGAGGAGGAGGAGGAGGAGGAGGAGGAGGAGGAGCAGGAGGAGCAGGAGGAGCAGGAGGAGCAGGAGGAGCAGGAGGAGGAGAAGGGGCTAGAGCAGGAGGAGGAAAAGGAGAAGAAGGAGAAGGAGGAAGAAGGACTATGTAAGCAAGGAACTAACAATGTTGTTAGCTGGAGGTACTGGTTTTCAGAAACACCTTCGAAGCAGAATTCTGTATAGATCTATAATTCTATCAGTAATCCAAATTATATAAAGGAGCTAGTGGGGACAGACAAGATACATAGATCCTCCAAAATCTTGTTTTGATATCTGATAAAGCTGGGTTGTCTAAGATGCTGAAATATGGCTGCCATTCTACTTCTATTTCAAATTTGAATTCAGAAGTAAGCTAATACCTTCCTCCTCCAAGGATGATTTGTTGACCAGCAGAACTTCAGGCCTGCCTTAGAGCTGCTAAATATGAATTTATACTTTATAGCATCCCTAGGAAATTCCTGTGGTCTGTAAAACTTGAGAAGCTTTGAGCTAGAGTAAAAAAAACAAAGTCAGCATTTGGATCTGTCAGTACCATCTTTTGGAAGCCCAATCATCATGTATTGCTGAGATAGCTGCATTGGTCATTTTTGTATAGTTATAGCCAAATACTTCGCAGGAACAAAGGAAGGAATTGTCTGTTTTGGCTTATGGGATTAGAGCTGTTAGTTCATCATGGTTGAGGGTGGGGTAGAGTAGAGCAGCCCACATCACGAAGGCCAGGAAGCAGAGAAAGGAAAGGGAACTGGAGACCCTGTATAACCTTCAAAGTCCCCCCCTTAACCTACTTCCTTCAGCCAGTCTACCCTCCCAAAGTTTCCATACTCTCACAAAATAGCAGCATCAGTTGGGCAGTATGCCTTGAAAATATGAGCTGGTGGGGGACATTTCATTTTAAGGGTATAACATTCTGCCCCTGGACCCTTCAGGATCATGTTCCTCTCAAAAGGCAAAATCTTAAGATTCTCCAAAGTCTTAAAAGTTCCAACAATGGTCAAGAGTCTGAATGTAAAGCCTTTTATAAGACTCAGGGAACTTTAGACTCCTGTAAAAAAAATAAAAAAGACAAAGTAAAACCATATATACTTCTTCTGGGTTCTGATGCTCACATCTGTAATACTAGCTAGTCAGGAGGCTGAGATCTGATGCTGCTTGTGATTCAAAGGTAGCCTGGGCAGGAAACTCAGTGAGACTCTTTTCTTCAATTAACCACTAAAAAGCCAGAAACAGAAATGAGTCAAGTGGTAGAATGCTAATCTTGTGCATAAAAGCTCAGGGATAGTATCCAGGCCTTGAGTAAGCCCCGGGACCATTACACCCCCCCCCACACACACAAACAGAGAGACAGAGAAAGACAGAGACAGACAGACAGACAGACAGACAGACAGACAGACAGACAGACAGACAGACAGACAGACAGACAGACACAGACAGACAGAGAAGAATTTTTTGTTGTTGCTGGGCAGTGGATGGATCTGAAGTGAAGCAACCAAGCTCAGAAAGATAAGGAGCTCATGTCGCCTCTCATATGCAAATCTTTTTAACTTTTTTTTGTTGCCAGTACAGGGTCTAGAACTCAGGGTGCTGTCCATTAGTGTTTTCACTGAAGGATAGCCCTCTACCACTTGAGCTACAGCTCCATTCCTAGCTTTTGCTTGGTTAATTGGAGATAAAAATATTACAGATTTTCTTGCCTGACTGGCTTTGAACTAGAATCAGTCCTCAGTCTCCCAAGTGACTAGAATTATGGGCATGAGCCACTAGTGCATGGAACACATGTGGATCTTATACCTAAAACAAACATACTGGTCATACCAAACTGACTAAAGTATGGAATAAGCTAGCATGACATATATCTAGAGCATAAACATATATATAAATATATATGTGTGTGTGTGGATGTGGGTGTGTGTATGCCATACCAAACTGACTAAAGTATGGCATAGGCTGGAGTGAGATTCCATGGCATAACCCCATCAAAAAGCTAATAGTTTAATAAAAATGAATATCAGGAAACTGAAATGTGTCTTGACTAGAGCATGTGGATACTAATGGTAGGGGAAGTGAATAGAGAGAAGAATGGTGGGAGGATGCACATATTAGTCTCAATATATGTATGTGAAAATGGAACTTGGAAATTGAATGATATAGGTGGGTTTGGGATATTTGGAGGAAGTGAAACTGATGGAGGGAGAATGCTTGTACAAGATATGCTGTGCACATAAATGGACACGTTAAATCAAAACTCTTCTGTAAAACTATTTGAAGGTAACAATAACACGCATTGTCAAAATTGGGCAAAATGCATCCAGGGTCACAAAAGGCCCTGTGGATATCATGAAAGGTACAAGGAGAAGATGCCCAACACTGGTGATTAGGAAAAAGTGGATCAAAATAAATTTCAAACTTATTAAAGTGACAAAAATGAAAAGGACTAATTGTGCTATATTCTAAGAGGTGATGTGCTTAGAGTGTCTCAGAGGTTTACAGAGCAGTGGCTTGGTCCCCAAATGGTGGCGTGGGGAGATGGTACACACCTCTAGTTCTCAAGTGTACGCCCACAGAAGAAGGTAGGGACAGACCCACCTATATTCATAAATCTTTGTGCACCATAGTCAAAGAAGCCAGAAGCAACCTAAGGACCTCTTGGCAGGTGATTGTACACAGAGAATACCACATGAATATGCAGTGGAGTATTTCCACACTATGGGATTTACAACATGTGCACACAGTAGGGTACTGACACATAGTGGGCTGTACACAGAGAACATGGCATGCACACACAGTGGACTATTTACACATAGTGGACTGTACATGGGAACACAGCATGTGCACACAGTGGAGTATTTACATACAATGGACTGTACACAGGGAACACAATTTGTGCACATAGTGGAGTGTTTACACACAGTGGATTGTACATGGAGAACACAGCTTGTGAATGCAGTGTAGTATTTACACACTGTGGACTGTACATGGGAATACAGCAGGTGCACACAGTAGAGTATTTACACAGAGTGGACTGTACATGGAGAACACAACATGTACATGCAGTGGAGTATTGACACATAGTGGACTGTATACAGAGAACATGGCATGTGTATGCAGTGGAGGATTGACACATAGTGGAGTGTACATGGATAACATGGCATGTGCATGCAGTAGAGTACTGGTCCTGGGAAGGAAAGTAAAAGGCTGACTGTTGGACCTAGCATGGCTGTTCCTGAGACGTGCTGGACCTGCGCACATCCTCATGGATTTTCTGGGAACCCTGTCACCTTGTCCCGGCTGCCTGAGACCCCAGCCCAGCCCTCAGCCCCTCATTACAGCTGCCCAGGGACCCCTGTTGGCCCTGGCCACTCATCTCGATATGCCTGCAGATCCTGCCCGCCAGCCCTGGGCCACTCACCCTGGGTGGCCCAAGACCCTATGTGGACCCCAGCCCCTCTGTCCAGGTTGCCTTGAGACCCTGTGTGGCACTTGGCACCTGACCTCCTTATCACCAGGGCTGGCCAACCTTTGGCCCCTCGCCCCGGGATTTTCCCAGCCTCAGCCAGCTGGCTCTTGGCCCCTCACCCAGAACATGTCCGGCCCTCTGCCCCTAGACCTGGTCTGCCCAGACACCCTGCCATTTGCAATCCCCCCCCCCTTAGAGGCTCAGCATGTTCTGAGCTGTGCACTCCACCTTGAAGGGTTTCCCTTGGGGCTCAGGGTGGCCCACTAGGAGCTTCTCTCTAGTAGGTAGACTCATGAGGGTACTGGTGTGGCCAGGCTTTTGGGTGGCAGGCTTCCTAGCAATGTGTAGATGTCTTCTCAAAAGGACATTTTGTTTTATTTTGTGAGAAATGAAACAGTGTCTCAATCAAGCCCAGGCCATCCTTCAACTTACTTTCCTCCTGAGGTCACTGCCACATTGGGCTCATTTCTTTGCCATGTTAGAGGGGCCCTGTGCCTAACTCCAAGTGTGTTGCTGAGGAAATGCCTTGGTAGTTGGCAGTGGACAAGAGCAGCCAAAATGCCTGTAAGTTGATGAAGTGGGTGTGCAGCCTGCCCTGGCACTTTGTTGCTAGACTGAAGGCATCAGGTTCCCAGAATTTTAACATGCACAGTGTTATGTTCTGGTGGGTTACCCCAGGCAGGTGTCAACATTATGTAGGAGGGGAGGACTGAAAATTTGCTTCTCATCCGGTCTTGACAACTGAATGGATTTAGGCTTAGAAGTGGGGGTAGGTTGACAGAGTTCAGTTGCCTCTGACCACATACATGTGTTCATGTGTCTATCCTCTCTTCCCATCCCATTCTTTTCTTTGTGTTGTGTATAGGGAACTGATGCTATAGCCCTTGTTAAATGGGGAATTCAGAGGTAAACAAACAGTATTCTCTTAAGTACCTTGAGAACAGGTCTTGCTGTGTGCTTTAGGCTGGACTTTGACTAGCTGTCTTCCTGCCTCTTCTTCCCGAGTGCTTTGATTATGGGGTGCCTGGCTCATTTATTTTATTTTTTTTGGCAGTACTGGGGTTTGAACCCAGGGCATTGCTCTTGGTATACAGGCACTTCAACCTCTGAGCCACACCTCCCACCTTGGCTCTTTTTCTGATAAGTTCTCACTCCCCCCTTCCTTATACCTATGTCTTCCAAGGATATCAGATTACAGGAATGGGCTGTCATACTCAAAGGATCCAATTTTTAAAATCTTTTGAAATATCCTTGTGAAAGAAGATTTTAGGACGAGATTCTTTGTATTTTACTCTAAGCTTGCTGATTAGCCTACCTTCTTCTGGTTTCTGATTGTTTTCATTAATTTATCAGACATAGCCAGAAGGAATAAGCAGATCCTACAATGGCTGCAAGATCATATACATCTGACCTTAGCTCTCTTCTTTCTTCTCTACTTCTACCTCTGTTTAGCCTGCTTTGAGCTTGAATTATGCTCCAGATTGACTTTCCATTTCTGTTAACACAGAGCCATAAATTAGGCATGCAAGTTTGCCTTTGACTTCAACAGCAATAACAAAGATCACTTTTCTCACGAGGATTGATATTTGTGTCAATTTTTTCTTTGTTGTGGCCATTTTTAGGATGTCATACCACTTAAGTGTTAATACCATTCAGTGAGTCAGAAGCAGGGATTTCTTTGCTTTGATCGTTGTTGGATTTGGAACATTACGGTGTTCCAATCCTTGAATCTTGAAGTCTTCCCTGTGTTCTACAATTTCCTTAATATTTATCTAAGGTTTAGTTTTTGTGAGGCTTGTTGATCGTGGATATGTAGCTGTGAGACAGAAGGAGTGGTGGACTGGCTATTGTTCATGTTTAACCACTGCCCTTGTCCTGCCTTTGCATGCCTTGTTTCTGATTCGCAGAGGCCATACTTTTTGTGGGTGTTCCAGTGGGGGTTGTGCCACCAGGCTGCTGACCACCTCTTCTTTTTTTTTTAATTTAATTTTATTTTATTTGAGAACATACTGTACAGAGGGGCTACAATTACATGGGCAGGATAATGCATACATTTCTTACCAAGCATTGCAGCCTCCTCCTTTGTTTACCCTTCACCTCCCTTCCCAGCCTCCCCCCTCCCCCCACCGAATTATACCCCCCTCCCCCCCACACCGACATTGTAAAGTTGGTTTTGACGTGACATTTTGTACTTCTCATTGTTGAAACAGGTCCACCTGAATCCTTAAACGACTTGTTTGTCCCCATCTCCTCCACATGTTATACTGAAATCAAATATAGTGAAAGCGGGGGTTACACTGTGGGGGAGGGACATACAAAGCAACAAAGAAATAATCTTATAAATGCATTAGAAACACATGCATGAAAGAAACGAAAACATTAAAATACATATTTAAGGGTTCATTTTCCTAACATCACATTATCTGACCTTTTCCGCTTGACTCATACCTATACTAGATATTGCAAATAAGGGAAACCATGGGACCTATGCTTCTTTGGGCCTGGCTTACTTCACTTAATATAATTTTTTCCAAACCTTTCCATTTCCTAACAAATGGGGAAATGTCATTCTTTCTGATGGAGGCATAGAATTCCATTGTGTATATATACCACATTTACTTGATCCATTCATCTACTGAGGGGCATCTGGGTTGGTTCCATATCTTAGCTATGGTAAATAATGCTGCAATAAACATAGTTGTGCTGGTAGATTTAGTGTGGTCTTGTTTGTAAACATTTGGGTAAATGCCCAAAAGTGCGATTGCTGGATCATAGGGGAGATCTATGTGAAGTCTTTTGAGGAACCTCCATACTGCTTTCCAAAGTGGTTGAACAAGTTTACATTCCCACCAACAATGAAGTAAGGTTCCTTTCTGTCCACATCCCCTCCAGCATCTGTTGTTGTTAGAGTTCTTGATTTTTGCTGTTCTACCTGGAGTGAGGTGATATCTCAATGTTGTTTTGATTTGCATTTCTTTTATGGCTAGGGATGTTGAACATTTCTTCATGTGTCTATTGGCCATCCTTCTTTCTTCTTCAGAGAAGCTTCTCTTTAAGTCTTTCGCCCACTTATTTATTAGGCAGTTGTTTCTTTGAGGATTTGTTGTTGGGTGGTTTAATTTTTTGAGTTCCAAGTATATTTTAGATATGAGACCCTTGTCCGTTGTATGGCTAGTAAAGATATTCTCCCAATCGGTGGGCTTTCTATTGATCTTGCTAGCTATGTCATTTGCCCTGCAGAAGCTCTGCAACCTTATGCAATCCCATTTGTCCAACCTGAGCCAAGGAGACCTAGGGTTTCTCCTATTCCATCCTGTAATGTTTTCAGAGTGTCTGCTTTGAGTTCAAGGTCTTTGATCCATTTGGAGTTGATTCTGGTGCAGGGTGATATATATGGATCTAGCTTTAGTTTTCTACATGTATTTAACCAATTTTGCCAGCACCATTTACTGAAGAGGCTGTCTTTCTTCCATTCTATTGTTTTAGCTTCCTTATCGAAGATTAGATGGCTATAGGTCTGTAGGTTCATTTCTGGGTTTTCAATTCTATTGCATTTGACCACCTCTTCTTATGGCTCGTTCTGTGCTTGGGTGCAGGCCAGCTCTCACATGGACTTGGTCACATGCTCGTATGCCTCATTCCTCTTTGGAAACAGACAGTTCTGGCTCAAATAATTGCAGATTGTGCCTGTGGGCTCACAGGGGGTTTAGGGGAAGAGTTTATGCAAAACACTGTTGTGTGCAACAGTTGATGGGGTGTGAGAGGTTGGCTCTGACCTTTCTTTTCCTTCGAGAAAGATGTTGGCCATGGAAGAATTGGGGATAAATACTAACATCTTTTCCAACATGAGGACTTGAACTTCATTTCTTAGACAGTGGAAGGACTTTTCTACTTCTGTTCCAGAAGTTCTCTACAGCTGCAGAAGCAGCAGAACAGGCAGGTGAACTGTATGTGCCCTGTGAGGTGTCTGGTAGATATCTGGGCACAGAGAGTCCTGGTCAAGTCCTGAATATCTCAGGTAAGCAGCCCAGAAGGATAGGCTGGTAAGGGTGATGTCTAGGGATACACTTTGGCCTAAGTTCCCATCCTATGTCATTGAGGCAGCTATCTGTCCTCCAGATCTCATCCTGGTATACTGACATATTTGGGGTGATTGTAGGAGGCCAGGGAATGCTGTAAACGATTGTTACAATGGCTTCCTCACCCTGGTGAGTGCTCTTTTCCTCATGAGTGCTCTTTTCCTGGTGAGTGAGTGCTCTCCTTCTGGTGCGTATCCTCTCCTAGTGACTGCTTTCCTCTTGGTTGAGTGCTCAACATTGTGCTCCCGCTCATGGACTAGTGGATGCTGATGACGTTCTTGGAGAGACTTGGAGGAGGAGCATCAGTGTGTCTTCTGCTTTCATGAGGAGGATATTTTGTAATCATAGGTCTCCATCAGCACTGTGAGAAAACCAGTTGGAGAAGCAGGATTGGGCATTTCACCACATCAGCCTTTGGAGCCATTTGTGTACTGTGCAGTGATTCCATCTACACGTTTGCCCTGATTTAAGTTCTGTTTAACTTCAAGTTCTTGGGAATGCTGACAAAGTGGGAAGGCCTCCAGGAGGAGTCCAGATTGTAGGTCTGGGGGTGGGGTGGGTGGGCTAAGTCCCAGTTGAGACTAGGTCTCTGGGTCTGAAGGAGGGGAGGAATCCTGTGCTGTCCTGCGTACCTCTGCACTGACTGCTCTACCAGACCTCTCCCTGGCTTTGCCTTCAACTCCTCTTCTTATCTCCTTCCCCTCCATGTCTGGAGTCATTCTGCAGTGATGTCCTAATGCAGATGAGCAAGGGAACAGAGGAAGTTTCTGTGAACTGGCCTGCTTAGTGATGGAGTTAGTGTTCCTTAGAGCTCTGTATAGTATACTACCCTTCTCAACAAGCCCTGTCTTCTGAGGAGAGGTCCTCTATATTCTTTTGGGTGTTAAAATATGAGTGATAGTTGACAGTTGTGTGATTGCTGGTCACTTAAGAAATTAGTAACCTTGGGGCTGGGAAGGTGGCTCAGTGGTAGAGCGCTTGCCTTGAGCTGAAGAGCTGAGGAACAGCCCCCAGGCCCAGAGTTCAAGCCCCACAACTGGACCCCCCTAAAAAAGAAAATGATAACCTTTATCTAAAAAAGTCTGTAGTTAATGCAAATATCTGAAGATTTGTGTTCTAGCTGGTAGATCCAGGGGATTCTGGAACCTGAATTGGACTGTGCTGTTTCTTGCTGTTCATTGTCAAGCATTCTGCTGGTTGGCACCAGATACTTAGTGCTGTATCAGAGAGGGGCTTTCATGACCACAGGGCTGTTGGGTGGGTGCCTGGCTTTGGCTGTGACCTGTCGGATGCCTGGCTTTGGCTATATCCTGTTGGATGCCTGGCTTTGGCTGTGTCCTTCCCGCATGTCATTATTTCTTTTCCCATGGAGCTCCCTGAGTGTCAGGGAAAAACAGAGGACAGGACTGGTCTGGAGAAGCTGGGATCCAAGTGTGAATGGCTGTCTTGCCTTCTTCCCTTTCCCTTGTCCTCCCTTCTTCCTTGTCCTTCTTCCTCCTTTTAGACCCTTTGAGTTAGAAATTGAAGCACATAATCTATCATTCTTTGGCATTTGTAAAGAGAAAGAAAGTGCAATTTCTTTGGGATATAGTTGGTGCCCTAGAAAGATGGAGCAGGTGTGCCTGGGCCCCTGACACACCTGTCATCCCTGTGGGGTAGGGTCTACATTTCTCTGCCAGAGGCTTAGACTTGGCATGGAAGTGGCAGCTGAAGGCTGGTGAAGGTGAAGTGTAGAATTAGGATTCCATGGATAACAGTGAGGGAGGCTGAGATGTGTTGGATTTAAGAGGACTAAAGAAAAAAAAATATCATGCATAAGTGGAGGGATGGAGGAGATGCTGGCTACTGGCACACAGTGGCCTGAGCTCCCACTGTTACATTGGTCTGGGGATTCTGTGAATTTGCTTGTGATTTCTGAGGTGTTCAGCAATACACCAGGCTTCTACCTATCATGTGTCAGTGAAAGGCACAAGCTACTGCTCCTCTGTGGCAAAAAGAAGTGCCTCTAAAGAGTGCCCAGTGTTCTCTCTTATGGGGAATTGCTACTGTAGCCCAGTGGCTATACTAAATCTTCTGGTAATGTCTCTAGGAGGTCCTGAGTTAAGTGAGCAAGTGTGATAGAGCCCAAAATTCTGTGAGTTTGCCTTCCCCGGGAGTGTATGTACCTGAGTGACACTGAACAAATCCCCAGGGTGCTTTCAAAAGCTGCGGCCCTGAGTTAGGTGAATGGTTTAATTGATGCAGCACAATCCTAGCAAGCTTAATGGGTTGTTTTTTGTTAATCCCAGTATTACCAAAAGACTGTGGTCCAGCTAAGTATGGTGATGCATACCTGTAATCTTAAAACTTGGTTTGAGCAGGAGGGTTGTAAGATACAGACTTGGCTTTGTAATAAGATCTTTTCTTTTTTGCTTTTTTTCTTTTCTTTCTTTTTTTTTGTCAGGCCCAAACTCAGGGCCTGGGCACTGTCCCTCAGCTCTTCAGATCAAGGCTAATACTCTACCACTTGAGCCACAGCACCACTTCTGGCTTTTTTTTCTCCTTATGTGGTCCGGGGGAAAAGAATCCAGGGCCTCATGCATGCACTGAACTACTGAGCCACATTCCCAGTCCAGAGCTTTTTTTTTTATATAAAAACAAAAAAAAGGTTGTCTTGGTAGGAAGGAGAGGGAGAATGGCTTCGTGTAACTTCTTTTGCAGCTATGTTCCCTTGAGTCTCTTCAAGGTCTGGTTCACCCTTCCCTCCATGGGGCTGCAGTCCCTTGGAGTCTCTTATTAAACCTTCCTTGGTTTGTGTCTGGAGCATCTTGGATATAACATGAGGCCTTACTCTGAGTCAGACTTGATCATGTTTCCTAGTGTGAGAAAAGCTTCTTTTCTATCAAAAGTAGATTGGTTCCTTTCTGCCAATCTTGTGAGAATTTTTTTTTGAAACTTTATTTGTTGGCCTGGTTTTTTGGCCTTTGTTGATTACATTTTGGTTATATCTTTTGCCTGCTGCACTTTAAGAATCCTTTACAAAGACCCTTGAATGTTTGTGACACCCTGTTCATTCACATCCTTTTGCACATTCTGTATCTGAGCTCAGACAGTCTGAGCACATGGGCAAAGCCTCTTGGCTTTAGGAATTAAAGGGAGCAGTGTGTGCTGTGTGTACTTGTTTGCCAAATTTTTGGTTGGTGACACACCCTTCTGAAGGAGTAAATTTTGTCTTGCTAAGTTCCTTTGGAGTAGATGTTCTTATTCCTACAGGACATCCCAATATCCAGAGACATTTGTAACACTACCGACTCTAGGATAGCATGTATGGACAGCTTTCATGAAGGCTTTCAGGGAGAGAGCAGCATTGTTGGGCTTGGCTGAACAGGAACTACTCCTGTCCTCTGAGGATCCAGGACCTGCCCTTTGTTCCCTCACTTCTCCGTGGCTGAAAGAGGCTCTGTCTGTTCCCTGTGGATCATGGAATGAGAGCAGAGATTCCAGTTCTGTCCCCTCCTCCACAGCTTCTCCAAGCTCAATCATGTACTGTGGCTCTTAGCTCTGTATGATGTGGCCATTGTAGGCCCAGTGTAAAGTGATTATGTCTGCAAGTCATTGTTTGTGTGTGTGTGTGTGTGTGTGTGTGTGTGTGTGCACACGCGTGTGTGTGTGTGTGTGCGCGTGCATGCACGCGTGCATGGACGCATGTGCCCACATGTGTGTGCATGTGCATGGACTGATATTGGTGCTTCAATTCAGGGCCTCTTGCTCTTGCTTAGCTTTGTTGCTCAAGGCTAGTGCTCTATTACTTGAGCCATGCCTTCACTTTTGACTTTATGCAAGTTGCAATGCTCAGATTTCAGTCTCCTGGCTTCGCCACTTGTAGAGGTATTTTTCCTGTCTCCTAGAGCTCACTGTACCTATCTTTTTTCCCATGCCTTGTTCAGGACCTGAAGCAGAAGCTGTGCCTGTAGGAAGGAGAAGGATGCAGTTGTCATGCGAAACATGAAGTCTGAGATACTGTGGCTGCTTAGGGTGTATTGGAAGCTGAACCCACTGCAGGAAGAGAATGTTCGCCTATGTTGAGGAGCGTGGTGTGGCTGTGCAGAATGGCTTCAAAGGTCAGGAGACTTGGCTTGGTCATTGTCACCATCAGTTTACATGGTATTTATTTGGTCTGTGATGAGGGGTCTGTAGTTGTTGTCTTTTCAGAAGCTGCTGGTGAAGCTGTGGAGAGGGAAGATACTGGACCAGACCCTGAGCTTGAGCCTCACGTGGGTGAGCTGCCAACCTCATCTCCCCTCTCCTCATGTGGGTGAGCCACTGCCATCATGAATGCTCTTTGGCAACTAGCATCCACCATGTTTCTGACTTGGCCGGCAGCCTGAGCACCTCATCTGGAGGTTTTTTTCTCTCTCTGAATGGGGCAGGGGCTTTTGTTCCACACTGCCTAGGTTTATCCTGACAGTGGGAGGGAAATAGTGCTGAGTTAGGCAATTTGTTCAAGTTTTAGCACCTTTGTTGACAACTCCCACAGCAGTGAGCAGTGTCTGTCCTGTGCTGTTCAAGACTGTGTGTGCTGGGAGACAGTCATTCCTTTTAGCAATGATAATCACTGGGGATCAAACTATGATTAAGACAAAAGAATTTCATCACGGTGGAGATTCTTGACCCATGCCGGCCCCTGTAGCAGACTGTTGCTGATGCATAGCAGGTAGTTAGAGGGACATATAGTGGGCTGCAGGCTGGAACTGCTGGGTGGCTTGCCCCTAAGTGCTGGTGTTGTGATACAGCACAGGGCTGTTCTCATTGCCCATCCATTCTGTCTGCTGTCTCATCCTTTTGGGGGCCACAGCTTATCTTCTCCAGCTTAAATTCTGCTTGCCCTTCTGCTGTACTCTACAAACAAGCCACCTCCCATCTTAACTGCTGTGCCCGGGTCTCAGCGAGGTGGAGGATTCACCCTTCCAGATGAGCCCTTGAGCAGGGCCCAAGCCCACTGAGTTTGTGTGTGCTCAGGGTTATAGACCCCCAGCTTTCTGGTTCTCTTTCCTGCTGTTCTGGGAAACTGAGACTCTTAATAGAGATGAACAGTCCTTATTTATGGTGTTCACCACTGGCTCAGATATCTGCCTATTCCCCATGTCAGATCTGCCTTCAGTTTTCTATCTCTTGGCAATACCCCTTGATTTTCTTTTTCTTGAGAGCTCAGAGGGTGCAGTCTAGGACAACATTCTCCTTTGAACTCCACTTGCAAAACAGGCTCACAGAGGCTGTCCCAGCAGGCTGTTGCTGGGGGCTTCCTCCTCTTTTCGGTGAGAGTCAATTCTCACACGTGATGAGAAACCTCTGGCTCTTGTTTCCTGTTAGGAAGCACATAGGCCCTTTGTGCCCATCTGGACCAGCCCGGTTGAGTAGATGGGATACTGGTGTGCCCAGTGTCTGCCACATGACACTGTGCAACAGGCAGAAGGAGCTGCCACTCTGGCCAAAGTAGCATAGGCTTCCTCAGCTAGCTGAAATTTCCACTTCCTTCTTGAGTCCTTTGCAACTATTTCTACACTCAATGTCCCTGTTGTGAGCATGGCTGGTCCTTAGGTGGCCATGTGCAGCATCATCTTATGTTCGCCCCTTGGTCCTGTTCTAGGCTCTGAGTGGGGTTGCCTGTATGTGCTCCAGGATTGAGCAGGAGCTCAGATTTTATACTGAGCTGGATTTTATACTGAACTGTTGCCATCATTGAGGATAGGATTTCTGTTAGGTTCTGGTAACACCTCCCATAATCCAAGCTACTCAGGATACTGAGATCAGAGGATCTGATGATTATGTTTTTATGATTGTGTTTTAAAGCCAATTAGGACAGAAAAGTCTGGGAAACTCTGTCTCCAATGAACTAGCAAATCTTTTGGTGCTGGCACCACACACAAAGGTATGATTCTTCAAATGGAGGCTCCCAGGTGTCAAGACCCTCCAAGGGCAATGAGACCTCCCCCAGAGGAAGAGATTCCCTCAGATGATGAGACACCCCTCCCCGGGTGGCTGTCCTGCTTCAGTGGCAGGATGAACACAGGAGCACAGTATTGCTTCTGCTGTGATGAGTTGGCAGGATCACATCCTCCATTAACTAAGTGCATCCTGGTTTGACTGGGATCTCAAGGAGGCTCTTGTCTCTGGAAGCTCCTTGGGAAGACACTTCTGTGCAGGGAAGATTCTCCTGTGTTCACCTGTTGTACTGCAGCTTTGTGGCTCACAGTCGGTAGCTAGTATCTTGGAAACCTCAATGCTATATGCCTGTCTCCTTGTGTAGCCCCACTATATCATATTTGTTATCAGTCAGCCTTGAAATTAGTAGATTTGTGCTCCACTCCCATGTTTTACTTTTCTCATGGGGGAGGCAAATCTACTATATTTAGTGTCACCAGAAACACTTTGAGCTTGAGGGCAGCCAGGGCATGTGAATAGCAAGTGTGTGGCCTTGAGTTCAGATCGCACGTGCTTCTTTTCACAGCACCAAGAAGGGAAATGAAAAAGAATGTTTCCATTTTCAGGTGGTGTTCCTGAATTTCCCAGCAGCTTGGGAGGCTGAGGCAGGAGGACTGCTTGAGCCCAGCACTTCCCTGCCAGCTGGGGAGATATAGTGTTGAGTCCTAGGTACTCCCCAAACAAAGAAATCCCATGGAGTTTGGAGAAAAAGCAGATTTTTCTTCTTCTTCCTTTCCTTGGGGGTGGGAGGTTTGCAGTTTGGGAGCACCTATTAGAACCTTCTGTGCAAGGAGAAGCCTGTGCTTATGAGATTGAGCATAGTGCTGGGACTGGGTGGAAGGGGTAGGAGCAGTGAAAAGTTGGTCCCTCTGCTGAGGCTTGTTTCCCTACAAGAGAAATTACACAGTAGCAGGTTGGCAAGTCACACACAGGTATGATTGACTGCTAGCTCAGGGACCCACTCTTAAAGCTGGCTCAGAGCAGCTGCATGATTGGCATGGGAATGTGGCCTTGTGGTGAGTGTGTGTGTGTGTGTGTGTGTGTGTGTGTGTGTGTGTGTGTTTGTGTGTGTGTGTGTACATATGTGTGCTAGTACTAGGGCTTGAACTCAGGGCCTGGGCAATCTCCCTTAGATTTGTTGCTCAAGGTTAACACTCTATCACTTGAGCCACAGCTCCCCTTTTAGATTTTTTTGGTGGTAAATTGTATATAGTAGTCTCAGACTTTCCTTCCTCGGATGGCTTTGAGCCATGATTCTTATATCTCAGCCTCCTGAGTAGTTAGGATTACAGGCCTGGGCCTGACACCGGGCTCTCTTCTGCTTATGTTTTTTTATGATCTTTAGTTGTCAAGGGTCACCATTTGTTTTGAGTACAGGGCCTCTTATTAGGTCTTTTTAGGACTTATCCTCATTTGAGGTAGTCTGCCCAGCATTGTGAGTTCTGAGGTATTTATTTCTACCACTAGGTGGCCCTGCTGCCTTTGTGATCTGGCTTTATTACTGTTTGTTGGGCCTAAACTCTGTCCCTGACCTCTTTTGCAAAAGAGCTACCACTTGAACTGAAACACCACTTCTGGTTTTTGGGTGTTAATTGGAGACATGAATCTCACAGACTTTTCTGGCCCATGCTGGTGTTGAACTACGATTCTCAGATCTGTCTCCTGAGTAGCTAGTTAGGATTACAGGTTTCAGCCACCAGCTCCTGGCCAATGCAACTTTCTTAGGAAGACTGTGGATGTCTCTTGCAAGCCTTCCTCAACCTCACCCCTTTCCCACAAGGGACTTCCAGCTAACTTCAGAGTTGGGCTGAACTCAGTGCTTTCGGTTTTCACAGTGGCTTCATCATGTAGGTATGAGCAGTGATGTGATCCACTGATCATCAACACTGCCGTGGCCTCTGTTTATCTGGGCAAAAAGCCCCAGCCTTTTGATCCAGTCTTTGGTTGTCTGGGGACTAGCCCCAATCTGAGGCTTCCATGGGCTACCAACCATCAGCCAGCTCAGCAACACATAGCAAGTGTCATCACTGGAATCTCAAATGTTGTAGCAGCTGCTCACAGACTGGCTCTGCCTTATGATATCATAAGAGTCTATGTTCATGTAGTGAATGTTCAGAGCTGCCAGTGTGGCAGGTTATTTAACCATGTCCTAGCAGGCTTTTTTGAATAGAAATTTATGAACCAATTTCTAAAGTTTCTATA
Organism: Dipodomys merriami; assembly: GCF_024711535.1. NCBI lineage: Eukaryota > Metazoa > Chordata > Mammalia > Rodentia > Heteromyidae > Dipodomys > Dipodomys merriami. Next base: position 106,174 of record NW_027206239.1, on the reverse strand, counting down.
GATGTGCATAGGATCTGGAATGAGCAGGATATTTTGAAAATGATTAAGTTCAAGAAATGTTACAACGTGATGGTAAGGGGAAACAAAGGAGGAGGCAATAATACTTGATAATAAATGTACTCATAACCTTGCCCATGTAATTGTAAGCCCGCTGTACGGTATTTTCACAATTAAAAAAAAGAAATATTGCAAAGTGCTTGGGACAATGAAAGTTAGGGACAATGACAGACAGGTAACTGAATAGAACAGAATGGAAAGTTCAGAATCAATTGAAGAATATAATGTTCATTGATTTTTAAAAAAATCAAGAGACTTGATTATTCAGTGAGAAATAGATGGTTATTCCAAGTGGTGGTACAATGTGTGTGGAAGTGGATGAGCCCGAACTATCCACCATTTAGAACTCCAAGTGGCACATAGGACTATGGAGGGAAGCCAGAACTCCGAAAACTAATGTTTGTTAAGAAGGATATACAGAACATGAATTAATTATACTTGGGAAAAATAAAATACATTGGGCTTTAGTTTGTTTTCAGAGAGCTAGCAAAAAGACAGACTATAGAGAACCTCTTGGCAATATGTCTATATCTACATATCTATCTGGCTGAAGAAGTATACCAAAACCATATAAGAATTTCTTTTTTCATTGGGATAATATCCCCAGATGGTTACAATTACATGGGCAAAGTAATGAGTACATTTCTTATCAAGCATTTTTGTCTCTTCCTTTTTTCCCCTTCCCATCCCTTCTCATCTCCACTACTTTCCGCCCCTACCAACAATCCCACCATTGGATATTTACCCAAATGTTCACAAACCAGACCATTCTAAAGCTACCAGCACAACTATGTTTATTGCAGTATTATTTACCATAGCTGAGATATGGAACCAATCCAGATGCCCCTCAGTAGATGAATGGATCAAGAAAATGTGGTATATATACACAATGGAATTCTGTGCCTTCATGAGAAAAAATGACATTGCCCCATTTGTTAGGAAATGGAAAGAATTGGAAAAATTATATTAAGTGAAGTAAGCCAGGCCCAAAGAAACATAGGTCCCATGGTTTCCCTTATTTGCAATAACAAGTATATGTCTGAGACAAGCAGTAATGATCAGATAAGAACTTCTTTTTCCTAGTATTGAGGATTGAACTCAAGTCCTCATCACTTGCTGAGGCCAAACTTGAAAAGGCAGAAAACGGAGCTCAGCACTGGAGAACCTGCTTAGCGTGTACATGGTCTGGAATTTGAGCCCGAGCACTAATAAAAAGACAAAGTTTTTGTTTTTTTTTTTTTTAACAGTTTTGTATAAGATGTGGTATATGAATGTTAGATGAGGACACAAAAAGCTGTAGCAGCAGTAGACATTAGCAAAGTTACATCTTAAGATCACAGGGTGCTCAACTGGGATGAGTGTCCCTCAAAGACTCATGGTGGTAGTAGCAGGGATGGGATCCTTGAAGTGTAGGGCTTGAATTATTGAGGTGTGCCCATGAAGAGGGTGCTGGGGCTCTCCTCTCTGTCTTTGCCATCCAGGTGCTGGGAATTGAGCAGGCTCACTTCTGCCAGGTTGTACTGTGTAGTCACAGGCCCCAAAGCAGAGGTGCCAACTGACACAGACTGACACCATGAATGAGTGATCATCTCTCTATTGGCAGAGAATAATACAGAACATGAGTATTTCTCTTGACCATAGGAAATAGTACAGAAAGTCACTCTGGAAATAGGCAGCATTTTGTGCACTTAGAATGTAATATAGCAATTCGGCACCTAAATATTTGTCCACACTACAATATAGCCTCATTAGGACTTGTTCAGAGATGTTTATAGGAGCTTTATTTGTAGTATCAGTCAAAGAGTGGAATACTCAGGTGTGTGCCTGCAGGTGACAGGAAATGAGGACATGGTACATCTAGACCATGGGATAACATACAGAGCAAAGAGGAGGAACTTGCGTTGAGCAGTCAAGCTTGAATTATAAGGTTTGTGATTCCATAAACCTGAAGTGTTATAAAAGGTCACACCAACCTAGAGTGACAGGAAGTCAAAGTCATTGAGTCCACGCCTGGAATCTTCTGGATTGTTGAGACTGCTGTAGGTGGAGGCATGAGGTACAGCTTTAAAATGGGCTTCATTGAAATATGTTTAATCAAGAGTGAAGTACATCTACAAAAGAGACATTACCAAGAAAGAACAGAAACATCTCTGCAGTGACTTGGATTGGATTAGGGAGAAATAGGGTTAAGCCAGAGTACTTTGGGAGAGGAGTCCATACGCTGAACTTGTCAAAGGCCTTGGGGAGCCTGGACATCTCAGTCATTTGAGCTGTGCCCAACTCTGTCAGCTAGTCTGCATCTGTGTTTGATCTTTGGCACAGGAGGCATCAAGATAGAGCAAGAGCCAGTTGTCGCTTGGAGAAGCATTTAACTTCCGAAGCAGGAACACAATACTCTCTCACTGTGGAGGTGGCTGAGGAAGAAGATTAGCAATTAATTTTTGACATGTGCAAACTCCTTTTCAGTTTTGGGTTCCAAATAGCCCTCCCATAGTGAGGGAGGGTCAGGCTACCCCCTTGATTGTCAGTACATGGCTGTTTGTCTGCTTTTTAACTGACAGTAATTGTTTAAGAGTCTTTGTGAAAGACATTCAGATGTAAAGTTCTCTGTATTCCCATTTGCTCCCTCTGGCTTTTATTTTTTCCATCTTGCTAACTATTCCACTTTGGTCTCTGGAGTATCATGCCCCAGTCATCTTTTAGACTGGACAAGTTTTGTAATGTTGATTTTAGTAGTATTTTCTTTTAAATCAGATTTTTTTTAATTATGAGAAAATTGAAGTTAAGGAAGTCATTCACTGTGCTGTTTTTCTGTAGTTTGGACATTTGTATTTTCTGCAGTCTAGCTACATTTCTGTAGATATTCTAGTAGGATTCGCTACTAAGTCATCTGCAAGTAATGGAAGCTTTGTGTTTTGAATCCTGATATTTGAAATGTACTTTATCTTGTTTGTTTCATCCATTTAGTCAGTTTAGTTTCTTTTTGTATTTATGTTAGCTAGCACTGGAATACTGATGCTGTCATGGGATGCATTCAGGGTTGTGGCTGGCCAGGAAGTAACATTTCAAGACAGTGTGGGCTTTCAAGTTTTTGTCACAGTAGTGCAGAATGGAGCTGAGGAGACTGTCTACCCTAAAACCAGGCCAGCTGGGTGCAAAACAGGAGCATGGTTATCCCAATGCAGTTACCACCATCGACTGTGTGGGAGTGAGTGGACAGGATTGTGCCCGTGGACTGGGGATGTGTACTTACCTGGAATGAGGGGGGAGGGGACTGGATTTCATCCCCACTACTGGAAATAAACCACCTTGGGTTTTTCCAAAACAGATGAATTTATTTGGCTCTAAGGCCAGAACTTAACAGTAGAGTACACAGCTGGTCATGTGGTTTAAACCAGAGCAGAGCCTTGCTTTCTTCTTTCTAGGCAGCTGTATCCCCCCTTTATCCTAGTGGGGTGTACCTCTGACTGAAAAGCAAACCAGCAATGTGTCTGCTGAAGTTTGTGAAGAACCCCTGCTCTGTCTGTGGTATTGATGCTAGGTGTGGAGGTCTCCTCCAGGGAAAAATCATCCAAGGGCTCTGACCTTGTGCCTGCCACACAGGCCAGCATCCAGCCATAGTGGAGCATGGGGTGCAGAAGGGTGTGCCTCCACAGGGTTTCATAATGGGTTTTCCCTTGCTTATTTAACAGTAATATTTCACCTATCATATGTTCCCTTAACTATGCATACTTGGAGAACTTTAAAAGCTACTTTTTGATGCTTGCCAATTTATCATTTATTGACAGTAACACAAATCATTCTTCAAGGTTCTTTCGTGCTTCCCAGCCCCGGGAAACATTTCTTGTTACCACGATGCAGGTGCCATCGAGGTCCCAGCAGCTACTGCTGTGCAGCAGAGGTGCCCATTGTGTTGAGGTGAGTGGAGTTGGGGAGACGGTCCACCACGCAGGTTGTGATGGTGAAGCAGACTCTATCATCAATAGCGTATACTCCTCTCTACTTTTATTATCATCTACGCAAGGTCCAAGAACCTTTATTTTTCAGGCATGGACCATCTGGATTTTTATGCCATTTTTCTGTGACTATAAAGATGGGTGTGGGCAGCCAGTGAAAAACATTTGTGTCCGACCTGTCTCATGACAAGTGATTTTTGTGGGCCTTACCTGACTGACTGAGTGTCCTTCAATTTGGTCTCAAAGGAGGATTCTGGGGCAATGGTGGAAGGATGAACACTGCTTGCCAGTGGGACTTGGGGTGTTTGTAGGATTGTAGATTGCTCCCCCCAGTGCTCTCTCTCCCACCTCCTGTATTTCACTATTTGTTATTTCTAGTCTTCTTTCCCTCTGTTTTCCCTTCTTGTCTCTGGATTGTGTTCCTCTCTCCTCTCTACACTATCACTCAACCTCAAGTTCTTTTCCTTTCCCTTCTCAGGTGTGGATGAGCAGCTCCTGTTTCAGCAATGAGCTTGCCAGGGAGCGAATGGACATGATCTGCAGCAAGAGGGATGTTTCCTGCAGGTGAGGTTGAGGTAAGAGAGGTAGGAGTTGGTTTGGCTGTGTGGGGTGGTGGATGCAGGAGGGTGATGGTTGGGACATGAGAGACTGGTGGCATTCTGGCCTGTGCAGGCAGCATGAGTGAAGAGGGAAGGTAGAGGGAAAGGGCATCTGAGTGCTGGCCAGAGACTGGAGCCAGGCCCTTGTATTCGGCCACAGAACCAGATGTGCTTGTAGTCTCTAAATCATGCCTCCACCCTTGGGAAGCATATACACAGAAGATGAGCCTTTTCCAGGGTGCACCTACATACATTCAGGCATTTGATCTGTTTAGAGACCTGTGGTCCCATTGTATGTGGTCAAGGTTATATTGGCCCAGATCACTGGACAGGAATATGGACATCCTTTGCCCATAGGTCAGCTCTGAGGACCAGCAGAGTAGAAGGAAACTCGGCCCATGGAAGATTTGTACTGTCCTTATCCTCCTTTTCCAAAGCCTGTGGAGTCAGACACAGCAGGACCAGGCATGGTTTTCAAGGTACATGGAGTATGATCCCTCAGTGGTAGCGTTTGAGGGTGTGAACTTGAGGTAAGCTGGGCAGTACTGTTTGTTGGTCACACACAAAGGTTTCATTTTAGACACAATACAGGAGGCTTGGTGGCATTAGCTGGTGAGTTATTGCTCCCATCACTCAGCTCCATGGAAGTGTGCCCTGGGCAGCGCAGCACTGTGAGTCCCATATAGACCCATCATCCTTCCTCCTCTGGGGCAGGTGGAAGGCCTCCACGGGGACAGAAGGCAAAGGACAGATCCCTCAAGTGGATTGGCTTGTCACTTGACACTGGGAGGCAATACTGGCCTCACTGTCATCTCTCATCCCACAAGTCCCAGGCATGCCACACTCACCTACCATCAACAATACAGTGCCCTGTTGCTATCTGAGAAGGTGCCAGTCCCATCTGGTTCCACAGGACCACAAACAGCCCCAACAGAAGCCACCCCATGCCACGCCCTCCCACCCTCACTCTTCTTGCTGCCCACATGCCATCACCCATCTTTTCAGACCTGTGCACAGGAGATGGCCCCAGCTGGCAAACATCAGCTGACCCTCCACCTGCCTCAGTGTGACCAATAGGCACCTGCATTGGTCACTCACTTGGGTGAGTGTGTGTGCACACTGGTTCCCACACAACACACTAACACTGTGTCTGGCTTGGAGACAGTCACACAGGGCTTTCTCTGAAATTGCCACAATGCCCTAGGCTCCTTCCCTCCCCAGACATCCTCGAAAGCAAAATCACTGAAAAGGGACCTGTGCCAATGTAATCTTGGCCCTGTCTCCATGGTCACTATCCAACACTCCTCCAGGTTTGACATTCATCACAGCTGAAAGCAGCTCACTGCCCACATGTGAAATGAGATATCCTAAGAGCCACCTCTACCCAACTGCATTTCACTTGGCATGCTTTGGCTGAATTCTGACATGTCCCCTCCTAGCCAGTCCTGGGCCCATCACTGCCTCTCAGATAGGTTGTCAGGGGCCTAACACCTTGCTCCCTTCTGTACGCTTTCACATGTGTGTGTGTGTGTGTGTGTGTGTGTGTGTGTGTGTGTGTGTGTGTGTGTGTGTCCCATGATCCTCCTCAGTTCCTCTATATAAAAGTGGGAGAATTTTTTCTGGTCTCCTACCAGCAAGCCTCCAGGGGGATGGGTTGTACTTTGCCAAGAGATTCTTCCCACACCTAGAGGGAAAATGGGATGATGGTTCTCATGATTGTGGGGGACATGTACACCATATGTACAGTAACAAAGGGCAGCTGTAGCAGATGCCCAGGGAGTATCCACAGCACTTTTGGATCTATGGAGGCCCTGTGCTCCAGCAAACAAGCCCTTAAAGTGACCAGGTAAGCCTGGTCCTGCAAGGCTTTCAATGATGTGGCCTGCTGGAGCACACCCAGGTATCACCCAAGTGGACATGTAGGAAAAATAGCTACAATTTTTACTCTGCTGCAGACACCTTGCTCACATTTTTTTCTCACAACTACATTAAATTGATGCCCCTGGATTGGTGCCAGAGTCCCAGTCAAGGTGGATAAAAAACTGGCTACATGTGGCCATAGTGAGAGCTCTCCTATTGAGTGCCTGCTCCCATTGCTCAGCCCCTTGGAGTTTCAGCCTGGCCAAGCCAGCACTGGAAGGCCTCTATATGTTCCCCTCAGCCTTCCCCCTCTGGGGCAATAGGTTCTTGCAGAACCAGCCTTCACTCCTCTTCACCCCTTCACGGGCCTCTTTGTCATCTCTTATAAGCCCCCCGTTGGGCCTACTCACTCAATAGCCAGCCATTAACACTGCAAGTGTGTAGACCTTATGCTGCCTGGGAAGGTGCCAGGTCCAGAAGCTACCATGGAATCACAAATAGTCTCAACCATTACCACACAGCGTGCTCCATCCCCTCCCAACCAAAGCTTCTTTCTGGCCTCATGCCATTCCTTCTCTTTTCAGACCTACAGCAGTCACATAACACATGCTGGGAAGGGCTAGCTGCATCTGCCTGTATGAGGCTCTCCCATGGAGCTCCCAGCCCCTGCCTTCCTATTTCAGCGGAAGCATCTGGAGGCCACTGGGGCTTTAGGTGAAGGCAACTGGCTTGGTGCTGCTCCTTCCAAAGAAGGGATAGCCAGCCTTAGGTACACATACACACATACCCACAGGAGAGGGCTATACAAGGGCAGAATACTGTGTGATGTGTATGGGGGAGACACCAGGAGAAGAATGTGGGGGGGATGCAGCATCGTGGAAGGACCGAGAGCAATCACTGTGTGGATGCCTTTGGGGACTGATCTCTTAGCTTTGCCGGCACTGCTGCACTGGCACTGGCACTTGCACCATCTTCCAGCTACACTGACACCAGAGCAACAGCCATCACCACAAATGCACTGACCACAAGCTTCTGTATGCATGGAACCTTGCCTAATTGCTTTTCTCACAGCTTCAGAGCTAAGCCCCACATTGCACCAGTCCCTGCCACATACCTGTCTATGCTGTTATTCACTAATCCTCTGCCTTCTTGTTTCTACTGTTCTTATTGTTAATCTCAATAAAAAGTAACCTGGAACACAATGACTTCTCTCTGGTGGAATAAAAAAGTTCTGATCCATGGCCCCAAATCATTTTCGTGTGTTGCAGCCCCTGGCACTGCCTATTAGGAAACACAATCCTTGAATAGCTGCCCTTTGGAGGACCTTCCCGCTCTTTGACTCCTTGTTTTTGGCAGCCAAGAAGCTATCCAACCTTCCTTAATCTATATTCCTTAAATTCCTTGCTGGTAGCCTGTTATCTGCCCACAGAATAGTAGGAGTAGTACCTTTGAATCAGGTCACAGGCTTCTGTGTCCCAAAAGGAATGGAAGTCAGAACAGAACTCACAGGGCAAAAAGAAAGCCCAAAAAACCTTGTTTTCATCTTCCCAGGGTGGCATGTAATTTTGGAAGACAGAAGTGCAAAGGCATACACAGAGGGAAGGGCTTACTCCCGCTACTGCTCAGTCTAATGCAGGGAAAACTACCCGGGAGAGTACATGTTAAGGAGACATTCCTGGGGTGCAAAGCACTAACAAAGGTCGTACTAGCATCTATCTCGTGTAGAGATTCATGAGGGGGAAAGAGGAAGGAAGTGCCTGTGTGTCCAAAGACATAGACAACCCATGTCCTATCTTCTCCTGATGACCCCACATGAACAGTTGGAACTAATGCCCACACACCCCAACAAAACAACCAGCCTGTGTGCAAACCAATGCACACGGCCTTCAGATAGGATTTCTGGCCAGCACCTTGGCAGGTGGGTTGGAAGGAGCTGCTGGCCAGCACGGAACACAGTGTAGAATGGGGTAGGCAGACCACTGGGAGAACTCTCCCTAGACAAATCTGGGGTAGCTTGGAGACCCCATCCAAGCTCTGAAGACATAGGTCACTTGAATTAATAACAGTGCCAATGCTGGGGAGTCATGCCACTGGAAATTTTGTACAACTCAAGATACCTTGGCAACACTACTTACTCCTAACAGCCCTGGGAAGAGCACGGGGTTAGAAGGCTCTAGAACATCCCCATAGACAGCACCAATGGAAACTCTCAGTCCATGGTTAGCAGGGAATAATGTGGAGATGAGGGGGAAAGTAGATTTAGGAAGGGAGGGGAGGGGGAAGTGGTTGGACAGTCCCAATCTCTGCCAGATATTCTGCAAGAACCCTAGCATAACCTTTCCTTTTCCTCAACAAAGCAGCAGTGGATATCTCATTGTGGAAAGCACTGCACCTGGCTTAGACGTTCACCTGTGAGGAGAAACAGAGCAAGGAACCTCTGGCACCACCAGACATAGATGTATCCTGGCCTCCCCGACCCAACCTGACTGACCTGTCCTGCTCTGCTGTGGTACAAATTCTGTTTTCCTCACCAAGGGACTGCAGCCTGCAATGTGCTCCCCATGGGCCTGATTTTCTAGAAGAAGGTTCATCACATACCATGTCTACCTGCTGGATCATCAGCTTTCTTTCCAGTGAAAGACAGGTGGCTTTCCTTCAGACCACTGAAGCAAAGACAAGGTCTTTTTTGAGAAAAAGAAGGAATTTCACAGGAGTAAGAGCAGGGGGATATTCAGAGTGAGTTTAGTAAGAAGCCATAAATGTCTGTTCTACACCTATATATACACCCATACTGACTCTTATCACAACACCTAACTCTGTCACATGCAATGAAGGCATCCCAGGAAAGAAATTCCTTCAGAGCATTATCTCCAATTAAACATAAAAAACCCAGTAGTAATGACATAGCTCAAGAGGTAGTCAGTGTCACCCTTCAGGAAAAAACTTCCGTGACAGTTTCCTGGCCCTGAGTTTAAGCTTTACAACTGGCACTGAAAAAATAAAAGTAATAATTCTACTAAGATAAGACAGATCTGTGACCATTGGATAAGAAATTCAATCAAATCAGGTGATTGGGATAGTTGAGATCTCTGAAAATGATTTTTTATGGAGTCTTATTTTTCTTATCTTTGTGGCCAGGTGATCCTTGCTCTAAGATTAGCAGTCCCATTACTATGTTGGTTTCCTTTCTGTGGTTGCTGGTGGTATGAATCTTAACAATTCAGTGTGAAATTACAGCCCTGCATGCCCCTGTGGAAAATACTAGAGACCACATGAAGCCTTTACCAGCTTGTTGACATCAGACAAAATGTTGGCACAATTGTCTTCTCATTCTGAACTGGACAGTCATGGCACAGAGAAGCCATGCTGCTGAGAGGAAATCTCCCTTCCTACTGCTTTAACCCTTGCCAATGTGCATTTGCTTTCCATAATGTAACTCATTCAGTACTGCCATACACATTTAATCACATGGCTGTGAGGGACAGCACCACAGGGATTGCTGATTTCACTGTATCTTGAATCTTCGTGTTTCCTAGTACTACCCCAGCAAGAGTAGTACTGCTCACAACTTACCACTCACTTCCAGAGACAGCAGAGTTCTCTTAGGCTGGACAGTCTGTATAAAAATCAACTTCCTTTCTTCAAAGAAAAAGTCTGCCAATACAACCACTGGACCAAAGAGTAGCTGCCCTTATAGGCTATTTTTTTCTAGAATGGCTGTACCATTTGCACTCTGCTGCCATTGAATGAACTGTCTGAATCTCTCTCATCCTTACTAATATCACTATAACACACATTCGTAGTGCAGATTATTGTTAGGTCTGAGGTTACACCTCCAGTGCACTTCAAATAGGTAATGGCATCCAAAACCCTGCCATATCCTTGTCATCTATATTTGGTGGTGGTCAAAGCTGAAAATACAAATCTTTTGCTCACATTGCAGTTAGGTTGTTTTCCTGTGTTCTTACCATGGAGTGGTGAGCCATGTTCTTAGATTTTACCAGATTGCTCCAGGTGACAAAATCAGGAAAAGCTGAAGGTTGCTCAGAGTCTAAACTGTTCAAGGACAAAGCTGAGCTTTTAACATGGGCAGTGTGTGCTTAGACAGCACAGTGAACAGTTGCTCATCACCAACATCACCATGGACACAGATGGACAGCCATTCAGAGGCACAGGTACCTCCTAGCATTATTAATCATGGATATCTGTGACTGGCCTAGCTGATCTCAGGACAGCTAAGAAATGCTTTAACTCACGGAGTAATGGGCTACTAACAGTGACAAAGTTTCATTATATTACAAGATATTTTAGGCGCTGGATTCAATACTTTGGACAAGGAGCACTAAATTGTGTCTACTTCTCACTTTTGCTAGGCAGCAGGGGAAGCATATAAAAAATCTCCAAAATATGGAAAAGTCATGAGCTACCACCTCCTATCCGCATCCTTAGGCCTCTTTGCTAAACAAGAATACATCTCCTCCCAAAAAGCATCCCCAGAAAAAGGCCCACTATGGACCTAAGCAGGTTCTGTAAGCATCCAGAGAAAACCAGGTTTCAAGTGACTCAGTGGCAACAATGGACTTTCCCGATCAACTGCCACCATTAGGAGGTCAGAGTGAGTTCAGTTCTTTGCTTGGGTAGTAGCAATTGGAGGCTGACTTGATGGGTCTTCTGAAGAACCCACCAGGTTCAAATAAAGTGGCCAAGCAGTCTCACAGTTCAGAGTACCTGTGCCCACATCGCTCAGTACCTTATCACTAGGTGGTACTAGAGACTACCTGACAGTGCACATAGGAAGAATGCTCAGGATACACTGCCCAAAGGTCATTGCTGAGGATCAGAAATTAGCAACACAGGCTCATCTCCCAGGAACCTGGGCTCTCCCATTGGGTGAAGCACAAAAACTCTGAAGACATAGAGGCCTGTGGTCAAGCCCTATTTCTAACACTTTGTAACAGATCAAGCCAGAGCTCATGTTCTTCTGGTACAAAGCTGTGATAATATCCATGTCTATTTGGGAGAAGTCACATGATTCTTGGTACACACTAAGCCCAGTGATAAGGGAAACACATGTCCACTGACCCAGATAGCTCTCATTTGCTCAGTGCCAATCTGAAGAAAGGTGACAATGTTGAACCCCCAACCCAGACCTGTCATAAGAGGCCCTAATCCCTTCACCATCTTGGCAAAGTAAGACCTGTATTTCCAGCAAAGCGGAGGAACCACAAATTGCAGAGTCACTGGAATTCTAGAACAAGCTTTTTAATCCTGGTTCTTCACAATCCCTATGAGCTCATTGCCCACCCCTCATGGTCAGTATGATGACTGACTGTGACTGAAGGCTCAGCCAACTGCAGAGGTAAAGGCAGCAGTCAGGATATGCACAGTGCCTAGTGCCTGTGCCTCCCAACATCTGTGAGAACTGAGAGCAGAAAGGCTGTGGGCAGGCCCTCTGAGCCCCATGCAGGACAGCAGCCAGGGATGCCTACAGATTTCCACCACCAAAAAACTGCCTTTTCTTCAGCCACAGAACCAGGGGGAATGTTATCAGACTCAAATAGCCAAAACACAGGCTCAGAGATGCAAAAGAACACATTTTCTGAACACTATAATCAAATTCTACTTCAAAGTGAACAGGATGGGGAGTCATTTATCTACAAATACTGATAGATGGTAACCTGTAGAGAGCTGCGTGCAGCCGCACCTGGAAGATGGCGCCGGCTTCAGCCCTCCGCCTTCCTGATGGCGAGTGCTCTCTATGGTAAACAACTCCTTATATGGCTAAGGCAAAGAATCTGGCTTGCTTCCGTGCACCTGAACCTATTGGTGGTTCCCACGTGGCTTATCAGGGTTGGCTACCCAGCGGGTACTTAAGGCTGTGGGGAATTCTCCCCGGGGTTGGGGTCAGAAGATTGCTCGAAGGTCCTGAATAAACTGCAGAGAGAAGAGTTCAGTATCGCGTCTTCCTTGGTGATTGAGACAGTAGCGACACGTGGTGGCCCATACAGGGTCTCAGCCATAACCCCAATGAGGACTCAGAACTCTCTGAGGTCAGTGTGGTGCACGGGTAAGTTCCCAGGTAAAAGGGGAATCCGCGACAAGAGCGGGGGTAAGTTCCCAGGTAAAAAGGGGAATCCGTGACAAGAGCGGGGGGGGGGGGGGGTTGCTCTTCTCTGTAGATAAAGAGAGAGCGAGAACCCGGGGCTAGTCAATAGAGTAGCCAAAAGTAAAAGTAAAATTTTGTTTACCAGCTTTAAAGGTTTAAAACATGGGCGCTTCTTCTTCGCACCCAATTTTTTTGGCTCTCAATGAGCTACTGCACTCAAAAACGTTAAAGATAAAAAGAGTACTTTAGAGAGATTTTTGGATGAATGTGACATTGTTGCCCCGTGGTTTGCTGGCTCCAGAAGCCTCACGGTGGCCTCTTGGGAGAAACTAGGGAGGGACCTAGATTTTGCCTCTGAACAAGGAATGCTTAAGAGCGGAGTGAGACCAATATGGAAACTGATAAGAGGTGTCTTGAGGACCAGCGTTGCAGTGAGTCGGTAGAGAATGGTCAGGCAGCCCTAGAAACGCTGCAGGAAGAAACATCGGAAAGGGCAGACAGCAAAAAGGAGGAGAGCAGGAGGGGGGGGGTTATACCCTGATCTTGCCCAACTAGAGACCTCTGAGTCTACAGACATAGAGGAACTACAATCACTCATAGAACAAATAGAAAAAACAAAGATAAGAAAGAGGAGGAAAGGAAAGGAGAGAGAGGACCCAGATAAAGACAAATGCACACCCTAAGTGCACCGCGCCACACCTTCGGCCCCTCCGCTTTATGCGGAGGACCCCGGAAGTGGCAGCCCTGGCTGTTCTTTCAGTCCAGGCGTGTGGAAAGCAGTCAGAACTGAGTTACATCTAGCCTGTCCAATAGTTCAGGATCCACAGGGACAGAGGTATCATAAACCCTTAGATTTTAAGGTTATAAAATCTTTAGCTGAGTCTGTGCAGACATATGGAATCACGGCCTCCTTTACTGTGGCCCAGGTGGAGGCCCTAAACAGACACTCCATGACACCCGGTGATTGGAGTGGGCTCGCACGAGCTTGTTTGAGCCCAGGTCAGTATTTAGATTGGAAGGCCTTTTTGATTGAATTTGCTAGTGAAGAGGCAGCAGCCAATCAGGCTGCTGGAAACCCAGCTTGGGACAGAAATATGCTGCTTGGACAGGGGAGATGCGCCAATCAGCAGATAGGCTACACGGTTCAAGTTTATGAACAAATCAATAAAATTGGCATAAAGGCATGGAAGTCCTTACCAAATAAAGGCAAGGTGAGTGGCAATCTCACCAAATTCCTGCAGGGCTCTACGGAGCCGTTTTCTGACTTTGTTGCCCGTATGGTCGAGGCCGCTGGCAGAATTTTTGGTGACCCAGACGCAGCCATGCCATTAATTAAACAGCTTGTTTACGAGCAGTGCACTAAGGAATGCAGAGCCGCCATAACCCCATATAAGAATAGGGGACTAGAAGCATGGATAAAAGTTTGCAGAGAGCTGGGCGGACAACTAACTATTGCTGGATTAGCTGTTACTGTGGTGCAATTAACCCAGAAGAAAGGGGGAGGCTCAGGTGCATGCTTTAGATGCGGCAGGATGAGACACATAAAGCGTAATTGGCCTGAAAAGGGAAAAGTGATAGAAACAGGAAAAGGGAAAACAGCCTAAGCAGCCTGGGCTATGCCCTAGATGTAAAAAGGGGAAGCATTGGGCAAATGAATGCCTATCTGTGAAAAACATCAACGGTCAACCTGTAATGCAGGCCCAGGAAAAAACCTATTCAAAAAATGCTGCAAATTTGTCTAAACAGTTGTCTAGTTATCTTTTAGGTAATTGAACTGGGGAGTTCGACAGCCTGATGGAACAGCTCAGGGTTGCCATCATCATGGTGAACTGGACCCGCGTGGATGCTGGATTGGTGGAGGGGTTATCTTCATGGATCTCTGCTGCTATGAATCATCTCAAGGAGTGGGCTGGGCGGGTTTGGGAGCCCTGACAGGACTCCTGGTATTAGCCTCCTTGGTATGTCTGTGGTGCATTTGCCAAATTAGAGGTTCTCAACGTCCCAGTGCAGCCATGATTATCCAAGCCTTTACAGCCATTGGAGCATGTCAGTCCCCCCAATCGTGGCTTGCCACCCTAAAACAATGAACACAGATTGCAAAGCCAAAGTACTGCAGTCGAGAGGCATGAGTGTTGCCCTCGAGGAGAGCATGTTTGATTGCACACGGGTTCGATTCGCCTTTTCCCGTCCTTGTGAAAAACGAATCAATGGACAGGCTGAGTCATCCCTAGAGAAGGCGCCCTCTGGGAGAAGGCTTGTATGCAGTCCTTGCATTGCACAACAGGGATCAAACCTGTGTTCTCATCTGTGTTCTTTAAACAAAAAAGGGGGAACTGTAGAGAGCTGCGTGCAGCCGCACCTGGAAGATGGCGCTGGCTTCCGCCCTCCGCCTTCCCGATGGCGAGTGCTCTCTGTGGTAAACAACTCCTTATATGGCTAAGGCAAAGAATCTGGCCTGCTTCCGCGCACCTGAACCTATTGGTGGTTCCCACGTGGCTTATCAGGGTTGGCTACCCAGCGGGTACTTAAGGCTGTGGGGAATTCTCCCCGGGGTTGGGGTCAGAAGATTGCTCGAAGGTCCTGAATAAACTGCAGAGAGAAGAGTTCGGTGTCACATCTTCCTTGGTGGTCGAGGTGGTAGAGACAGTAACCGGCCTCTATAAAACCTTAAAAGAATTAAATGATAGAGAAGATTGGAAGTAACAGCCTTCCCTGATGACCCTATAAGGGAAATGCATGCAAATGCGTGCTCCTCCTGAATAAATTCCTGCTAACACTCTGTAAGCTCTTTGCCTATCATGGAAAAAGTCTACCCTGCTGCCCCGCCAGCTAAAAGCCTTTCTTATCCATCCACCAAGGCTCAGCAGTAGAGTGCTTAGATAGAATGCAGAAGGCACTGGGTTTAACCCCCAGCCTTTTTCACACACACAAACACCATCACTGTATTGTGACACATGATCATGATCAAGGGCTATGAAATTCCAGTTCCACAATCCTCCAAACAGCCCTAAAGGAAACATTCTGTTCATTCTGAGATAAGGACATTTAGTTGAATATTAATATGGCCCATCCCCTCTCCTGCCATTGAGAAGGACTCAGCAAGTTTGTTGTCTCTATGACACCAGCCCAAGCAGAGGCAGCACAAGCTTCAGTATGTCCAGCCTCATGCTCCACAGAACCAAAAACCATTATGCAAGACAGTCATCTCAGTCAACACCAACTTCAAGATGTGCTTCATCAGTAACACAGGTCAAGCCTTAGAAATTATGATGACAGAAAACTCAACAGCAGCCACTTCTGGTTGTTGGTAATGATCTGGTAAAAGAACTTCTCTTCCTAAAGTCTTAATGGCCTTTGGCTGAGGCTCCATCAATGCCTGATACCCTCCCTTGTCCACCCAAAGGTCAGTTTGTCTAGGGCTTTAACTGCAGAAAGACAGGTGGGAGCCCAGAATACACAGGCACCATAAAAATTCTAGGGAAAAGACCCTTCAGGATTCGCACCCACTGCATTTGGGACAGACATCAAGTTACTGAGTTAGCAAGCCCAATAAACAGCAGGGCAACATTTGCCTTCTGAACACCAACTTCCTAAAATCTGCAGGATACCTGCATCGCTCCCCTCTACTGCATCCCTCCCCTCTATGGGTTTCATTCATGTTGAGGAATCAGTGTGGTAAGACTGTGCTTCAAATCTACTTGTAGAGCGGAGTTCCGGGAAGATGGCGGAGGAGAAGCTGGAATCTGAACAAGCTCTCGCATAGAAAGCAGTTTTAGAGTTCCAGTGAACAGTCCTAAGCCAGAGAATCACACCAAGTGTGCCATCACAGGACAGAGAGTTAGACAAGAGAGGGGAAGCCAAGGAAACACATCAGCTGCCGTGGCGGTGGCAGGGTCGCGGCGGCGACCACCGCCGCGGGGTCATACCTGAGACACAGAGAGTCCGGGACGAAGGAGCCAGACGCAGCGGATGAGCGGATTCTGCTCAACACCAACAAGAACCGACAAGGAGCGAACATCTTCATTCTGCTGTTTGCAGACCAGAGACGACCCAGGATCCAAGACTTGGTGTGAGTACAAGCCCGAAGTCCTCACTCCTCAGGGAGCAGAGGAGGGAAGGCAACCCCTCCCCCCCCAGCACCGGTGATCTCCATCTTGGATACCGACAAAGCTCGGAGGAGCTGCTACCTCCAGCTCAGGCCTTGGAATAAAACGAGTCATTTAGCAGGTCACATGAACTTAACGGCGAAGTGACCTGCCAGACTCAGCTCCATCCAGGGAAAAGTCATCCAGCTCAGGCGCCAGCCATTGGAGGGCCTTGCCTCACTGGGTAACCAGAGCCAGAGGCTGCCCCTCCCTCTAGCAGCCAGCAGCCACCACAATCAATTGAAAAACAGAAACCCAGAGAATAGCTCCAGGCTGGGCGCTGTGAGCTTTATCACAAAATAGCCCCAGGGAAAAGCTACTGTTTGTTGAAAGGCCTCAACTCTACCCAGAACCTAGCCTCATCACCACATCCCCCTCTTTTGTGATTCTCAAAGCAGATCACCCTCCCAGAAAACTAACCTGGGAGGGGGATCTCAAAATCTTGGGTAAAGCAGAGCATTTTTCTGCCTCTTCCAACCAACCGACTTAAGAAACCAATCAAGCCACAGGACCTCAAGCTGACTAGAGACTCCAACAAGAGACTGGTTAAAGACAAAAGGGAGATACAGGATTCTTCCCACTCCTCCCCCCCAAAAAAAATAAATCAAAAGACTTTTTTTTCTTTTTTCTTTTTTTTTACTTCTTCTTTTCTTTTTTTTTGCTTGTTTTTTTGTTTTTTGTTACCTTATATATATATATATACATATATATATATATATATATATATATATATATATATATATAAATTTTTTCCCTTCTAAAACTTTTATTAATCTTTAATTTTTGCTTCTTCTGAAAAAAATAATTGTTTTCCAGTAACTTTTTTTTTTCTCATCTTATAATTTTTATTTTAGGAATATGTGAATGAGCGTTTTCCTTTCTTTTCTTGTCTTCTTTCTCTTTTTCTTTCTTTCTTAATTATCTTATTGTTTTTTGTCTAGCTCTA
Organism: Dipodomys merriami; assembly: GCF_024711535.1. Taxonomy (NCBI): domain Eukaryota; kingdom Metazoa; phylum Chordata; class Mammalia; order Rodentia; family Heteromyidae; genus Dipodomys; species Dipodomys merriami. The sequence goes on along the minus strand of NW_027206239.1, from coordinate 88,505 downwards.
CTGAGCTTCTGATCTTTTCTTCTCCCTTTCCCATCCTTAAAGTTTTTCACATCTCCTCTATGTCCCTCCCCTTCTCTGAACATATTCACATTCCTCTCTAAATAGACGGTCTTTTAACCTCTATAATAACATTAATTTTAACGTATCTATTTTTTTTTCTGGTCTCTTCTCATTCCCCTTTCCGTCTCATTTTTTTCTCTCTCTCTCTACTTGCATCCTACCCAACCCATTTCCTGCATTGTGATTAGGACATACTTAACTCTCCCTGTGCCTCCCCACACCAATCTATTCCTATTTTTTTACCCACATCTCTCCCTAATCCTAATAATTTCTGGTTTTCCAAATTCTTTTCTGCGGTTTGAAGTCCTTTAACATATAGTTGTTTGATGTTGAATAGATGTATCTGTTGAACTAGATTGTATCTGTAGACTATTGACTGTACAAACACAAACTTTGGTTGATGGTTGCCTTAAGATAGTGTTCTAGCACAAAACTGGTGCAATCTTCATCTCAAATGGGCCGAGTAAACCGGAAAAACACAAGAAAAATGGCAAATTCGGGTATCTCAATTCCCAATCTTGATAATCAGGGATTAGAACAGATAAAGAATAATCCAGAGGAGAGTTCCCAAATAGCTCTACAAACACTAATAGCAAACATGATAAATGAGAAGTTTGACAATGTACAAAGGACTCTGTATGAGCGTGATAGGGAGAGAGAGGAGGCATCCCAGAAGTTTATACAGGAATATCATAAGCGTGAGGAAGCTACTCAAAAACTGATACAGGATTTGCGTGAACACTTGAGAATACTCAAAGAGAAAGGGAGGAATGGCGTGAGCAGGCTGAGAACACTCAAAGGGAACTGCAGGAATCCCACGAACGGGAAGAAAGAGAACTGCAGGAATCCCACAGACGGGAGGAAGCTAATGAAAGAGTAATTCAGGAATTGAGAGACCAGGTAGAGAATACACAAAGATTACTAAAGGCATTCATGGAATCCATTAACAAAGAGCTGAAGGAAGTCAGGGAGACCACAAAGGGAATGCTGAATGGAACCCAACAGAAGGAATGGGAGTCCAAAGAAACCATAACCAATCAACTAAGTGATTTGAGAACAAACACTGAACACCAAATTAAGGAAGTAAAGAAATTCATACAAGACCTAAAACAGAGCTTCAACAAAGAACTTGAAGCCATCAAAGCTGACGAATTAGAAGGAAAAGAGATAAAAAACAAAGTAGGAAGTCTTGACAGCAGGTTAGACCATGCAGAAGATCGAATCTCAGGGATTGAAGACAGCCTAGATATTATAGAGAAAGAACATACAACCATCCAAGACAAGTCCAAGAAATATGATAGGTCTATCCAACACCTGGAAGACACCATCAGAAGGCCCAATCTAAGGATAATGGGTGGAGAGGAGCACCTAGAAACAGAAGTTAATGGTCTAGGAAATTTGTTTAACAGGATCCTAGCAGAGAACTTCCCAAACATACAAAAAGATAGGCCTATTCAGATACAAGAAGCTTTTAGAACCCCAAATAGACCAGACCAGAATAGGACATCCCACCGTCACATTATAATCCACACAGGATCAACCCAGACCAAGGAAAAGATCCTTAAAGCTGTCAAGGAGAAAAGGGTAATCACCTCTAAAGGGAAACCAATTAGAATTACCTCAGATTTCTCAGCAGAGACAATCAACACTAGAAGAGCCTGGAATGACGTATGCCATGCCCTAAAAACAAACAACTATCAACCAAGAATACTGTACCCAGCTAAATTCTCCTTCATAACTGAAGGCCAAATAAAAACCTTCCATAGCAAAGAAAAATTGAAACAATACATCTCCACCAAACCAGCCCTACAAAAGATTCTTAAAGATGTCCTACACATAGTAAACCAACAAGACCGCAAAAAAGGCCAAGAAACTGCACCCAAACTGAGAATCCAAGAACCTTAGGAAGAACCCAGATTTCGCAGCCCCCAAGAAGTTGGATAACATGGCAGGAACTCCCAAATACCTCTGAGTCCTATCTCTTAACGTTAACGGACTGAACTCTCCAATTAAGCGACATAGACTGTCTAGTTGGATAAAAAACAAGACCCTTCTATCTGCTGCCTGCAGGAGTCATATCTTGCCCATAAAAACAAACACATTTTCAATGTTAAAGGCTGTAACAAAGTCTACCAAGCAAACGGACCTCATAAACAGGTGGGAGTTGCAATACTAATATCAGATAAAATAGACTTCAAATTAAAATTCGTGAGAAGAGATAAAGAAGGTCGCTACATACTAATTAAAGGATCTCTCCTGCAGGACGATATTACAATTCTAAATATCTATTCGCCAAACAATGGAGCACCCAAATTTATCCAAGAAACACTACTTTCCCTCAAATCCCATATAGATCCAAAGACATTAATTGTTGGGGATTTTAACACACCACTCTCCCCACTAGATAGATCAACTCAGCAAAAACTCAACAGAGAAACCGCAGATCTAAACAGCTGCATAGATCAAATTGACTTAACAGAAATTTACCGAACATTTCACCCAGCAGCATCAGAATACACGTTCTTCTCAGCAGCACATGGAACGTTTTCTAAAATAGACCACAGTTTAGGCCACAAAGCAAACTTGTCTAAATTCAGAAACATTGAAGTTATACCTTGCATTCTCTCTGACCACAAGGGAAAAAAATTAGAACTCAACAGCAAAAGTCACCAAAGAAATTCCGGTATCACATGGAGGCTGAACAACACACTGCTGAATCATGAGTGGGTCATGGAAGAGATTAGAAAGGAAATTCAAATGTTCATGCTATTCAACAAAAATGAACACACAAATTACCAGCTCCTCTGGGACACAGAAAAGGCAGTACTCAAAGGCAAGTTTATAGCTCTGAGCTCCTACATCAACAAATTGGAGAGATCGGAAACTAACAATTTAATGACACATCTAAACGTCCTTGAAAAAGAGCAGCAAGATAAACCCCAATCCAGTAGACGGAAAGAAATAATCAAAATTAAATCAGAATTAAATGAATTAGAATCCAAAAAAACTATAGAAATAATCAACAAAACAAAGAGTTGGTTCTTCAAAAAACTTAACAAAATTGACAGACCCTTAGCAAACCTTATCAGAAAAAGGAGAGAACACACCCAAATGAAGAAACTCAGAGATGAGAATGGAAACATCACCACGGAAACAACCAAGATTCAGAACATTATAAGGGAATACTTCTCAAAACTTTATGCTAATAAGTTTAAGAACTTGACAGAAATGGACCTTTTCCTAGCAAATATTGACATGCCAAAACTAAACCAAGATGAGTTAAACCAGCTTAACAGGCCCATATCAAGCATTGAAATAGACACAGCAATAAGAGACCTCCCAGCTAAGAAAAGTCCAGGACCAGATGGTTTTACAGCGGAAATTTACAAGGCCTTCAAAGCAGAGCTCACACCAATATTCCTCCAACTCTTCAATGAAATTGAAAGAGAAAGCTCACTAGCGAACACATTCTATGAAGCCATCATAACCCTCATCCCAAAACCAGGCAGGGACTCATCAAAGAAAGAGAACTATAGACCCATTTCTTTGATGAACATTGATGCAAAACTTCTCAACAAAATTTTGGCAAATCGACTTCAACAATTCATCCAAAAAATCATACACCATGATCAAACAGTATTCATTTCAGGGATGCAAAGCTGGTTCAATATAAGCAAATCAAATAATATTATTCATCACATCAACAGGAGCAAGAATAAGAACCACATGGTTATCTCAATAGATGCAGAAAAACCATTTGACAAGATCCAACACCCCTTTATGATGAAGGTTCTGGAAAAATTAGGAATCCATGGATCATTCCTCAATACAATAAAGGCTGTATATGACAAACCTAACACCAGCATAATACTCAATGGTGAAAAACTAAAGCCATTTCCTCTTAACTCAGGAACAAGACAAGGATGCCCACTCTCTCCAATTCTCTTCAATCTAGTATTAGAATGCCTAGCTACAGCAATAAGACAAGATGCAGACATAAAGGGGATCCAAATAGGGAAAGAAGAAATAAAACTCTCCCTCTTTGCAGATGACATGATCTTGTATTTAAAGAATCCCATAGACTCCACTCCCAAATTACTCAAGCTGATTCAAAACTTTGGCAAAGTAGCAAGTTATAAAATTAACCCCCCAAAATCAATGGCTTTTCTATATGCCAACAATGAGAAAAGTGTGGCAGAAATTAGGAAAGCAACTCCATTTGTAATAGCCCCACAAAAAATAAAATACCTAGGAATTAACTTAACCAAAGAAGTGAAGGACCTCTATGATGAAAACTTTAAAATCTTGAAAAAGGAAATCAACACAGAACTTAAAAAATGGCAAAACCTCCCATGCTCCTGGATTGGCAAGATTAACATCGTGAAAATGGCAATAATTCCCAAGGCTATCTACAAATTCAACGCGATACCTATCAAAATTCCACCCTCATTCTTCAAGGAAATAGAAGAGGCAACCCAAAAATTCATATGGAACAATAAAAGACCCCGAATAGCAAAAACGCTCCTCAACGGAAAGAACACTGCTGGAGGAATATCAATACCAAATTTCACACTCTACTATAAAGCCATAGTAATCAAAACAGCTTGGTATTGCCATAAGAACAGACCTCAGGACCAATGGAATAGAATTGAAAACCCAGAAATGAACCTACAGACCTATAGCCATCTAATCTTCGATAAGGAAGCTAAAACAATAGAATGGAAGAAAGACAGCCTCTTCAGTAAATGGAGCTGGCAAAATTGGTTAACTACATGTAGAAAACTAAAGCTAGATCCTTATATATCACCCTGCACCAGAATCAACTTCAAATGGATCAAAGACCTCGAAGTCAAAGCAGACACTCTGAAAACATTACAGGATGGAATAGGAGAAACCCTAGGTCTTCTTGGCTCAGGCCGAAATTTTCTGAATAGAGACCCGGAAACACAACAAATCAAAGAAAGGTTGGACAAATGGGATTGCATGAGGTTGCAGAGCTTCTGCAGGGCAAATGACATAGCTAGCAAGATCAATAGAAAGCCCACCGATTGGGAGAAGATCTTTACTAGCCATACAACGGACAAGGGTCTCATATCTAAAATATACTTGGAACTCAAAAAATTAAACCACCCTACAACAAATCGTCAAAGAAACAACTGCCCAATAAATAAGTGGGCGAAAGACTTAAAGAGAAGCTTCTCTGAAGAAGAAAGAAGGATGGCCAATAGACACATGAAGAAATGTTCAACATCCCTAGCCATAAAAGAAATGCAAATCAAAACGACATTGAGATATCACCTCACTCCAGTTAGAACAGCAAAAATCAAGAACTCTAACAACAACAGATGCTGGAGGGGATGTGGACAGAAAGGAACCTTACTTCATTGTTGGTGGGAATGTAATCTTGTTCAACCACTTTGGAAAGCAGTATGGAGGTTCCTCAGAAGACTTCACATAGATCTCCCCTATGATCCAGCAATCCCACTTTTGGGCATTTACCCAAATGTTTACAAACAAGACCATAATAAAGTTACCAGCACAACTATGTTTATTTCAGCATTATTTACCATAGCTAAGATATGGAACCAACCCAGATGCCCCTCAGTAGATGAATGGATCAAGAAAATGTGGTATATATACACAATGGAATTCTATGCCTCCATCAGAAAGAATGACATTTCCCCATTTGTTAGGAAATGGAAAGGTTTGGAAAAAATTATATTAAGTGAAGTAAGCCAGGCCCAAAGAAGCATAGGTCCCATGGTTTCCCTTATTTGCAATATCTAGTATAGGTATGAGTCAAGCAGAAAAGGTCAGATAATGTGATGTTAGGAAAATGAACCCTTAAATATGTATTTTAATGTTTTCGTTTCTTTTATGCATGTGTTTCTAACGCATTTATAAGATTATTTCTTTGTTGCTTTGTATGTCCCTCCCCCACAGTGTAACCCCCGCTTTCACTATATTTGATGTCAGTATAACATGTGGAGGAGATGGGGACAAACAAGTCGTTTAAGGATTCAGGTGGACCTGTTGCAACAATGAGAAGTACAAAATGTCATGTCAAAACCAACTTTACAATGTCGGTGTGGGGGGGAGGGGGGTATAATTGGTTGGGGGGAGGGGGGAGGCTGGGAAAGGAGGTGAAGGGTAAACAAAGGAGGGGGCTGCAATGCTTGGTAAGAAATGTACGTATTATCCTGCCCATGTAATTGTAGCCCCTCTGTACAGTATGTTCTCAAATAAAATAAAATAAAATTTAAAAAAAATCTGCTTGTAGCCCTGATTAAAATAGCAAAATACTGAAGAGGAAGAAGAGGAACAGCCAGAAGGTGCCATGTCAATCCACTACAGGGCAGACAAGAAGGAGTAGCAGAGGCCTATTTAAAAGCTACTACAATGACATGAACAAACAATGAACAGAGAAGACAAAATCAATAGCTCAGCAGGAGTAGCAGAAAATGACACCCAAGTAGCAGGAGTCAGGCCACTGGCCTACATAGCCATAGTACCATAATCTGCACTTCAGTGGCCCCAGTTACTACCTTTATGAAATGAGGTCCATGGGAAAACCCTTTGCAGCTGCCAGCACTGCCTGCCAGCCAGCCTGACACCATTCTCTTCATTCTACAATTCGGCCTCTAATTCATTTCACCCAAATTTCTGCTGATGCCTTTATAAGATTCCTAGGTCTGGGTGCTGGTGGCTCATGCCTGTAATCCTAGCTACTCAAGAGACTAAGATCTGAGGGTTATGGCTCAAAGCCAGCCCAAGCAAGAAAGTCCATGCGACCCTTATCTCCAAGTAGTCACCAGAAAACTGGAAGTAGCACAGTGGCTCAAATGATGGAGCATTTGCCTTGAGCTAAATAGCACAGGGACAGTGCCCAGGCCCAGAGTTCAAGCCCCATGACCGACAAAAAAAGATCTCTAGGAACATAGTTCTTTGGCCTCACCAGGTTTCATAGCCCCATGAATGTGATACTGAACTGCCACCCAAGACCAGCACAGCCAACCCAAGACACTAGGGCCAAGAGCAAATTAATGCATCCCACTACCAAGAGCAAGGCTTCTCAGCCTGGATGCCTGGCTACTTCTGCTTCAGTGCATGACAGCTGCTGGGTACCTCATACTCATTGGTCACCCCATCTGTCACATAGCCCATGATGACAAAAGAACAATACTCATACACACAAATAAAATGCTTTTGCTCTTTTTAGACATGGTGACTTAAATATGTTTCCATTGTTCTCATCTCCCTGCTCTCCCAACACACACACACACATCTGTGGCAGAAGACTAGTCCGTGCAGCACCTGCAATCTGCCAAGTGATTGATTAACTGAGCACAGTCATGCTGTACAAGGTGAAAGATGATCTCTCTCCTTCCCTCCCTCCATCCCTTCGGGTGGTTACCTTGGACATGGGTCTGAGCTCCTGGGAATACAGCTCCTTCCTTACACAACTGAAGTTGTGGCTTGACATCCCACCTGCCCCCCTAGTGAGCAGAAACCCACGTGGACGTCTATCACTGCCTCATGCCCAGAGCTGGCACAGCACAGACTCTGAGAAGCATTTTGGGTCTGACTGTCTACCTGTGAGGGCTTATTTTCTCAGCGAGACAATGTATAGCAACTGATTTCCTCAGAGACCATGGGCTTTCAGACCTCATGAAAGAAAAAGGATCACCATTGATGAATTCCTATCACCCACGATGAAACACTTCTAAATGCTCCTCTCCTTTTTCCTTATATGTCTGTCTTTATTCTGAGAAAAAATGAGAGCCTGGGTTTCAATCATTTCTATTTCTTTTTTCTCTAGCAAGTTCAGACATGATATGGAAGTGAAATGATTCATTTTAATTAACAGGGATTTTTCCTTATAATAATGGTCAAATATTTTCAATTTTCCTTTAAAAAACTCACAGAGGGGTTTTGACAATGCATATAGATTTTTAATCAGAGGGCCTCTGCTAGAGAAGGGCATCAAACATGCAGCCACCAGCCCACATATGTGCTCCCTCTGAGGAAGACAAAGCTTACACTTGAGGCTCTGCTCAGAGTACCTCATAGGTCTGTACTGCCCTCATGTGCATCTCAGCAGGAAGGAAACCCTATGACAGGACACCTGACTTGGGGACAGGACTCAAGATCACATGTCAGAAACCATGAGTTCTTATAGTGTTCACGTCATGTAACTTAAGCCACAGTTAGGAAAAAAGTCCCTATTAATTTCTCATTCAGATGGAAGCCTGAGCCCTCCCAGGCTGGGCCTCATGCCCTACAACAGCAATACTTCATGTCCTCAAACTTCCCATGTCAACCATAGCAAAATCTCTCTTGAGAGTTCACCCAACACTTCCTTACCTTTTGAATGAATGCATTGATCCAAATAGTTGAATAAACTTGTAGGAACAGCCAGTAACAAATACAAAATCAGGACCCCCCTGGCACCAAAAAAGGTATATAAGGGGTCAAAATCCAAAAAAGCTAAGAAAAATTCATCCATGGTTCAGTACTGTTATTCAGAAAAGAGAGAACTTTCTCCATAGTCTGAATCTCAAGGATGCCTTAAGCAATTGAGTTCTGAGGGGGACAGGGGCTTGGCTTTATACCCCACGCCTGCATCACAGAGCCTGGAAGTAATAGAGGGGTTCTGGGGTCAGGGAGGGGTGGTCTGGAGAGGGCATGACATAGCCTTGCCCAACCTGCCATCCCAGCACTGATCTCTTCCCAACTGCTGTCCATGTCCCACTCTTCCCTTTCTTCATGTTGTGCATTTACCACGAAGAAATTTGTGAACAAGCTATTACCTTAGATCTTTTTAATTTTGGGGGTCCAGGTACTCTACTGTCTTAGGAGTCTAACATATCTTACCTGGAATTTGATACTTCTACTCAGGCTCATGTCTTCAAACAAACTATCTACAGAATGTTTTTCATTACTTGAACTCAGATATAAAACAAAGTTCTTATTCCCTTATTTACTTTTGTGACTGTTAGATTTTACCCATTTTCACTGTTCAGCCTGTACTAACTTCAATCCACACAACTGCCTCAAATTAAAAAATATTGTTCAATAAATGAATTCAAAACTATAAAATAAATGAATGTGAAATTAAAATTTCACTTGATTCAGGTGATACTCACAGCACATATCTTTTATGTAGTTAATGAACCTGAAGCATGCTTTGTTCAAATATACATACACACACATTCTGACAAATCACCCCAGCATTTCCAACCTCAAGAACCAATTATTGCCCCCTTTGAATTCAACCTCCCCTGCCAGCTTTCAGGCCTACCACAATGATGCCTCATTTCATCCTCAGACTGCCCACGTGTGATGTCCATGTCATTAATAACATGAGGACAGAAGTCTCTTGGTTTCGTTGAAAGTTTTGTCATTTTGTTGACAATAGATTTGTTTGAATGTATGTTTTGTTAAATATTGCATTAAATATTATTTAGCTTAAGGAGATTTTTGTATCCCCTTTATCATTTTTATTTATTTATTTTGGTGCCTGTCCTGGCTTGATCTCAGGGCCGGTGTGTGGTCCCCGAGCTTTGTTGTTGTTGTTGTTGTTGCTGCTGAAGACTAGCACTCCACCACTTAAGCTCCACTTCTAGCTTTATGGTGGTTAATAAGATATAAAATTCTCACAGACTTTCCTGCCCAGGCTGGCTTTAAACCAAGATCCTGAGATCTTAGCCTCCTGAATAGGTAGGATTACAGACATGAGACACCAGTGCCGACAGTATTGCCTAATTCTTAAACAATGAAAAATGTGAGCAAACATGTTTTTAAAAATACATTTATATTGTAAAAATACTGTACAGAGGGGTTACAGTTACTTGAGCAGGAAATGAGTACATTTCTTATCAAGCATTGTTACCTCCTCCTTTGTTTAACCCCACCATCCCTTCCCTCCCACCTCTACAACTGCAATGCTTCCCCACTGCCTAAATTGTAAAGTTCGTTTTCTTGTACATCTCATTGTCACAATGACTCAACTTGTATCCCTATTTAAGCATCTTGTTTTATCCCTTCCCCTTCTCAAATGAGATAAGTGTATATACAAGATGCAGGGCACTGACATCAAATATAGTGAAAACAAGGCTTATACCCTGGGGTGGGAACATAAAAAGAAACAAAAAATTCACATTTACATTATAAATAAATTAGAAACATTGGCGAGAAAAACGACTTGTGTCCCTTTCTTGGGGTTCAATTTGTTTAAAATTATTTTGTCTGGTCATATGTACATAGCTTTTGACCTTTTCTGCTTGTCCCAGACATATACTAGTTATTGTAATCAAATATTTTTGGTCGGTCGTGGCGCTTGAACTCTGGGCTTGGGAGCTATCCCTCAGCTCTTCAACTCAAGGCTAATGCTCTACCGCTTGAGCCAAAGTGCCACTTACGGTTTTCTAGTGGTTTATTGGAGATAAGAGTCTCACAGACTTTCCTGCCCTGGCTGGCTTTGAATCTCGATCCTCAGATCTCAGCCTCCCTGGTAGCTAGGATTACATGAGTGAGCCACTGTCGCCCGAGTGAGAAAACTTTTTAATCACTAGTTCACTAACAGTTTCATCTTTAGTCCCAATTTTTCACACTTTTCTCCACAAGAGATACTCTTTTTAAAAAATCTGATGATCCACTCCGTGATGTTTTCTGTATGATCCCCTCATTCCTCTCAAAGAAAGAGACAAAAGTCTCCCAGTGTCTTTCTCCCTCCTTCTCTTTCATTTCTGTCTCCTCCTCCCTTTCTCTTACTTTATCACTGTCTGTCTCTCCATGTGCATCTTGGTCTTTCTATCTTTCTCTGTATCTCTATCTCCTCCTGCCTTTATCCTCTCCTCCGTTGCTTTCTCTACCTATCTATTAATTTTTCTCCTCCTTTTTTTTCTCTGACTGACCTGTATGTCATTCTCTCACTATGTTTCTTTTCTTTCCGACTTCCTTTCTTACTCTGCTGTCTCTCTGTTTCTGTCGCTTTCTCACTCCCCCCATTTCCTCTCTCCCCTCCCATTAAGAGTTTTTCAGGCTCTGAGAAAGAAGAGCCTGAAGACTCATAAGACTCATATCACTGCAATGTTTTCAAACACATTTTGGAATATTATTGGCAAAAGGAATACTAGACACTCAGGCTTCATTTGTTCACTTTCTGATACTGCTGTAATGACTTTATGTGACACTCATGAGTTACTCAATGTCTCTTCTTGAGGAGCCTGGTAACTGTTTGCTTTTTGATTTATGATCATGGTGAAGTCAAGCTATTGACTGTAGCAGAGATCACTGCAGAAAAGGGAAATTTACACATGAGCAAAAGTCCAGCATTTCCCACAGTTGTCCCTTGCAATTGGAGTTGTTATAAGAAGAGCAGGTGGAAGGAGCAGCTGTGGAATGTTCAATCTCTCCACACCTGATGAAGCCAGGTTTCCAAGCCGGCATAGCTGTCTCCAGAAACCAAGACTCAAGTTCTGGCAGCATTACATGTTACAATGGTAGCATTGTAGTGCTAAGAGAACCCGAGTCTTGTTTTGTGGATGCTACCAGAACTTGAGTCATGCTTTCTAGAGACAGCTTCTACCTTTAAAGTTCTGCAATCATATCCACATCCCATTATGTAACTTACAAGTGAGTCACTCGCACATTCAAGAGCAGAATTCAGTTCCATGTAGCAAAAATACTGCAAGAAGATATGTGGTAGGAAAGTGGATTACTACCATTTTGGGGAAACACCGTCTACCACAGCACCCTCTTTCAATATAAAATATTAAATAGAGTCAATATTTAGAGATGCTTCTAAATGGAAGGATGCATTAAAAGAGAATCTTCACAAATTCTGGAGATGGCCAGATACACACGTCACAAGAATTTGTTATATAATTCTGTAATCTAGGGCTAAGAAGGTGGCTCAGTGGTAGAGGGCTTGCTTTGTAGGCATGAGGCCCTGGGTTTGATTCCTCAGCACCACATAAGCAGAAAAATCTGGAAGTGGCACTGTGGCTCAAGTAGTAGAGTGCTAACCTTGAACTGAAATGCTGAGGGACAGAATGCAGGATCAGAGTTCAAGCCCTATGACCAAAAAAAATCTGTAATCCAGTTTGTACACCATTTTGTTTTAAAACTAAATCATATTTTGTGGCTTAAGGAAAATTAATATTTAATTATCCAAAATCAATATTGTCACTGAGCTAGATTGTGTGAAGTAACTTGGCTTTATTGGTTTGTGTGCTTTTATTAGCTATATTGAAGTTTGAATGTAGAGCCTTGTGCTTGCTAGACAAGTGCTTCATCTATGGCTTAAGTTGCACTCCATCCCTTTTTGTTTTATGTGATTGTTTTTCTGAGAGGGTCTTTTCTCTCTAGGCTAACTTAAACTGAGATACATCTATTCAACACTTCCCATATAGCCAAGATAATAGGCGTATATCATGTCCAGGTTTTAGTTTTGTTGAGTTGGTATCATGTTTATTTATTTTCCAAAATGGCCCCAAATTGTGATTGTCTAGAGTATCTGGAATTGTAGATGTGAGCTATTGTCTCCAGCCTGGGTGGGTGCAAGTTGGTATTTATATTCTAGATTAGAGAAGATTCAAAAGTGATTCACTATAATCCAAAATAATCCTGGAAAATATTCCTCAGCAAGATGATCTCTTAGCAAACTCAATAACTTCCTGTCGGTATGGGCATGTTTTGAGAGGCATATTAATACACTTTTCCATTTTCTGAGGTTCCAGTTCCAACCTAAAGAGATTTCATCTAAGCTCTTATAAGAGGTTTTCTTTGTTGTTGTTTTAATGTACTATATGATTTGTTGTTTCTTTTGTATGTTCTTCCCCCTGTTGTCACTGAATTTGATTTTGGTACCCTGTTATTTCATATACATTTATTTGAATTAGGGAAGGGAAGGGGAACAACAAAATGGTGAGACAAAGAACAAGGGGGAAACCAATGCAACAGCAATACACACAAAACAATACGTTGGAAATGATCTGTACAAAATGAAGTTAGTGGGGGGGGGGGATTGGTGGAGAGAAAGCAGGAAAAAAAAATGAAGGAAGAGGTAACAAGTTTCACAAGAATTGTACTTATTGGGACTGGGAAGGAAGCTCAGCTGAAGAGCTGAGGGATTGTGCCCAGGCCTATAGTTCAGGTTCCATGACCTATGGGAAAAAATGTACTTATTACCGTACTTATGTAATTGTAACCCCTCTGTACAGCAACTTGACAACAGGAAAAAAAGAAAACATAGCATGTGCTGAGTGCCAGAGGCTTGTGTCCGTAATCCTATCTACTTAGTAAACTGAGAACTGAGGATTGCAGTTCAAATCCAGGTCTGGTTGGAAAGTCCATGAAACTCATATCCAATTTATTACCACCACCCCCAAAAAGAATGGAAGTGGAGTTGGGGGATAAAGTGGTAAAATGCTACCCTTTAACAAAAATGCTCAGGGACAGCTCCCAGGCTTTGACTTCAAGGTCCAGGATAAGAAATACACACACACACACACACACACCCCACACACACACACCAGGTCTTCCCTGTTAATCTTTTTTTAAAAAGAAATTTATTGCAAAAGTGATGAACAGGGGAGTTTAATTTATATAAGGAAGGAGGTAATGAATACATTTCTCTTTGTTGTTTTTATTTTTTACTGTGAAAATACCATAAAGAGGGGTTACAATTACATGGGCAAGATAATGAGTACATTTATTATCAAGCATTGTTACCTCCTCCTTTGTTTCCCCTTCTGATCCTTTCCCCTCTTCATCCCTCATCCCTCCAACCCCCCCCCCCGCCCACAGGAGTAAACTGTTATCAATCCAATAAGACCCTCTTGTGACTAACAACTTACCACACAACCCTTATTCTTCTGTCTATATAAAAATAAATTTCTTTTATCCATATCAGTGGCATTTAAGAATGCTATTTGAAGTATTAAATATATGTACTTTTTATTAAATTACTTTGCATTTTATGTAAATTTTAGGTTCACCATCAAATTGAGAAGTATCATTGTTGTGATTACTATAGTTTTGTAGTATGTTTTGAAATCCTGTTCTTCATCTTGTGCTGGATATTAAGACTCAATATAAACTTTACAATCAGTTTGTAGCTATCCACAAAATAACATGTTTGGATTTTGATTGAGATTGAGTCAAATAAAAAAATAAGTTAGGAAAGAATGTTAATGAATGTGAATACCTCTCTGATTTCTTTAATGTTTAGTTTCATTGTTTTCTTTATAGGGACTATGCATGTATCTTATTAAGTGTATACCTAAGTGTGTCATTCTTTTGGATGGTGATGAAAACGGTATTGTTTATTGATCTCAAATATTATTCATCATTGATACGTAAACAAGAAATTGACTTTTTATATATTAACTGTATCCTGCAACTTTCCTATAATTATTAATTTAGGAAGATTATTGTTTTTATTGTTCATTCTTTTGTATTGTCTGCATGCATGATCAAATATCTGTGAACTTCCTTCCCAATAGATACATTATTAATTTACACTTCTAGACATATACATTAGGATTTTTATTGCAATGCTGAAAAGCTATAGTGAGATAGACCGCCTTTATCTTGTCCCTGATCTTAATGGGAAAGCTTCAAGTTTCTCATCACTAAGTATGATATTAGGCATAGACTTTTGTACAATTACTTCTTAATTTGAGGAAGTTTTCATTGTTTATACTTTATTGGATTGTATTATCATGAATGAATTTTGGATTTTGTCAAACTTTTTTTCTGCCTCTGATGACATGTGGCAAAAGTGTTCTCCCATCCTGTATGCTGTGTGTTTGGTCTAGTAGCATTTTGTTCAATGCAAAATTTTGATGCACTCATATTTGTCAATCCTTGCTCTTATTTGTTGAACTACTTGACTTGTATTATGAAGTTATTGCCTGTATGTATATGTTCCAGTATTTCCCCATTTTCACCTTCCCTCTTTTATTCCCTCCCTCTCTTCCTTCTATTATTCTTTTCCTTCCTTCTCTCCCTTCATTCTCCCTCTCCCTTCCCTTCTCCTTCCCTCCCTTCTCTGAAATCCTCAAGCTGGCCTTTCTTCTAGATAATAGGATGATTTTAGCCCTCACCTAATTATTCTCTTACATATTGAAGCAATATCCCCAAAGGCCATTGGATAAGACATACTCAGGATGGTATACATTTGGTTTAAATGGATAAATTCTCGACAGTTTAACGCACATAACTGATATATATGTTTCTTTTCCCCTTTGTAATAATGCCTCTCATTACAGCTCCTCTTTCATTATTATGAGGTGATATTTATATTTGGTGAAATAGACATAAATGTGGTATTGGTTGAGTTTTAACGCATTTGTACACCAGTGTGACTCCACTGCCTCAAGATAAAGAGCATTACAACCAGTACAACCACTACAACCATAATAGCCAGTACAAGCTGCCTTGGACATTTTGCTCAGTCTCCAACAGGAAACCTCTGCTCTAAGTTTTCGCGCTATGAATTATTTTTGCCTTGTTGGCAAATAACATTTTTAACGTTACAAAATATTTGGAGATTACATTTGGAAATTATGATGTGTATAAACCATTTCTACCGATATCATTTTTATTTAATTATTATTTCCTCAGTTTATTAAAAGTGTTTTATAAATACAATTTTAATGGCCATGTTGGCTGTTTGAACAAACACCTATGGGGCTTGAATGACTTCTTTCCCCTGATGGAATCTATAACTTCAGAAGGGGAGCTGGCACCAGTAAACCATCCTGTAAGAAGAATGGCAGCCTGTGTCTACACAGAACATAATGGTTTTAATTGTACAGTCATTTTCTTCCTCCTTCTTTGGCCCATCTGTTTACACTGTGGGAGTTGGTTTCTACTGTGATCGTGTCAGGGTATTTTCTTCAACCGCTGTCTTAGTAATTAAATCTCCTTATGATCACTCTTTGTTCTGAAGCATTTCTAATGAATGCTCCCTGTTTTCATCTCCCAGGAGCTAAATGTGTATCCTGGATTTCAGGAGACAAGGTCCTGGTCCAGGCAGACTAGTTGATAGTAGTAGACAAGTTGCTATGGGGCCACAAATGCTGGCTTCGTGGCTCTTATTCAGGGTACTTCATCAAAGTTTATCTGTCATTTCCCCATTGTGGTTGCATCTAATAATTTAAATTTCTTATGTTTTCTTACACATTGAATGTTTCTTGCAATTTCTTTCCCTCACTTTATAGGCACATGAGGACATGATTCTCAGAGAATGGTTTATTTTATTAATTTCCTCTATTGCTTGGTTTACATGTGTCATTTGGGGATTTTTTAATATAGATTTTTACTTGTTCAGGCAGGAATAATTTTTTTAAGCAAAAATTAGTTCATATTTTATGGAAACTTTAAGGAAATACTATTTAAAACCAATAACTAATAAATGTATAAAGATCAATAGTCTCCCCTTCCCTTCCCTTCCTTCCCTCTTTCCCTTCCTTCTGATCATTCGGACCAAATATTCCCACCAAGATTTCACAGTACTATATTTGGAGGATGTTTCCTTGACATAGATAGAAATGTCATCCTTTCTTGTTTCTGAAGGGTGGTTTTTTTGTTTGTTTGTTTGTTTTTAGGTTCAGTAGTGTGGCATGAACTCTGGGCCTGGGTGCTCTCCCTCAGCTCTTCAGCTCAAGGCTAGCTCTTTACCACTTGAGCCACAGCGCCACTTCTGGCTTTTTTCTTTTTGCTTATGTGGTGCTGAGGAATGGAACCCAGGGCCTCATGTATGCAAGGCAAGCACTCTAACACTGAGCCACCTTCCCAGCCCCCAAAGGGTGTTTTAACCTTATTAATTAAGCAACCTCTACTGCTGTTTAGTAAAGCTCTCTTGAGAGTGAAGTCTTTGATTACTGAAATTCCCTAATTGGATCAGATTCTCATAAGAAAGCATAACAACATGCATTACCTCACCCTCAGGATCTCATTGCTTAGCATAATACGAATTCAACAAGAATTGGATCAACCTGTGTCAATATTGGCCTGCAGATATTTGGAACTAGAGAAAAGATCAAGTCACTTTAGCAATCCTGGAATTTAAGGAAAAGGGATGGAGTTTTGATTCATAATGGTATAAATATTGTATATGAATTTGGGTTTCTATATAATTACTCTCCTAAACTAATTGCAAGTTGTAGTACTTCTTTTTCCTGTGCATTTCACCTTAGTTTTAAAGGGTTTATTATGTGAATAATGTATTCATGCACAGACAAAAAGTATTGTAAATGGTTTCTTGTTTTTGCCAGTCCTGGCCACTGTGCTAAGATTCTTTTTGCTCAATGCAAATGCTCTACAATTTGAACCATAACAATGCTTCTGGCGGCTTCCTCCTCCTCCTTCATCTCCTCCTCCTCCTCCTCCTCCTCCCCCCTTCCTCTTCTTCCTCCTCAGCCTCCTCCTCCTCTTTCTCCTCCCCCTCCATCTCCTCCTCCTCCACTTCCTCCTCCTCCATCTCCCCCTCTTCCTCCTCCTCTTCCTCCTCCTTCTTCTTTTTGAGTCATTTATTGGAGATTAGAGTCTTACAGAATCTCCTGCCCTGGCTGGCTTGGATCTCTTATCCTCAGATCTCAGCCTCCTGCGTAGGGAGGATTAATGGTGTGAGCCACTGGTTCCCAGCTGTAGTTTTAATGGATTCATCTTCAAGTCTCAGTTATTATGAGTATTTCTATCTTATGGCACCAGTGCCATTAGCTTTTCTGTTTGTTTTTGGGGTAACTTAAAGCAAACCTCATATATATTATTTTACCCATAAACACTTCAGTTAACCTTAAGATAAGAAAAGAACTAGAGTAAATACTAACACATTGAAGTACTAAAGTATCATATTTTATTAGGTTATCATAAATGTTTGGTAATTATCTGCTCACGAGTGAGCAGATTTTTTAAAAGAAAAAGTTGTGTTTTCAATGAATACTCCATAGTGGTGAAGAATTACAAAAATTAGGGCTGAGTCCATTTTACAATTTGCTAATTTGCTAACTGATGATTCTGCTTCTGTAAACTTGCTTACGCTGGCACTGACCCTTCCCTTCCCAAAAATGAGTTAAGAAGTTTCAGGGACCAGATGTCGGCCCCAGGACAAGGTCAGTGGTCATAGATAAAGAACAGACAGTACGTGTTCCTCAGTTCTCATTTAGAAATTCCCCAGACAGGACCTTGAGATAATGACCACCTGGCAAGACCACAAGCTAAGCCAAATGTCAACCAATCATAGGCCTGTAACCATGTAAACCCCCCTTAAACCAACCATGAGCCAGTCATTTTACAAAGAGTGTTACAAAATTTCCCGCGTGGCAAAGTGATTGTTGGCGTATATGATGACCTTTAAATGGACCAATCATGGGATGCTTTGTGTTATGCATTAATATTGTGGTTTTTGCCTTTAAAAGAAGGCTTGTAACTGCTGCTCAGGGCTCCCTGACCACCCGGGGTGCGGAGTCCGTTTGCGCAAACGTCAAATAAACTCCTCTTGCTTATTGCATCTCCTGGCCTGGAGTCTGAGTTTCTGGGGCGCCCTCCCGTTCACGAAAGCATCCCAGGAGTCTGGGGTCTTTCAGTGGCAAGTGATTTCTACAACTTCATTATGCTATATGTATGACCATATCAAGTGAAAAATTATGTCCTTGGGTATTCTACTCTAGTTACTAGAAGAAGCTCTCTTCTTTAATTTTGTCCTCTCTGTAAACCAATTTAAACAAGTTGAAGGTGGCCTGAAGAAAGTGGTCACTATAGATATATATGAAAGATGACTTTTCATGGGGCTTGAACTCTGTGGCTGGATTCTGTTCCTCAACTCTTCAGCTCAAGGCTAGCATTTTACAACTTGAGCCACAGTGCCACTTCGGGGTTTTTGGTGGTTTAAGAGTCTCACAGACATTACTTCCTGGGCTGGCTTTGAACTGCAATCCTCAGATCTCAGTTTCCTGAGAAGCTAGGATGACAGGCGTGAGCCACTGGTGCCTGGCTCAAAGATGAATTTATTCTGAAGTTTTGGTACTTGGGGCCTTGTTGATCTGGAGAGAATGTCCTTTCCAGGGATTACCAGACATTATGCCACTACCCATATGCTGGGGAATGGTCTGAAATGTGAGGACCAGACAAAATACTTACCACAACTAGTCAGTGGCTATGCTGTAGAGGCTGTTAGAATTACTCAAATTAATCCATTCTAAGTCTGCTTTTTTACCTCAGTGGTTACTTCCATAAAATTAACTCGGTTAGCTCTTGCCCGTGTTTTCCCTAGTCTCTTACTGCCTCCTGACCAAACTTTGTTCTCCCTGTACGTGTTCCCAGCGTGGTAAGCATTAGTAACTAGCCCTTCAACTTATGAATAAACAAAATGGAGTATATCCATAAAATATTTAACCATAGAAATAAATGAAGTGCAGGTCTATGCTACACAATGGATGAATCTTGAAAATAATTATGTTAAATTAAGATTATGCTAAGAAAGACTCCATTCATAGGACATACATAGAAGACAGAGAAACGAAGGAATTCATTTTGTTCAGGAGCTGTGGGGAAAGATGGAATGGAAAGTAATTTGCTATTGTGTGTAGGGCAGTGTTTTCAAAATATTCTGGAATTTGTGGTGATGGTTGCACAACTTTGTGAATATCAATTTACTATATACTTTATTTTTAGCTCTTGATGTTTTATTATTCTCATATCAGCATGTACTCTTGTACACAATAATGGGTTACATGACATTTCATGCATGTGGATAATGCACTTTGACTGTATTCACCAACATCATCATTTCTTGGCCTTCTCCCACAGATCCTTTCTCTTCCCAAATCATGCACTTTCTACTTCCAATTTTTCTCTTAAAATCTAGTGTTTCCCTATGAGAGAAAATATGCTTTTTTTCCAAGTCCGACTTATTTTTATCATTATAATTATATTCAGGTCCACCTGTTTTCCTATAAATAACATTTTTGTTCTTTATTATTCTGAATAATTCTCCTTGTGTTTAACATAAACACACAGAGATATACACACACATAAACACATACACAGCACATACATACAAACATTTCCTGTACATTCCCCCACGCACATTAAGAGGGTATATATATATATATATATATATATATATATATATATATATATATATATATATATGTATGTATATATATTGCATCTAGAATCTGCTGCTCTTTGTAGATATTTTCCCTTCTGATAATAGTTGTTTTGAGTTAGATGAGATGGAATCTCAATGTAGATTTAATGAGTAAAGATGCTGAACTTTAAAATGTATTTGTTGGCTATTTGTACTTTTTTTATTTGCCAATCCTAAGATTTGAACTCAGAGCCTGAGGACTGTCCCTGAGCTTCTTTTGATCATGGCTAGCGCTTTACCACTTGAGCCACAGCACCACTTCTGGCTTTTTCTGTGTCTGTGGTACTAAGGAATCGAACCCAAGACTTCATGCATGGTAGGCAAGCACTCTACCACTGAGCCACATTCCCAGCCCCCCATTGGTACTTTTGAGAACTGTTTCATTCATTTTACCATTTATTGATGGGATTTTTTGATGTTTAATTTTTTATTTTGTTTTATATTTTCTTAATTTTATTTTATTTTATTTGTGAACATACTGTACAGAGGGGTTACAATTACATGCGCAGGATAATGCGTACATTTCTTACCAAGCATTGCAGCCTCCTCCTTTTGGATATGAATCCCCTGCAGATCACTTAAACTACCTGAGCATTTTCACTCATTTACTACAGATATATACCTTGATACTTGTAGATCACTGGTCCTGCAAATTTCCATTTAATTTGTAAATCAGATACATTTCCATTTCCATTTTCTACACTACAATGTCACCCTTCCTTTTCTTTTTTCTTTTTTTCCAAGTGTCAGGATTTGAAATCAGAACCTAGCACTCAGCTAGCAGTGTACTACTTCTGTCACCCTTCCAGACTGATATTTTGCTAAACATTTTGGGAGTGGAGTCTCATATACTTTTCTGCTTGGGCTGGCTTCAAAGTAGGATCCCTGAATCTCAGCCTCCTCAATAGCTGGAATTATAGATGTAAGCCACTGGTTCCCATCTCATTCTTCTTTCTACCTATTCTGCTATCCATTATTCTTTTCATGATTTATGCAGCAGTTTATAGCGGGTAAATTTGCAGTTGATAGGAGGTAATTTATCAGATTCCAATAGATTTTTAAACAACTTTTATAAAGAAAGGGCCTTCCATTTCATAAGTTAAGCAATGAATACATTTTCTCTTTGGGGAATGTCATACTT
Source organism: Dipodomys merriami (assembly GCF_024711535.1). Classification (NCBI taxonomy): domain Eukaryota; kingdom Metazoa; phylum Chordata; class Mammalia; order Rodentia; family Heteromyidae; genus Dipodomys; species Dipodomys merriami. The sequence goes on along the minus strand of NW_027206239.1, from coordinate 67,140 downwards.
CCCTTCCCTTTCCCTCAGTCCAATAGATTTTTATATACGAAAGATAGTCAAAACAAATAGCAAGGAAGATGGAGTAAGTTTACTTCATTGCTACCTGAGTCTAATTTTAATTTGGGTCTAACTTGTGCTAGATCTTATTACAGATGGCAATTGCCTTTCTGTTTTTGTCTATCTTAGTGATTGCCTGTTTTTCTTGGTGCTATTAGTGTCACTATTCTCTAGTTTTAAATTTTTGGCAGAGTCTTTCTTTATAGCTCAGCCTGGCCTCAAACTTGAGAGCATCTTGACTGACTTCTGAGTACCAGAGTTGCTTGGGTACACCTGCTATTCATCTGTTAATAATCTGTATAAAGATGAATATTATGATCCCTTTGATTTGCTTACTATCTATATCTATATCTATATCTATCTATCTATCTATCTATCTATCTATCTATCTATCTATCTATCTATCTATCTATCTATCTATCTAACTATCTATCTATATATGAGCTTCCACTTTAAGCCTAGCTGAACTGTAATGGAGAGTAAATACAGAGTGTGCTGTGACAGATTATAAGCCACTGTGAGATGCGAACTTTAATTTGTGTCCTTTGAGACAAGAGCAGCTAGCTCCCCATCCTGACATGGAAATACAGAAATGTGTTACTCATTTGGTAGCCATGGCAGGGGGCTTCCGTGAATGCTTAAGTTTGTTCCATTTTCCAATTAGGAAATTACCTTCATTTTCAAGATGGGCTGTGCCATATAACAGGCAAAGCTTTCTAAGAATTGAACACTGCCAACTGGTAGAACAAAGATATTTTTCTCCATTCAGGCTTCCTTCCTAAAGCCAAGATCACAATAATTAAGGTAGATAGGACAGAATGCCTCCAGTGTTATGAGTTTATTGGGGGACATTTTCAATATCTTCCTGACAATGAGACTCCCAGCTCTGTTTCCTGGTAACCATGGCAACATCTCCATTTGATTGGTCCTCCTGGCACTCTCATAGGATTATCTAGTGGATGCCTCCTCAGAGTCTTCCATTTATATTTTACTTCCTGCCTTGAAAAAAACATTCAGGTTACTCAAATGAAAATTAATTCAGTTACATTGCCGTTTTTAAGGCACTCAAGCCAGTACTTCAGTAGTTCAATTTATGGAGAGGTGATTTAGTAGGTAAATATTTGATAGGCACTCATGTGTCTCATTTTTTTATGACAACATTTGAAATCAGAAGTGCCCCTGAGTAGAGCTGCCTCGTTTAGCAAGACCTGTTCTATTATGAGAGGAAAGGTTTCATTCAAATAGTGATGTGTAGATCCACTGCTGGCTAACGTATTCTGAGAGAAACCACACTAAATAAACATGAAACGTGCCCTCATCTGATTTCCCCACATGAGTGGATTTGTTTGCTTAAAGTAATCCTCGTGCTCCTGAAACCACCCAATAGAAATGATGGTCTGCATTTTGTGGTGCAACCACAGGCAAGATTTAGAGTGAGCCAGAACTGAATAGATACAGTAAGAAAAAATTGGAGTCCTGTTTACTTATTTGTTAACAGACTGATACAAATGAGAATCACATGACATTCTCTGTGTGAAGCAATAAGACTTCTAACTAATAAAGCACTCAAGGTGGGGGGGGGAAACATTTTATGTTTACATACATACATGGGGATCACTTTCATTTAATTTGAGAGGAAGAATTGATGTGGACTTTGGAGTACAATTCTCAAGTCCAATCTAGCTGTGTGACCTTGGTTAAGTTATCTAAACACTTCTGTGTCTCTGTTTCCTCATTAATAACAAGAGAAAAATGCCAACACTGCAGCCAGGAAGGGGATAAACTGGGGTAATGTAGGAAAGGATTTAGGTGGTGAGCAGATAGAAACACACTGCTCAGCTTATTTGCTCATATTTCTATTAAATTCTTTAATCCAAGGATTAGTTATAACCAACAAACTCTTGTTACTGATTTAAGAAAAAGTGCTTCTCTGTTCAATAATATTTTGAGAGCAGAAATACCAGTATTTAAATCTAAATATCTGAATTTAAATATATTTTGAAGATTTCAGAATTTCCATAATTAATAAATTGTTAGGGAAGAAGACATTTTCAAAATTGATTCAGTTGAATAAACACTGCAACCCAATGTTATACCAAGCTGAGTTCCAGTGGCTCATGCCTGTGTCCTAGCTACACAGAAGACTGAGATCTGAGGATCTCAGTTTGAATTAACACAATGGCATACCGTATTTCAGTATATATAGAGCCATATGGAGAGTACTGTGAAATGTATAGCTCCTCTATAAATTCCATATTATTAATATATAATTAGAGGGAATCACACAATGACTTTTATATTTGTAGAATATTTCTGGACATTGAGAAGTTAGGCCTCAAGATACCTGTACTCAGTACAGGTATCTTCAATCCCAGTATAAAGCCAGGACAGGCAAACACATTCATGAGACTTTTACCTCCAGCAAACCTGCAAAAGAAGTTGAGCTGCAAGCTTAGGTGGTAGGGTGCCAGTTTGAGTGGAAAAGCAAACTAAGAGTACATGTTCCTGAGTTCAAACTGTAGTACTTCATTTCAGTATTTTGCAGAAGTTTTCAATCTTTCTGCTTGAAGATAATTTTTTTTTTGACTGGGACTTAAACTCATTAAAGGACACTTTCACTCACTGACAATTGTTCTACCCACTGACCCATGCCTCCACCTCAACAGGGCTGCCCATTTCTATTACTTTTTGTCCAATGTAAATTAACTTTTAACTATTTGCTGTGTAATCTTTTAAAGTTTTTTAAGATTGTGTGGCATCTTTCTGCCATCAGGTTTCTCTTCTTTATCTTTTCTATACTGATACTAAGGTTTGAACTTAGGGTCTGGGGCTAACCTTCAGCTTTTTCACGGCCATTTGAGCCACAGGTCACTACAGCTATTTGTTGGCTAATTGAAGACAGAAGTCTCATAGATTTTCGGGCTTAGACTAGCTTTGAACCACAACCCTCTGATCTCAGCCTTCTGAGTAACTAGGATTAATGACTTAGCAGTAGATTTTTAAATCATTATGTCACAGGTGAACTTAGTATGTGACTAAGGTTATGTTCCAATGTGGACTGGAGCACAAATTTTCAAGAAATGGTTTGAAAAAACAGCAATTTATGACTAAGGCAGATTCAAAGCTGATGTAGTTCAAGGGATCCATGGAGGAAATACAAGGAAGATTTTTTTTTCTTTTTGGGTCCGGTTGTCGGGCCTGAACTCTGGGCCTGGGTGTTGTCCCTCAGCTCTTCAGCTCAAGACTAGTGCTCTACCACTTGATCCACAGCGCCACTTCCAGCTTTTTTCTTTTTGCTTAAGTGGTGCTGAGGAATGGAACCCAGGGCCTCATGCATGCAAGGCAAGCGCTCTACCACTGAGCCAACTTCGCAGCCCGGAAGACTTCTTTTAATCAGTTCCCTATGTTCTCTGTAAGACCTGTGTGTCGAGTCTGTGTTTTTTCTTTAAATTTTATCATTTTCTTGTGTCATAATTGCATGTTAACTGTACAATCTTCTACCTCCTCCTCCTGCTCCTCCTCCTCCTCTTCCTCCTCCTCTTCTTCTCTCCCTCCTTCTCCTCCTTTTGTGTTGCTGAGGATTGAACCCAGGGCCTCACACATGCTAAGCAAGTGCTCCAGAGGGCATTCCATATATTGAAGGATTTCAGATGAATCTTCATTAGGTAGTCTCACAGTTATAAAAGCTTCCTTATTTTTTTCTAATATTTGTTTTAAAGTTTTATTTTTAATCAGTTTTTGTGCAATATTAATAGGCAGTTGATTATACCTGGGCAATCTGAAATGGCTTATGTTTGCCAGACCTCAAAACCAAAACTCCTGAAAAGCTACTTTAAGATTATATGTTACATAGTTTTCAGAGGTACTATATGTAATAGTTTGCTATCAGCTTTCATGCATATTTTTTAAACTTTATCCTTTCCCATTTCCTTTTCCTCTTTTTCAAGAAAGCAATTTTCATTTGGATATCAGTATAAAGTCACTGAAAACAGATCACCACAAGATTCACAGCTCAAAATAAGTCACATTTATTGTCTCACAGTCCACTAAGTCAAGGAACAGGACAACTGGGTGCTTCGATCAGGGTCTCAGAATTCTAGAATCAAGGCCTTATTTCTTGCTGGGGCTGTGTTCTAATCTGATACTCAGAGTCCTCTTCCAAGTTCATTCTGGTTGTTAGCCATATTCAATCCTTCTCGGTTGTAGGACAAAGGCATCCTTCCTTGCTGGCTGTGAGTATGGTCATACTCAGCTCCTAGCAGCCTTCCTCAGATCTCTTCTAGGCTTCTTAAATGGTTGCTCAGGACCTAGCTGCCCAGCCTTCTCATGTCATGGTAGCTCCTCTCTTCACAGGCAGCAAGGGAAGAGAGTTTTATATCATCTAAAGTTATCACAGCCCTGATTTCTCATCATGTTCTTGGGTCCTGTTCCCTGTAGTGTTCAGAGCTTGAACACTAAAGGGAAGGAATTTGGGAGCTCTTGTAGAATCATACGTTAAGCAGTTTGCTGTTTTGGATAACCAAAATTAAACTGAGAGCCATTTGTGTTTTCCTACACATAATATAAATGATAAAGTTTTGTTTCAACTGAGAGGAGCAATATGTGCAAGACCCATATTATGTACATGTGAGAAAATGACACAGGTGCCTTGTTCCATCATCACATAGGGGATCAGGAGTTTTGAACTTAGCATTCCTCCCTCAGCTCCAGGGACAAATGCCAACAACAGTCTGGTTTGACTTACAAAATAGTGTTTGTTACACTTTGGAGCACAATAAAGATGTCTGGTGTTTTATAATAAAAAGTTCATCCAAGCCTAATATCTGCTAATATAGCACATAGATAATGTTGTAGATGAGTTCCAGAAACATACAATGAAGTGAAAAGTTCAACTCAATTTCTAATGCTTTGTTTGAAAAAATAAAACAAATCAGAGTTAAATATGCTATAGTATTCCCATTGGATGCTACTCCATAGGAGAATATGAATATTATTTTATTTTCTTTCTTTTTTATGCATTACAAAAAGAGTAAGTAGATCACTATATGTATGCTGACTCATCTGTGCTAGGAAACTCTTTAAATACTTTTCTTTTCATTTTTTTCCAAATAAATAGTAAGCTATGTGTATGTAGTTAGTTGCTCATGAGAAAAGACTCCAGCACTCCAACTCTTTCAGTGGTGCATAAGTTTCAGAGAATACTCAAACCTACCCATTGCTCCCTTCAGTGGTATTCCACTACTTGGCTATCTAGGTCTATCTTAAATAGAATATCAGATCTTTCTAAGGCAGAGTGACTTCAGGGATAAAACATTTATTGAGGATGCTCTTATGCAATAAGGAAATTATACCTGGATCATTGCAACAGGCTTCCATTAAAAGCTTATCTCATCAGATGAAAAGCAGGTTGCAGAGCTGATTCTCAATACTGCTTTGGGATGTTGGGTTGCTTTATGATGCAAAGAAGGAATCATTTCCTACAGTAGCCCACCCTAGTCATTGTCTACCATGAAGTTTTCCAAAGTATGTTCTCAACAGCCATTACTCTGGAAAATTCAGAGGAATTCCAACCAAAACTTTAAACTAAAGGATTTCATAATAAAATTCAACTAGGAAATACATATCTTTATTTCATCCCAGAAGGAAATAATACGATTCTTTTACAATTTTTTATTTTAATTTTTTAAATATTTTAATTGTGAACATTCTGTACAGAGGGGTTACAATTACATGGGAAAGATAATGAGTACATATCTATCTTATCAAGCATTGCAGCCTCCTCCTTTGTTTACCCTTCATATCCCTTCCCAGCCTCCCCCCGCCCCCCCCCCACCCAATCCTCCCCTCCCCCACCAAAGTTGCAAAGTTCGTTTTCGACATGACAACTTGTACTTCTCATTGTTGCAATGGGTCCACCTGTATCCTTAAACGACTTGTTTTTCCCAAAAGTATTTGATCAAAAACCTTTCTTTGCAAGGAATCTTTTCACTATTTTAGAAACATGTTTTAACAAGATTATCTCTAAATTTTAAACTTCTTGAGAAGCCAGAGAGTAAGCTGATCTTTCTAAAAGTGATGATGGGTCATTATTACTTCCAATTCACTAGCTCTCAAAGACTCCTCTGTTAGCTCCGATTCCTGTCTGGTTGTTCCTGGATGCCAGAGTAGAAAAGTAAGGGTTCCTGTTTCATTCTTTCCTCTGTTGCTTGAAAACAACATTATATGACATCATAAAACCTTGGCTTTTCCCTAAGAGCACTCTTGGAGATCTTCAAAAACTTTCCTGCAGCTATTACTTGAGCTGACATAAGAACACACTGAATGTCACATTTGTTAAGTTTCAAATCATAATGAAATTGTGGAACCATAGTCAGAAAAGCATAATCCTACTGAAGCTGAGAAATGGCTTAGATGTAAGAGATAAAAGGCCTTTTTTTCTTTTTGGCTTTCTCAGCTTTATCACATCTCATTGTTTATCAGGTAATTTGCTTTAATTGGATGGGGGGATATGGGTGGAATTGGCTTTTACATGATATGAATTATTATAAAACCTTCTCAAATGAGGAAACCAAAAATGTCTTCAAATATTGTGTGTGTCCTATGGAACAAAACTGTCATCTGACTGGGACTCATTGAACTGGTAAATAATTGGATAATTAGTGGTTAAAAGGGACTGTCCAGCAAGTGCTTGTGTTTCATGCCTCTAACCCTAGCTACTTAGGAAGCTTAATCTGAGGATCATGGTTCGAAGCTAGTTTAGACAGATAAAGCTTCCAGAATTTACCTTGGATTAACAAGCAAAAAAGTTGGAACTGGAGGTATGGCTCAAGTTGTAGAGTGCCAGTTGTGAGCAGAAAAGCTGAACTAGTGTGTGGCTCTGTGTTCAAGCCGAGGTGGTATAGCATGAATAGGAGAATGGTAGATTAAGACCCCAGGAAATTGTAGTAAAATGTCCAGTTAACTTGCTGTGGTCTATTACTGTAGCAAGAACTTCCAATGAGGCATATCTTTCTGTATACATGGCTGTGCAGTTCCCTCCTACATGTGCTCAGAGCTTGCTCAGGTGACTTGCCATGGCCGATGAAGTATCAGCAAGTACAAGCTGAGATCTGAAACGCACTCCTCCCCCACAATCCAGGAATACTGTTACCTTAGGACCAAGCCTCTGCCAGTCTCTACCAGCCTCTGCTAGTCTCTGCCAGCCATAGCCAGCCACTGCCAAACTCTGAGCTGTGGCCAATCTACTACCTGAGACCTGCCTGGATAATGATGAGTGTAATGAGGACATTACACAGTTGCTGTGTCCACACTGTTTGTGAGGGCTTGCAGTGGCCATGGACGTAGGGGTGGAGTAGACAGACACAGGTGGAGAGGTGGAGATAACTCACAATATTTGTAAGCCGGCTTCTCCGTGACCTCCAAGGAAGGGCTCCGGGGAAGTGGTGTAAAGATCCAGAAACCAGGGCAGAAGGTGGAGTGGAGACTTGGACTAGAGGTTGCCAGGCCAAATCTGAACCAAGCCTGTAATGCAGTTTAAAATTTTAACTTGTTTGGAAAAACTCCACTGTGCATGTCAGATGGGGAAGATCATTAGTAATAATCTGAGGCAGCTTGAAATGCCTAGGGTTAACAGGTGCACTGAAAAGCCACTTATAGTGTGTGGAGATACCAGCTCTGGATCTGCAGGAAGACAGGGACTAAACCAGCCTCCGAGAAGGAGATCCAATTCACCTCATGAGCTGATCCACTTCACCTCATAAGTCGCCCCTGTCTGAGGACATTCCCTCTGACTCAGGCTTCCACAGTGATGGCTGGGGCAGCCTGGGGGCTGGGACTGCCCTAAGGTCAGGGAGGCTCAGACCCCACCAGCCAGAAGGATAGCCATGGAGCCCTGCCATGCAGCAGTTGCCACAACCAGGACCACAGCTGATTGAACTGTATGGAGAGTGGGACTGCCTGAGCTGCGTGCCGGGTTCCAAGACAGCAAGGCCTCCTAGTTCCCGGATTTGCCGAGGCGTTCTGCTCCTTCTAGTTATCCTGCCCTGGGAAGCTTGGCAGGCCCGGCCTGGCTCCGCCCCTGGCCCCCAGCTCAGCCCCTATGCCTGGCCCCGCCTACCTTAGCCTGTCCCACCAAGTCCACGAAAGTAGAAGCTCACAGCTGGAGGTGGAGGGTGAGTCCGAGCCACCATCCCTGCCTTGGAGGTCGGAGCCAGGTCTTGCAGGGTGATCGGCCAGTGCTGCGTGCAATGAGGCATATCTTTCTGTATATATGGCTGTGCAGGGCACATCACAACGAGTCCCAGGGTAGAAGCCTCCCCCTCCCCCCAGCTCACCAGGCCCCAGTGATCAGCCTGGATGTCTTGCCCCTCCAGGACACTCCCACCAGCAGCGAACCCCCACCCCCCATGGCTGCGTTTTTGCAGTCCAGCTCCTGGCCAGGCCCCTGGTGAGGCTACCGGTGGCTATGCCCTGGCGTTTTCCTGGTGAAGCTCCCGGCTGACACGGTGGCAAGGATATGCATGGGCCCCGGAGGAGCAGGCCCTGGCATGGCTGTGCTCAGTCTTCACTGCCTGCAATGTGAAATGCTCAGGCCACCTGGTGCACTGTGCTGTGAGCTAAGCCTATATCCCGCGGACACCAAGGCCATGTTCCAACGCCTGGATTCCAACCGCAATGCAGCCATCAACTTCCAGGAGTTTGTGTGCTGCTTGCTAGGGCAGCAGAGGGCCGAGGGCTGGGCAAGGGGTCGATGACCAGAACCACGACCACCACCACCATGAGGACAAGGAGTAGGGCTATGAGGATGAGGACTGGGCAGCAGCCTGATGCCCTGGGGAGCCCGGCAAGGCAAGGTGGCTATGCTTGGCTGGACTGCCAGGGAAGACTGTGGCCAAAGCCAGGTTCATTCCCAGGTGGCAGGTGGTGGTAGTGGTGGTGGTGGTGACTTTTGGGGTGTTCAATCTTGTTCCCTCTCTGGGCCCCTTTCTCCTTCTTGCTTGGCTTTTCCCAGGAGAGGCTCCTGAGCTCTCCGAAGAGCCATGTAACAGGCTGAACCCTGGCAGTGCTGTTGGGACGCAGGGATTCACATCTCAGGCTTCAGCCCAGTGAGCCCACTTGGCATACTCCAGGTCAGAGGATCCTGACCAGGTAGGCAAGGAAACTTGGTTGTGCTTAGGCCCAGATTGTTCACAAGTGCCCACTATACACCAGGCATTGTACATAGGTGTTCACGAGTTCCCACCACATGCCGGGCCTTTGTACACAGGTGTTCATGAGTGACCTCCACACTCTGGTTTTAGTAACAGAAGAACTGGATTATTACACAATAGAATAAAATAACAAATCTCTGTCTATGAGAGAAATAATTTAATACCACTTTTCTCATTTAGTTCTCAGGAGGGAAGGGATGAAAGCAGGCCAGACTATAGGACATCCAGGGAGGAAGGAGGAAGAAAATTTTCAGCTGCATCTGTATCAATCCCTGCTTTGGAGTCAGGTCTCCAATTGTTAGTCCTACTATTTATCCCCATACACACACACCCAACCCTGATTCAGTTAATGCTGAGCAGGTTCTTTTGCTTGCTGTTTGGATTTTTAGTTAAAATTGTATTGAGCTCTTTTTGTTATTACTAAAATTGGAAAGAGAGTATATTGGCTAATGTATTGCCTGGGTCTCAGAAAAGAACATCTTGTTCCCATGTGTGTCATGATACTTACTACTTACTGGCTTTGCACCCCTCACACGTGTAAGGCAGGTAGTTCTCACTCCCAGACTGGAGGTTGGAGGGGGAGGGAGGAGTTCTTCCTCCCTCTCAACTTCCAGTCTGGGGAGTACAGGGATGTGGAAATGGGTCTAGAGAAGGAGGAAGTAACTCATCCTGCCATAAGATGGCTTGTGTAGAGAAAGTGAGTGTGGCAGTTGATCTTTTCTATTTACAAATGAGATGAAACCAGTGTTTTCTCCAGGGTGTAAGGAAAATGTAAACATGGCTGGACATTCTCCTCTTTCTTTGAATCATCTTTCAGCATAACTTTGTCTAGCTAACTAAGAATAATAATAATAATAATAATAATAATAATAATAATAATAATAATAATAATAATAATAATAATAATAATACTGTCTTTGAGGATTGATTCCAATAATCCTAGCTACTCAGGAGACTGAAATCTGATTATCATATTTCAAGCTAGGCTGGGAATAAAAGACCATGAAATTCTCATCTTTAATTAAATCCACAAAAATCTGGAAGAATTGTGTCTTTGCACAAAATAAGCAGGGGGACAGTGCTGGCACCCAAAAAAAAAAAAACAAAAATATCATAACGCAGTTTTAGGACTGAAGTATTCATACTGTCCATATTTGTGTACATAGGATCTTTTCATAGTTATCCAGTATAGGAACAGATAGTTAACCTTTAAATGATTATTGACCTTTTTTATTTTTAAAGATCATTCCACCAATCAAGACTTCATATCATTGATAGAATTATTACTATCACTATGCCTTTCCAAATGTTCATAGGTTATTACATTGAATGAGCACCAGTCTCACCTGGTGGACTTGTCTCCTAAGCCTCACCTTTCAATGTGAGATTAACAAGTACAATATTTGCTTTCCTGAACTTGTCAAAGTAGAAAAGAACTCCACTTGAGTTGATTTACCTGAATTTACCATGGCAGCCATTGACTATTTTGGTAAATTGGATTGCTTTCACCCCATTTCCTGTTGTATCTATTGGTCCACCTATACTTTCAACCAAAAGTGATTTTAAAAAGTCTTTTGTTATTGATAATGTTGTCATTATTTCATTAGTTCTGCAAACTTTGCTGAGTTACCTATTTATACCAGATACTATCTTAGCTACTGTTGTATGTTCTTGGGGACAAAAACAAAGATAAGATAAAGTACAGAGTATGGGTGCAACATTTCCCTGAAGTTTCACTAAAGAATATTTAAAGGCAATAGGGTTATTTGCAGGAAGTTGAGATATTGTGGACCCTCTTACGTAGAAGTTTTTTTTTTTTTTTCTGTATACAATACTGCGGCTTGATTTTAGAACCCTATGCTAATTATGCATGGGCTCTACCATGCCTTCAGCCCCTTCTGATTCAGTGTTCTTTTTTCTCTTTTCTTCATTTATGACCTGGTGGTTCTGTACTTTAGCGGGCGTAACAGCCACATGTCACTAAACCTAGCTTTTTTTTGGGAGAAGAAGTCTCAGGATATTTTTTGTGGTGTTGTTCAGATGGGATCTTGGGAGCTTTTTGATCTGACTGATGTAAATCTTGATTATCCCTATCTCTACCTAAATGTAGCTAGGATTACAGATATGAGCCACTTCACTGGTCCTTAAGTTTTTACCTATAACTACTTGTTCATTTTATTAAAAGTTAAGGTTTGTGTGTGTGTGTCTGTGTGTGTGTGTGTGTGTGTGTGTGTGTGTGTGTGTGTGTGTGTGTGTGTGTGTGTGTGTGTGTGTGTGTGTATGTATGCCAAAACTGTGGCTTAAACTCAAGGCCTGGGTGCTGTTCCTTAACTTTTTAACTCAAGGCTGGCACTCGACCACTTGAGCCACAGCTCCACTTCTGGCTTATTGCTCTGTAATTGGAAATAAATCTCATGGACTTAATCCTGTCCCAGGTGGCTTCAAATAAAATCCTCCAGAATTCATCCTCCTGAGTTCAAAGGATGATAAGCATAATCTTAATGACTAGCAGGATTTGTTTTAACATAAAACATTGTGACTTCTTCTGAGGCGAAAAGAGTCTGTCTAGGAGAGTGTACTTTGTTGCTTTGTTCTCCACCTCTTATCAGATAGCTCTCTGTCCCATGCCGGTCCAGTTTGAGAAGAGGGGTTGGTAGATTTGATTGTTTCCTTCTTGTAAGAGGTAAAGAATGGTCATTTTGACAGGATTTCTGCTTCAAAGATCATTAAATATGATTCAATACTGAATCATAATATTGAATGACTTTGTATTAAATTCTCTAATCTCCAATAACTGTGAGATTATCGAAGAAATAAAATCATGTAGTAAGAGGTTGAAAATGTCATTTGTGATGTGTGTCAATACATTCTTCAGTTTGGATTTCTTAGGAAGTCAGGGACTGCTTTCTTCAGGCTGATGAGAGAAGTGGCCTAGAAGGCATGGGACCTGTCACCTTACATTTTGCAGGTGTAGATGGTCTACATATTCAGTTTGGGCTTACCACTTCCTGTTGAGCCAAAATCAGATTTTCCTTATTCTCTCTGCCAGATGAGACAGAATGCCGGATGGAAAGGGATACCAGTTCAAGCGAACTTCTGGAAATAGGAATTGTGTTCTGGAGGGTGATGTAGGGAGGCAAGAGAGCAAACTTGCAATGCAGCTTAGCTCATGTCTGGCTCCCGGGTCTTTATCTTGGTGAAAGGGAGTTTTTTACATAGTAAGTATTCAGTAGATGTTTGCTGAGTGAATCAAATGGTCTATACTCTTGGATTCTTTTCTTCTGTTACTGGATGAAGTGTTCCTTTGGCTTCCCAGTTTATATGAAAAACCAAATATCCTTGAGATTCATGTATAAAAAGCATTTTATGAAATCTCACAAACAAGGAGTTTTATGAAGAATTCATTTTTTTGTGACAGAATGAAGCAAGAAGAAGTAGACAAAAGGAGGCCATGAAGATAGTGGCCCTTGACTATGATCTTTATACTTTCTGAGCTGGAAGACTATCTCTAGCGACTCCTAATCTTTAGAAAATGCTTCTAGATGGGTAAAATGAGTCAGGTCTATTCAAAATGTATATAACCTTCAGGACACCCTTTGTCTGGACATGCTGTTAATTCTTTCTGCCTCTTTATCTGTTGTAAAGACTTCAGAACAAAGCCTTTTGATCATCTCAAAGAAGGCATATTTAGATAGCCTCTTTATGTCTCCTAACTTGCCTAATTTCCACCAGCCCTGAACTACATCCTCAGCACTGGAGAAAATAAACCTAATCAACTAATCAGCCAGCCAGCCAACCAGTCAACAGGTCAGCCAACCATTCAGCCAACAAAACAATTTAATTGAGAAGAATCAATATTATGCGTGTGCAAACTGTATATATTAGCTCAGTCTACCTCTGCCAATAGAAGAGATGACTAAAGTCAAGGGGAAAGGCTTAACAATTGTAAATCAGTTCCACGCAGTTGTGATATTTGAAAAACAAAATAGCAGAAGCTAAGTTTCCTTAGTGGTCAGGGTTTCTTAGTATTTCTTCTTGGTTTCCTTGTTAGGCCTTTCTAATGGGGAAAGGACTGAAGGAGCACTGCCTTGTTAATCACTTTCTGTGTTGTCACTTCTCTTCTCTTTTTTGGCTTGCTTAATTTACATGAGTTGGCAAAATGGTAATGGAAAAGAGTGATGGAGGAAAAAGAAGACACAAACCCAACAAGGAATAACAGAGGGAGGGGCTGCGTAGTGAGAAGGAGCCAAAGAATGATTAGCAGAATGTTGGACGGAAAGAGAGACAGGCTCATTGATTCCATCTTGCCTCAGTTTACCCCATCTTCCACCTAGTGAGCTTTTGACTTTGACCCATGTTGAGATGATAGAAGTAAATCTACTTTTCTCTCTTTGGTCTCCACAGGTGAGTATTTCAGAATTCAGAGTGTGGTTGTAGAGTTAAAAGATAAATGTATATTTTAATGCGTATGTACTGTAATATTTAATTATTTCCCAAGGAGATACTTATTCCAGCCTTGAATCCCAAGGGGGTCTTGCACAGTCCTGGGTGAGGCTTAAGAGTAGTTTTGATGATGGATTTTAATACCAGATTTCTGGGGATATCTGTGCCTTTTCTGGATCTGAACCATGAACCAGTATTCTGCCCTCTCCTTTACATTTCTGCTGATGTCTATATCTGTCTATAGATATCTGTATCTGTATCTATAGCTATCTATATATAGCTATATGTAGGTATCTATAGATATAGACATGGGTAGACATAGACATAGATATAGACACAGGCAGAAATATATATTTCTTTGATCTTTTAAACTGTTGCTGTTCTTACTCTAATAAATATTCTACTATAATCATGTATATCATTGCCCTGCTGAATGGGAGAAGCAGTGTGTTAAAAACTACAGCTCTACTTTTAACCTTTTGAGTTCCTGGGGCCTTTTCACTATGTGCATAGCTTAGATTTTATAGTCTGTACTTGCTGGTAGTAGTCATTTTGGATTCTAATATTTGAGTGCAATCTGTTATGGCTGTATATGGATTGTGACCTACGCTTACCCTCAGATTTCACTGTCCAGAGCTTTATTCTCAGAATTTGAAGAGAGATGCTTATTTTGCTCTTACAGTTTAGTCAAAAAGGAAATAAGCTGCTGGGTGCCAGTGGCTCACGCCTGTAACCCTAGCTACTCAGGAGGATGAGATCTGAGGATCATGGGTCAAAGCCAGCCAGGGCAAGGAAGTCCATAAGAACCAATAGAAAACCAAAAGTGGTGCTGTGGCTCAAGTGGTAGAGTGCTCACCTTGAGCTGAAGAGTATAGGCCCAGAGTTCAAACACCATGAACAACAACAACAACAAAGGAAATAAACTTTAAACTAAGTGTCTTTGAGACTATAAGAACTAGAGACACTTATCTAGGTTTCCTTTTTTTCCATTTGAATTTGTTCATTCAGCACTATGGAATGCAAATAATGAGCCTGGCACTATAACATATCAGTAAGTAAAAGAGACTAAATTTATACCTTAACAAGGCTCATAACAGCAAGGATAATATTAAACACAGTGGATATTAGGATTATGGAGGAAGAACAACTAAGTTTAGGGGTGAGAAAAGGCTTTCCCTTCTTGTGTGTGTTTTCTGATATGGGGGCCTGAAATCAGGGCCTTGTGTTTGATTAGCTTTTTTGTTTGGCTGGCACTCTACCACTTGAGCAACATCTCCAGAACAGCTTTTTGTTGATTAATTAGATATGGGATTCTCAGACTTTTCTTCCCTGCCTGTATTCAAATTGCAATCCTCAGAGCTCAGCCTCCTCAGTAGCTAGGATTACAGGTGTGAGCCACTGGAGCACAACTTCTCCTTGTGTCTTAATGGAGAAGTTGACCTTAGGAATGTCTATAGGTAAGAGTTGCATTATTTTGGGCCATAAGAGCCCACAATAAAACCTAGGAAGTAAGAAATAAAGTCACATGCTCAGGGAACTGCATACTGTTTACCAATAGGTCTGGCATGTTAGAAGCTCTGAGTATCTACTGAATGACTGACTGGATTCTTGCTGGAGTGAGGGGTGGTGGAGGTGAGGACAACAGCAGCCACATTTGCAAGTCTGGCAGCCATTGAGAACCTGCTGCATTGGCTTTTTTTCTGCTGGCCCAAATCTTGTTCTTCATGTTCTTATTCTTGTTGTGGATGGTATATGCAAGAATTGGTTTTTCCAGGTCAGTGGGCATCGCTCCTCTCATGTAGGAACAGGCAACTTCTCTCTGTGATTCTGCCACACCTCAGGGACTTAAAGTAATCTGATTGATTGGGAGCCAACTGTAAAGCTCGTCTTACAGAGAATGGAGTCATTATTTTCATTGGCAAGATCAGTTGCAGTGTGTCTACTACAATCTTAATTTAGAGCATCCCTGTGCTTTCTAAGGGAGCCTGGAAACCCAGGCTGCTAGAGTCCCACAATCCTTTCCACTTCCATGGCCTTCTAACTGGCAGGGGACTGCCTTGAGCAGCCTAGGGCCTGTGGGAGGGGGGGGCGGGGTGACTTTGCAGCCCTGTTCACCCCTTCGAAAGAACCCTTGTTTTCCCTGTGACCCCCAAGTCTGCCTCTCAGCCGCCTACAGGAAATATTTGGATACTGCCCGGCCTCCGTAGTTCCTCTTCTCCAGCAGGTGGTTCTTGTCCTTTTGCTCCTCTCACACCACCCCCTCCCACTCCCCCCACCCAGGTTAAGATGCTCACTTCACCCATGGACCTTGGACCTCTCTTCAGTGCTGCCTCAAAACCCACCGGGAAAATAAACCTTCTCAGCTCACTAGGCTGCTGTGCCAGGCCCGCCACGGCCCCACCCGCACCCTTGCTGCTGCCGCCCTCCTAGGTTTTCTTTTAACATAAACTTTTCTCCCAAATTATACCTCGAATTCATGGTTCTATTAGTCTTCCCATTTTAAGCATTTAACATCTTTACTATTATCATCCTTTTTGCCTGGATTACTTCATCTTTTCCATCACCTCTATCCTACTGTTCTACTTTGAATAGACAGGTGGGTCGATGAAAGATTCACTGTATTTTTTATCAGTTGTGGGCTTGAACTTAGGATCTGGGTGCCGTTCTCAAGCTCTTTTTACTCAAGGCTAGCACTCTACCACTCTGAGCCACAACTCCATTTCCAGTTTGCTTGTGGCTAGTTGGAGATAAGACTAGTTGGACTTTCCTGCTCAGGCTAGCTTTGAACTGTGATCTTCAAATCTCAGCCTTCTGAGTAGCTAGGATTACAGATATGAACCTCCAGTGCCTGGCTTGAAAAGTTGGAGAGGTACTTACTCTTTCTAGTATTAGAGGGTAGATAAAGTCATCATCACTGCATCACACATAACTGTGTACAATATAGGTGGCACTTGAATATAGGATGCAGTTAGAATGAAGTAATGGTATGAAATAACTTATCCTGAGTTCAGACTGCATCCTTCCACTGTACTAATTTTGCATCAGGTAACAAAATGGAAAGTAAACACTAACTCCCAGTGGAAAATTGTGGGGTCAAATCTCTCTATGATGTTTAGCATTTCCTTGGAATCATTTTTTGAACAAGTTCATAGCTTCATCTTGTAAGGATTCAGTATCTTCTAAGTGAAATTTTCTTATAATCTCTTGATTATAAAAGGAGAAAATCTAATTTTATCCCTTGTCCATTTCCCCTTACAAAATTAGGATAGCTGATTCTATACTACCAACAGAGTTCTCTAATACTTTTTCTGGTTCACTATTTTTTGGTTACTCGTGGGGATTGAACACTGGGCCTGGGTGCTGTCCCTATACTCTTCAGCTCAAGGAGAGTGAGCTACCTTTTTGAGCCACAGTGCCACTTCCAGTTTTCTGGTGGTTAATTGGAGATAAGAGTATCAAGGGCTTTTCCTGCAGGGGCTGGTTTTAAACCATGATCATCATGAACCCTGATCCTCAGATCTCAGCCTCCTGAGTAGCTAGGATTACAGGCATGAGACATTGGCACCCAGCCTGATTCACTATTGACATAGAACTCAACGTAGAACTGACCTTGACCTCAACCTTTTTAAATACTTAGGAGTCCCTGGTACCTGAAAGACTTAGGATGCAGAATAACAAGTAGAACAGGGATGCTCTCCTTGCATACCACAGTTTGGATACTCTTGGACACATCTCTGTCTATTCTCAAATGTGACATCAAAGACACTTCAGGATGCTTACCTTTGTGTTGGAGGGTTTTTGTTCTAATAATAATCTAAGACAAAATAGTAAAAGCACATCTTGATTTCTCTTTATGACTCCTGCATTTCAGTTTTACTTGCACAGTTTCCAACCTTGTCTTTGTGTTTGTATGGCATTGTGTGTGTTGTCACAGGCTAAGAAAGATGACAGGAAGGAACACTTGGTGCAGGCCTGATGTATTCTCATAAACTGAGAAAAGCACAAAGGGTTGAATTTTCTGTGGTATCCATAGGAAATTGATGAGAGGAATGGGTTTTCTCTGTGGCAGTGTGCTTCAGAAAGTCACCTGCAAACTGCCAGTGCCATCCTGACATTGCCATTGTAACATTTGTCAAGTTAGCTGGACACTGCTAATTCCAACTGCACTGATTTTTATAAATGTGTATTGGCTATATGGCATAAAGATTTTGTATTTGGTTATTTGTTCATTGAAAAGAAATGTGATAGAAAATTAAGCCAAATCTGCAAATTTAGGATATACTTCCTTTCATAAGTTTTACATGTTTACCACGGATAAGAGCTATTCTTCTAAAGGGACTTGAAGTCTTCAAGAACTGTATAGATTTGACATTAGTCTAATATTTGTCCAGCTGAATCATCTCCATAAATTGTGGAAGATGTTTTTCTTCAGCTATGAAATCATAACCAAAAAATATCTCTTCTCTTCCCCCAGAAACTCTTGTTTCATTTGCTGTTTTTGTTCATTCATTCATTCATTTCCTTGCTTAAATTCATGTATGTGTGTGTGTGTGTGTGTGTGTGTGTGTGTGTGTGTGTGTGTGTGTGTGTGTGCGTATCTACTATGACCCTAGTATTGTACCAGACACTGAGTCCTTAAAAACAGTATCCTGTGAAAGGTCAAAATTTGAGTGGGATGCTGGTGGCTCATAGCTGTAATCCTAGTTACTCAAGAGGTTGAGATCTGAGGACTGTGGTTTGAAGCCAACCTGGGCAGAAAAGTCCATGAGACTCTTATCTCCATTTAATCAGAGAAAAGACAGAGTGGTGCTGTAGCTCAAGGCGTAGAATGCAAAAAGCTTAAGGACAATGCCCAGGCCCAGAGTTCAATGTCTAGGAAGGGTGGGGGGGGGGGGAAAGGAAAGAAAAAAAAAGAAAAATTGCCTGGAAATGTTCTCTCTATCCAGAAGGTGAAAACAGCCAGGATGCCAAGTGGGATGAATCACAGGAGGGTATGCCTTGGCCCAGCACTTACTGGTGATAAGGAATCAGGCAAGATCAGCTGATTTTAGAGTATCATTCTTCCTATGGAAGAGAAAAGACATCTCTCTTCTCTGACCCAGCCACCTTTCCCTATCTTCCTGTGGTGGCTGAAGATTTCCCTTGAGAGGATTTCACCACCTGTGGGCTGCACTTGGTGAAGTGGAGCTGGATAGGGCTTATGCACCTGAAGGCTAGGGACAATTGCCCTTTGCCTGTGCCAGGGATAATCTCCAACTCAATACAGTTCTGCTACTTCTCGGCTCAGGACAGCCTGCTGCCTTGAAGGAGATAAAACTGCTGCTGTCAATGATGTCTGACTTTAAGGGGGATATTTCTAAGTTTATATATGCTGTGAAAGTCCAGTTGAAGAGGCTACGAAAGGGCATTTCTTGTTGCCACCTACAATTCCTACCTGTGAGTATGTTCTGTGGACTCACATGACCTGGATGGTCCCATTTTGAAGATCTCTATTGATCTGAGCTTCTTTTCCAGATTGACTTAAAACTTGAGTGCATCTGCTTTCCTCTTGCAGGGGTGGGTTAAAATTTTTTAAGAAGACTTCCTGTGTCTTCGCTATTGTTTTTGTTTTTCTTAAATATTGTCTCACTTGGAGAATTACTTTGAACAAGCTCAACAAATGTTTCTTTTTGTCTTCTTTTTTTGTCGGTCGTGGGGCTTGAACTCTGGGCCTGAGCACTGTCCCTCAGCTCTTCAACTCAAGGCTAGTGCTCTACCACATGAGCTACAGTGCCACTTCCGGTTTTCTGGTAGTTTATTGAAGATAAGAGTTTCACGGACTTTTCCTGCCCGGGCTGGCTTTGAACCGCAATCCTCAGATCTCAGCCTCCTGAGTAGCTAGGATTACAAGCATGAACCACCAGCTTCAACAAATGTTGTAAAATATTTTCTGCTCTAAGTTTTGCTGCATTACTAATGGGTATATCTTTGGGAAGCCAGCCTAAGGAAAATTGCCAGACCCTTTCTGGAGTATAAACTAAAATAAAAAGGGAAAGGATCATGGGTTAGCAAGTGATAGATCACTAGCTCTTAGCAGGGAGTTCTCCATCCTGGAATCTGAAATGGTAAAAGTATGGTTACATGGTTGGTTGCCTGGAGCAACAGGCAAAAGCTCTGGCAGAAGACTCCAGGGAGGCTGGAGAAGTACCCATGAGTACTGATCTGAGCAGCCATGGCAGACTGAAACTTTTCATACATGATATGTTACTCTGTAATTCGTAACTTTTGTAACCAAGAATTGCAATCTCCTCTGGATTGAGTTGGAATAATTCCAGAACCACCAGCTCATATTTGTTTATGAAGGGAATGTCTCAGGATCTTCCTGTGTCATCTTCTCTTCCAGAGACACCATTTGCTAGCATGAGTGTTTGGGATGCAGAATACTTTTCTTATATTCCTCGGAGTTCTGTTGGCCTAGTACCTGTTTCCCACTGTTGCTTGATTAGCTGGAGATGCAAATGTAGAAAGGAAGGAAGGAAGGAAGGAAGGAAGGAAGGAAGGAAGGAAGGAAGGAAGGAAGGAAGGAAGGAATCAATCACACTGCTGGAATCTCTCTTCTAATATAACGGATGCATTCAGAGAAAAACCAATATTATGCAAGCACACAGCAGAGGAAAAAAGCACAGAACTCTCAGTGTATGTATAACTCTCTAACCATAAGATTCAAACAGAGATAATCCAGATGAAACACCAGCACCATAAGGAAGTCATGTAAGATTCTTCACATAGAAAACAAAACAGTCTGAAATATCTGTAGATAATTGACTAACTGAAAATAAATATGGTTATTTGTTTTCCTGAAGTGAAATGATCTTGAGAGAAAGTGGTGTGTGGGTTGTAACTGTTTAGTTATAGTGACAAGATCAGGGTATGCAAAGATAGGAGAAAACACAGAGAAAACAAGTAGACAGTCTGTGCCTGGAGGGAAAGCATGGCACTAGCTCTGCTTCTTACTTACAGAGCAGTTGGCTGTATTCATATCCCTGCATTGTTTGGCTGTGACATGGAGAGACACAATAACATACCTGGCAAAACACAGGAGAGTGTCATTTCTACGTTAGTGTCTCTCACCTGCTAACCTGGGGAAGGAGTTGACAAAGGCCCCAGGGACCTGCATTAGGCTAGAGAGGCACTGACATTGTAGGGAGTTACAGCAAGGTACAGGCAGACTACCTTTGGTTCTGTGTACATGTATTTGTGCATTATGAATGTGTATATAGACGTGTGTGTGTGTGTGTGTGTGTGTGTGTGTGTATTGGCTTAAAGGGTCATGTATCAGCTGTCTCCTAAGAAAATATGGTGAGTACATTCTCTTTTGATTAATAAAGTCCACTGATCTATTAGGCAGGTTGTCTAATTTTTAAATGTACCAGAAGAGCCACTGTCTGGAGTTAAAATATGATAGTTTAGCTGAACATCTGAGGCTTTAGAAAGTGGCCTGGTCTACTGAATAATACTTGAATGCTTTAAATTCAGCAACAACTAGTGTTCTCTTGTATCTTTGGGGTGTTGGCAATGCCATCTCTCCTGTCAGGGTGGCACATTAGTTTACATGTGATTAACAAGTGAAATGACTTCAGCCACTTGCACTAGAGTTCCTCAGAGAAATGTAACCAATAATTGATGTGTGCATGCATATGCATGTGCATGTGCACACACATGTAATACATATACAAACATATATTACATAGGGTCAGGTTGATGTTAAGGGATTGACACACGATTGTGGAGCTACAGGGGAAGATGACAGGTTGGAAACCCAGAGACTGCAGATAGGGAGAAAAAAGGCTGTTTGTGCTCATTTCTATAATCTCAGCATTGGGAGGCAGTGACTGGAGGATTATGATTAGTAGTCAGCCCAGACAAAATGTTTACAAAGCTCAAACTCAACATCTGGCACGGTGGTATATTGCTGCTATTCCACCTATATGAGAAATATAAATAGGAGGGCTAAAGTCTAGACTGGCCTGGGGGAAAAAACAAAGTTCTATTCTTTAAAAATGCCAAAATCTGGGGGCATTTCTCAAAAAATGTAGAGTGTCTGCCTAGTCAGCACAAATACTTAAGTTCAAATGCTGAAAAAAGCAACTACAATAAAAATCCCACATAATCACAAAAAGCCACCATTAAAAAATCTGCAGGCTTCCTCAGGGAGGTCAGAGTTCAGTCTGTTCTGATTGGGCCGTCTCTCTTAGATGAGCATTGCCTGCGTACAGAGGGTCATCTGCTGTACTCAGAGTCTCTGGATTTAAAGGATGATGCTTCTCACTAACGTACTAAGAATTGAAACAAATAACTAAGTACCTTAGCTTAGCTCAGTTGACTATATATAAAAAGTAACTTAGAAAGTTACTTAAAGATATTATTAGATAGCGTGGAGTTTGAGAACACTCTGTTGTGGAGGTCAGTTTCACAAAATTCAGAGATGATTTTAGCAGGAAAATTCCAAATTATTTATATTCGAAAAAAAATCCTTATACATTGTCTCTTTTCCCACCTTCCCCCAGATCCATGTTCCTTCAAATGACTAAAATTCCAAATCACTGTGCCTAATTTCTGTAGCTGCTTTAAAATTTGGAACATTTTTTCTCTCTGTCAAGAAAAGGCTGGCCTACCTCTGTATATGGCTCTGAAGTCCCACCTAGAAGAGAGGTTATTATTTATTCCTGGTTCCAAGAATCATTACCCAGTGAGCTCAGTCTTCATAAAAATATACATGACTCCAAACTAAGCATCCCTCAGAGAAGGTCCTTTGGATATGTATAGCTTTGACCATTTGTCAAGTCCTTCCAGCCATTCCCATGACTGTATGCTCCCAGGCAAACTAACTTCTTGCTGGCTTGCTTCTTTTCCTCATCTCCTTCCTTCTCCTTCTTTTCTTTCCTCCTTCCTTTTTATGTGAAATAAACACACTGTGCCAATAAATCAAGGCTGGCATTTTGTTGAGGAGCATAAGAAACTCACAGAGCAAAAATGAGTTCTTATTCTACTGTCCCACCTACTATTTTTGGTCTCTGAGTTGGTATGTAATGTTAGGGATATAATTTGAGTGCACAGAGTCTCAAAAGTTTTCTACAAGATATAGGTCCTAAAACACAGCCACAAGAGAGGGAGATTGGTTATTCAGTTCCCAGGAGCGCAGCATGCACTGGACTTAGATCACATCTTTTCTCAGGCTTTGCTAATCAAGGACCTGAGACCTGCAGCCTTGGTTCCCCCAGGAGCTTTCCCGAATTGAAGACCCCTGTCTTCCGACTACTTGCTGAAGAGTTGTTGTAGGGAGCCGAGGCGAGACTCCGCCCACTCCCTTGCAGTTTTGAGGATTACCACTCCAGACGGTGCTTGGCGCGTGCGCGAGCAAGGTAGTGTCCCCAGCCAATCCCATGACACCTGGTGACGGTAAAAGGCAGGCGACCAACAATAGAAAAGACCCGTGTTCGAATTCCCTATATAAGCGGCTGTATTTCGGGTGCACTCTCTCTCGCGCCCAAGCTCTCCTACAACTAAAAGGCTCTCCAATAAAGCGTGATCTGAGAAGACTCCTGGAGTGGTGGTCGTTTTTCCTCGCTGGTCGAGTAGGCGGTCACTACAACTGGTGCTGAAACCCGGGAACGAACCTGGGACGGGACCCGCGCGAGAGGCCGAATTGGAGCCAGAACTCAACACGCGGAGAGGAGACGTTGGTAAACATCCCCCGGTATGCTGTTCACTGTAGATTTAGATATTTATTGGTTGCTTGCATTGCTTCTTCCCTTGTGGCTTGTCTTTTTGATGGTGCGCACTTGCCTCGAGGAGGGAGGGTTTGATTTAATCCAGGAAGGACGCAAAGTACTACCGCAGCATCAGGATAGTCTATCAGAGTCAGTATACAGTAATGGGGAGGAAAAGAGGCCTAAAAGAAAAAGGGAAAAAAGACAGAAGGATCCTAAAGAATTGAAGCGAGAGGGGCTGCAGCCCTCACAAAAGGAGAAGGGTTTCAGAGAGGAGGGGGTCTCAAGGAGATTCCCGCGCCCTTCTTTAAAAGCAAACCGGTTCTCAGCCCTACATGTGGAAGGGCGGGACCAAGAATATAGTAATCTTGTGAGTGACTCAGAGGAAGAAATGTTAGAGGAGGAGGGAGAGCAGCTCGATCCAGCTGATAGTGAAGAGTTAGAAGAGGCTGCGGCGGAGCACGTGGCAGACAAATATGGAGGGTGGCGCCCCCTAGGGGTGGGAGTACCGCAACAGCCAGGGAGAGGAAATGGAGCTGCCCCTCACCCGTCGGCCCCCCCCGCCGTGCCCGCCGGCAGGGAAGAGTCACTTTATAAAAGGCAGCACCTGGTCGCCGTTAGCGGCCGCTTTTCCAGTTTTTGAAAATCCCATTACTAATGAGAGAATTCTTGAGCCGGTTTCCTACTTCCAGCTTAAGGATTTAGTTGAGGCAGTCAGGACTTATGGAGTGACGGCCAATTATACCACTGCCTTGCTTCAAAGGCTAACTATTAATGCTATGATTCTGTGGGAGCAAAAACTGTTCAATATTTTCCTGAATTAGTGGCTAAACAGGCAATTTTGATCTGAGAAAAATAAATAAATAAATAAAAACAAAAAAATAAAAAAAAAAAAAAAGAAGGCAATTTTGGGTATAAAGTATTGTTTAATGCATTTTGCAAAAATTCCAGATAAATTAATTATTCCATATACCCGTGAGCAAGTTGAAATTTTAGGTTTTAAGTTTTGCCTTTTTTGTTTTGTGTTGTGTATTCTACTACTGACTAAATGGTTCTAAAATACTGGGCATATCTATGCTAAAATTTTCATCACATCTAATGAGTTTTGTCATTTCAGAATATTTGTTGGTCAATTCTTGATAAGAACCAGGTAAGCTCTACTTATTCTACTTGATCTCCATGTTGCTTTAATTGAAAATAATAAAGGGCTTTTGTGGCAAAGATTTCAGTTCAAAGCCAGCTCGGGCTAAAAAATCCCTAAGACTCCATCTCCCAGCTAAACTCTGCAAGTGGTACTATAACTCAGTGTGGTAGAGTGCTAGCCTTGAACGGAAGCGCTCAGGGACAGTGCCCAGGCCTTGAGTTCAAATCTTGAATACCAACTGGGACAAGCCATCCCAGCAACGAGCACCTAGACTCAGCCAGTCTAGGGAACAAGGGAACGTGGAAAGGAGTAAGAGGAGATGATGTCACATCAGCTACTTTGTGCCTGCCCTTTCAAAATTAACCTGAGCCGGGAGGTCAGTAGAAGTAAGAAGCCTGCCCATCCAATGTCTATACCTGTCTACCTATTAACTGAACAGGGATTTATATTCTTGCCTTTGTCACCTGAATTCTCTACCTAGTCGCCAGATGTCAGAAGTAACTAGGGACATTTCTACCAACATTTTCAGCCCCAAGTCCTTCCTCTTGCCATTTATTTGCTCTCTAGTATTTTTTTTTTTCCAGCCCCTCAATGCTCATGAGACTTCTCCAGATTTCATCTAAGGACTCATGCAACCAAGGGACAGCTGCTGTTCACTACCTTCTCTGGGAGGAGACCAAATTCCAGCCTTTTACCCCTATTGTCGACGCCCCTTGTCAGCAGGAAGTAGCCAGAGAGAATCCTCGCCCTATTTCATGATTATTAAAAGGCTGGAATGTAAGGTCCGCTCCTGGATGGCGAGCAAGTTGAAATTTTAGCAGCCACAATGGATATGTGGGCAATTCTTGTTTGCTCATTTCCAAATGTAATTGATAATCATTATCCTAAGCATCCTCTGCTTGCCATAGTTAACAAAAATTTAGTGTATTTTCCTGTTGTCACTTCAAAGGAGCCCTTGGCTGATGCTCTGACCATCTTTACGGATGGATCAAAATCTGGACAAGGTGCCTTTTTTGTTCAAGGACACAAACAGCCGGTAGTTTTTAATTTTCGGCCGAATGTCCCACAGGCTGTTGAATGTTTAATTGTGCTTGAAGTTTTTAAAAGATTTGATCAACCTTTTAACTTATTTTCTGATTCATTATATGTTGTAAATGCCGTTGCTTCTCTTGAAGTTGCTGCTTCAGTTAAGCAGGCCAGTACAATTTCTAATGTTTTGTTACAGATTCAATCCCTTATCTTAAACAGAAAACATCCCTTTTATATTGGACATATTCGTGCCCACTCTATGTTGCCGGGCCCGATGGCAAAGTGTAATGATTTGGTGGACCAGGCAACTCGGGCTGTGGCTCTGGTCGCTGCTGATCCTGTAGAATTGGCAAAAGACTTTCATAGATTGTATCATGTACCTGCTAATACCCTTAGGAAAAGATATAATTTGTCCAGGCATGTGGCAAGAGATATTGTTAAAGCCTGTAAATCTTGTGTTACCTTTCTTCATCCTCCCCATGTGGGGGTAAACCCCAGGGGGTTGAGACCAAATGCCCTATGGCAAATGGATGTTACTCATCTGACGGAATTTGGTAAGTTGAAATATTTACATGTGTCTGTGGACACCTTTTCTGGTGTCATTCATGCCACACCTTTGGCAGGAGAAAAGGTGTCTCACGTCAGAATACACTGCTTAGAAGCTTGGGCAGCTTGGGGAAAGCCCCTTAGACTCAAGACGGATAATGGCCCTGCTTATACTTCCCATGGTTTTCGCGCCTTTTGCGCACAAATGCAGGTTGCCCACACCACTGGATTGCCCTACAATCCTCAAGGACAAGGTATAGTGGAAAGAGCTAATAGAAGCATAAAAGAAATGCTTCAAAAACAAAAAGGGGGAGTTGCTGAGTCCGCGTCCCCCAGGGAAAGACTTTCTCTTGCGCTCTTTACCCTCAATTTTTTAATTCTAAATGACAACGATCAGTCTGCCGCAGATCGGCATATGACAAGAGACTCCATGGATACTAAAGACATGGTTATGTGGAAGGATGTTATTAATAATAAATGGTATGGACCGGATCCGGTAATAACGAGATCCAGGGGAGCTGTTTGTGTTTTTCCACAGAGTCAAGAAGTACCTCACTGGGTGCCAACGAGACTGACCAGGCCGGTGGAGACTGCAGCAGAACCCGCTCTTGAAGATGCAGCTGATCTTCTTGCTGTTAGCAACAGTGCTAATAGCAATCCCTGTGATAGCTAAACCGATGATGCTGTGGGCTGTCACAATTTACTGACTGGATTGCCTCTGTGGTGTCCTTTGTCAAAGAGCGGGTGGGAGTTGGAATGTTTTTAGCCTGCTGCTTGGGAGGATGCGTGGTCTGCCTATGGTTGGTCTGTCGCCTTCGAGCCCAAACCAGAAGGGACAAGGTTGTTATCTTGCAAGCATTAGCCGCTTTGGAGAGTGGATCCTCACCCCAGATTTGGCTGTCGGCCCTGAGAGGCAGTTAAGCCTTACCATCCTGCATAGCCTTAGCACCCCGAGGGATCAGGGGATCCCATTGCACCGGGACAGGTATGCAATTTGCAATTTGGGACAGGGTGCAAGGCAAGTGCACTGCACTTGAGGAGATGGTTCTCATCTCCTCAAGAAGAGCATGCTGGGTTGCAAGTGGGTTGATGCCCAAGATCCCACCTCTGCAAAAAAGGCATCGGACGGGCCTGGTCATCACTGGGGAAGGCGCCCCTCAGGCGAAGGCCAGTGCAAGGTCCTCTCATTAATGTCTTAGACAGAGGCCCAACCTCTACTCTTACCTGTTGCCATAAAACAAAGAAGGGGGAACTGTAGGGAGCCGAGGCGAGACTCCGCCCACTCCCTTGCAGTTTTGAGGATTACCACTCCAGATGGTGCTTGGCGCGTGCGCGAGCAAGGTAGTGTCCCCAGCCAATCCCATGACACCTGGTGACGGTAAAAGGCAGGCGACCAACAATAGAAAAGACCCGTGTTCGAATTCCCTATATAAGCGGCTGTATTTCGGGTGCACTCTCTCTCGCGCCCAAGCTCTCCTACAACTAAAAGGCTCTCCAATAAAGCGTGATCTGAGAAGACTCCTGGAGTGGTGGTCGTTTTTCCTCGCTGGTCGAGTAGGCGGTCACTACAAGTTGTCATCAAAACAAGGTCCCTGTGTGTCTCCTGTGTGGGGAGCTCTACTAAGGAGAGCTTGAAATAGAGACATAGCACCTGGAATTGCTGAAAAAGGTAGAAAATACCCAGGAAGGGAAGAGAGTTTAATAAAGGAAGAAAAGATGAACTTTATGGAAGTGGAGCTGTGATCAAAGTGGAGGGCCCCAGCCTTGAACGAAGAACCAAAGTTAGTGTGCGGGACCCTGATTCAAGCTCCAATGTACACACACACACACACACACACACACACACACACACACACACACACACACACACACACACACACACAGAGAGACACACACACGACAAACTTTACTGACTTCCAAGTTTGTCCTATTCAGATTTTGGAGGGTCCAAGCATATAATGAGACTTGGGTCTAAGTGGCCATATTCTGCTTTACTTGCCCACAGTGTTGTTTATAACCTTTAGAATTAGGTCTCGTGATTAATTAATTGGATATTATAGACATTAGCAATTGATAGTTCTGTGTAGATGATGTTCTAAACTAAGAAAAACACTCTAGTGCTAAAATGCATAAGCATAAAACAATTCTGAAAAATGAAGGGTACTCTCCATTCTCGTGTTTTGTTTCATATTGTATAAATGTTGGCATATATAATGTTTCTGTTTGTTATGTTTGAATGTGCCATTCCTGAGGGCTGAACTCAGGGCTTGGGTGTTGTTCTTGAGTTTTTTTTGCTTAAGGCCAGCATTCTACCACATGAAACCCAGCCTCACCTCCTGTGTTTTATTTTTAATTTTGGTGATTAATTGCAGATAAGAGACTTAGGCTTTCCTGCCCAGGCTAGTTTTGAACCATGATGTTCAAATCTTAGCCAGATCAGTAGCTAGGATTACAAACATGAACCACTGGCACCTGGCTAATGTTTTAAGCTACAAAGTTATTACTTCTTTCAAAGTCATTATTTGTCAAATATATTGACACATTTCTCAACTTCATATAAATGAGACTTGGCAAGCAAAATGTGTCTGTGACAATTCTTAGGAAAGTTCCCTACATTTAGATGCTCCAAAATGATAAAACATTTCATTCTGATATAAAATACAGTATTCATTAGCACAAGATAGGGCATCCATCAAGAAAGGCTTGTTAGTTGAGATATTCCTGGTCACAAGAGCAGTTCCATGGTTAAATTGTACATTGAGTTCCCATCATTAGATCTTGTAGTTCCCCTGTATCTTTCTGTTTTTCACTTGTTTAAAATTCTAATCTACTTCAGCTTTAAGAGCTGAAGGTAAACTTGATAACTCTCTTTGTTTAGTGATATAAGATTTTCCAAGTGACTCTGAACAAAATGTAATAAAAACTTAAGAGGGCTAATTTACAAACAACAAAGATATTTTGGATCTTTTGTTAAATAGATTTTCAAAGATGCAAATAAAAACTTCCAGAATCCCAGTAAAGAAAGAACATGTTTAATGTACATATTGCTTCTATTTATGGAACATTATTTAACATGACAGTTATAGCTTTTGGTCAGTTGGTAAAATATCAAGTGTTTAAATTAAATTATATATATATATATATATATATATATATATATATATATATATATATATTGTCAATTCCATGTGCCATTCTATGATCTTATTTGTATTTTTTTAATTAGACAAATTTATGGGGCATGGAAGGACAGTTCAGCACATGTATATGGTTGTAATGATTAAAACAAGATAGTTTGCATTTATATATCATTAATTTTTTGGAAACTAATGTGTAATTTTTTGAGTAAAATTTTAAAGAAACCTCAAAAGCAAGACATGGTCATTCCCCTTCAAATATTATTTCCCTTGAAAAATTCTTTAATTTTATTGCCAGGGTGAAGTACAGAGGAGTTACAGTTACATAAGTAAGGTAGTATATTTCTTGTTGAATATTGTTATACCCTCCCTCCTCTTCTCCCACTTCTCCACCTCTCACTACCTCCCCCAACTTATGAAGTTCATTTCAAACATATTGTCTCATGAGTATCACTGTTGCGTAGGTTTGCTCTTTATCTTTTTTCTCACCATTTTGTTGTTCCTATTCCCTATTCAGGTAAACGTATATACAATACACAGATTACTGAAATCAAATAGAGTGACAACAAGGGATAAACCATTGGGAAAAGATAAAAGAAAAAAAACATAGCACCTTAAAAACAACACCAACAAAGAAAAACCTCGTTTCCACATCTTGGAGTTCATTTCACTTAGCATCATCTTATATGGTCCATATGTACATAGCTATTGAGCTGTTGTGATCCTCTTTTAGGACTATACTAAACACACTAGTTATTACCAATGAGGGAAACCGTGGAGTCTATTTCTGTGGATCTGTCTTACCTCATTTAATATGATTTTTTCCAACTCTTTCCATTTCCTTACAAATGGGGAGATGTCATTCTTTCTGATGGAAGCATAGAATTCCATTGAGTGTATATTCCATATTGTCTTGATCAATTCATCTACTGAGGGGCATCTGGGATGGTTCCACATCTTAGCTATAGATCATTATTTTTTTAAGTTTGTTTAGCCCATATGGTACATATTTGTGGCATATGGTCTTATATTTCAATGCTTGTGTACAATATGTACTGCTTATGTTCTTATTACTTTGTATTAGGAACCTTCAAATAGCTCTTTTGTGGTTATTTGTAAATGTTGACTATCTAGTTGTTATTATAGTTTTTTAAATTATATTTTCTTAAAAGAATAGCTTTAGATAAAAGCAAAGTTGGAAAAATAACCCAGAGTTATAAGCACCCAGACATTCCTGCCCAGGCTGGCACTGAACCACGATCCTCAGATCTCAGCCTCCTCAGTAGCTAGCATTATAGGTATGAGCCACTGGCACCTGACTAAAAGTTCCCATTTTTGGTAACAAATTAGTTTCTTTTAAAAAAAATTTGTGTGTGTGTGAGAGAGAGAGAGGGGGGAAGGAGGGAGGGAGAGAGAGAGAGAATGAAAGAGAGCATTGCTGCCAAAAAGTATTATTGAAGAATATAAAAATATTAATGGCTAATAAGGTAGTTATATATTTAAAGCACATGGAAGTGGTGGCATCACAGTTTCTCTTTTCTGAACCCACAGTGCCTTTGCTTCCCCAAAGTTCTCCTGATCTGTTTTGTTGTGCAGGAGACAGCATAACTGGCTAATGTTCCAGATGGCAGGCTGCGGCCACTGCCTCCAAACTTTCTCCACCACCTGATGAGCCTTGAAGAAATTGTGTGTCTCCAATTTGTCTTGTTTGAGCTTAATTTATTTTATCAGTGTGCATACTATTTCCTGCTCCTGAAAAGAAGTCTCAGTTACATATTCCCTGGAAAAGGTCAGAAAGAATGGGCTTATCACTGATTGCCTTCCAAAATCTCCAACATATTCCTGAGAGATCTTCACCCCACCCTGCACATGGAAGTGCTCACACTCATTCTCCCTCATTTGAATGCATCTGTGATAACTTTAAATTCAGTGAGTGTAAAAACTGAATGTAATGCTTTGATGACCAAACGACTGAGCCATAGGTAATCACCCACATTTTCACCGTGTTAGCTATCTCTTTGATGAGAAAATAATCCTGCCACGTAGATGCAGATCACTTATACAAGATGTTTGCCAACAATTCTTGTTGTTATATTGCATTTCTCTTCCTCCTCATGTCTCCTCTCCTCCTCCCCCAGTCTTTTTCCCTCTTCCTTCATTCCTCTCCTCTTCTTCCTTCCTTTCTTCCCTTCCTCTTCTTTCTCCTGCTCTACCCTTCCTCCTCTATTTTTGTTTCCCTCCTCTCATCTCTTCCTCCTCCTTTTCCGTTCCTCTCTTTCCTCATTTTTTTCAATTTCTTCTACTTATTTATGGTCCTGGGTATTGGACTTAGGGCCTGTGCTCACTAAGCTGATGCTCTGCTGCTTGCTACAAATCTCCAGTCTGCACTTCATTTCAATGACACTCTATTTCTGATTTTTTTAAAGTAGAAAACCCAGCAAAGACTTTTGATTCAGGATTTAATTCATTGTATATGTTCTACACCATAAATATGTGATGCTTCATACATTGTGGCTAATAGGTTTTTATTATGTTTGGGGCTTCTAATGTGATCCTGTGTTATTCCCAAAATAATGAATTTGGTTACTTTGCATCTTGCACAAGTACTTCCATATTGTTCCTAGTTTAATGAACTGATACTTTATAGTAGCATCACAGTAACACTAATCCAAGGATTGCTGGGGATCAGAAGATTAAGTCCAAACAGGAAAATCTATGAGATATGAATCTCCAATTAACCACTAAAAAGCCAAAAGAAGACCTGTGGCTCAGTGGTTACTGCCATCCTTGCACAGAATAAGCAGATGACAGGACCCAAGGCCTGAGCTGAAGACCTGCAGTGGGTACATGTCAGGAGCCGACAGTAAAACTCAAAGGTCATCTTGACCCTTGTGCTCACTTGAAGGCACATACAAGAAACTGGCTTACTTGAATAACACCAGGTGCCTAGGATTGCTTTGCTTTGTCTGCAGAGTTTGTTTTACTTTCAACCAGTTGACCTTGACTTGTTTTTACCAACATTTTTCTCATTTTTCTGGACTACAGTAACCTTATATTACCTCTTGACTTCTAACCGTTTATATTATGAAAAGTTAAAAATAAACGGTGCTACATTCTTGAAATGCAGACATTTCCACCCCATCCTTTGTCTTATGTCTTTTTTCCCCTCATCCTCGCCCCCTAAATCAGGATTCCCTTTCGTTGCTGGCAGGCTCCGGCAGGTACACACACACACACACACACACACACACACACACACACACACACACACACAATTTCCCAGCTAGTGCAAGTAGAGTATCTGTTTTCCCAATAACATGTCTAAAAGTTTCTATCCTATGTGTTTGGACACTTTTGAAAGCTTCATCATCAATTTCCGTAATTTCAATAAATGACTCCCTGTTCACTATTTTTTATTCCTGGTTGGAAAATAATTTAAGCCACTTTTTCATGTAGAAAATTGAATTTTCTCACAACACGGTTACTCTCTTGGATTGTAAGAACATGAATAATTGTATCTTTAATATTAGCTCATTAATTAAGTGAAATGCTTCTGTCAAGAGTTAAAATGTTCGCTCAGTGTGAAGAGTTTGAAGTCACTTGTCTGAATTTGGAAGGTGGAGTGAGAGTTCCAGAGAAGCCTAAGGTAGTTAAGACAAAAGACAGATGAAAGAAAAAAGAAAATAAATTTCAGACTCCTCTTCAGACTAGTTATGTTTCACAGGCCTGCACTTGAAATCGGTATGAAAACTCTTGCTCTTTATCAAGCACTCTCCCCACTGGGGCACATTTCCAAGCCCTGAAATAATTCATTAGTGAGGGCCATCCCTAGAGGTTGAACCCAGGGCCTAGACTCTGTCCTTGAGCTGCTTTTTTTCAAGCATTCTAGCACTTGAGCCACCATTCCACTTATGTTTTTTGGTAGATACTTCAAGCTAAGAGTCTCAAAAACTTTCCTGCCCAGGCTGGCTTCAAACTGTGATCCTCAGATCTCATCTTCTGAATAGCTAGGGTTTTAGGTGTGAGCCACACCCACCAAAAGCCAGTCATTTCAATTTGTCTCCTATTCCTAATAAGTCTCTAAAACACACACACACACACACACACACACACACACACACACACACACACACACACACACACACACACACAAAGTTGAGCTATTGCTCATGTGTTATACAGAATGTTATCCTGGACCAAAAATACCCTGGAACAGTGGCCAGGCCCTAAGTTCAAGTGCTAGAAGCAACAGAAAAATAAATTCATTAATTAAAATTTAACAATGTCAAACAAAAAATAAAAGGAAAGTTGGAAGAAATGAGGCATTAAGGGGGTGGGGAAGCCTGGCTAAATTAGTAGGGCCATTGAGTGAAAGCATAAGGTGGCCTGTGGGAGTCCTGGTCCTAGAGGTAAAAATATGGGGAAAAAAGGAATTAAGGCTTCTAAAATGAGACAGGAGGTGGTGGCTCACATCTGCAATCATACCTATTGAAAATCAGTAATCTGAGGATCTGGATTCACAGTCTGCCGAGAAAGAAATTCCTCCTCCAACCAGCAGACAGGCAGCAGCAGCTCTATGCCTGCAGCACAGCTGGACCCTGCCTAGCTGCAGACAACCTCCCCCAACCGACCTAGAAACAAAGACAAAATCCAAGCCTTCCCCAACTGGATTCAGAGCTTAGAAGCACGTTCTTTGCTCCAGGTACCCCATGGTTTTGCTGCTCTAGGGCAACATGTGGAGCAGACCCTTACATCAAGACTCTACTCTACCTTAACTTGCTGGCTCCCTAGGTCTAGGTGCCCAGCCCAAGCTCCCTTCCTGCCCTATAGAGGCAGAGACCTCAACCTTATTCTTAGCCCCTACATCACCTGCCTCCCTGGAGCACTAGATGCCCCTGCAGAAAATCCACTCCTGACTCACTTTCCCACTGAAGCCGGGGGTTGGGAGCATGTGTAACTTTCCATAAACCCAGCAGTTTCTTCATCCTCCTCCCCGTCTCGCTTGGCCTGCCTCTGCTGTAAGCCAGATGGTGAAGGTGTGGGGTGGCAGGACCCACATATGACCTAGTCAGAGCAGGACTCCAGCTTGGTACCTAGTGCTCATGCTCATTGGCTAATGCTCAGCAATCTTAGTCACTCCTCAAAGCCCTAAACATTTTAATGTATTTATTTAATTGGGAAAGGCAGTCCCTGAGATAGAATTAATGATCACTGTGCTTCTTTTGCTCAAGGCTAGCACTCTACCACTTGAGCCACAGTTCCACTTTTGGCTTTTCTACTTATTTCTGATAAGAGTCTCACAAATTTTCCTGTCCAAGCTGGCATCAAACTGTGATCCTCCTGACTACCATGTTTATAGGTGTGAGACACCTACAGTGGAAAGCCTTCATTTTTTATTTATTTATTTATGTCTCAGAGCTTGAACTCAGGGCCTGGGTGGTGTTCCAGCACTCTTTTTGCTCATGGCTAACACTCTACACTTTTGATCCATAGCTTCACTCTCACTTTTATGGTGGTTAATTGGTGATAAGAGTCTCACAGACGTTTCTATCAAGGTTGGCTCTAAACTGTGATCCTTTGCTTCTGTTTAACTAGAATTAGACGCAGGTGTCAACAGTACCCAGGAAAACCAGATATTTAAAAGATAGACTCTTATTTCCAATAACCCAACAAGCGAAATAAGCCAGAAGTTGAGCTGTGGCTGAAATGTTACTGTGCAGTTTCCTTGAACAAAAATGGTCTAGGATGGGTGCCAGTGGTTCATACGTGAGGTCTGAGCATCATGGTTCAAAACCAGCCTGGGCCGAAAAGTGTCTGAGACTCAACTCCAATAAACCACCAGAAAACCAGAAGTGGCACTGTAGCTCATGTGGCAGAGCACTTGCATTGAGCTGAAGAGCTGAGGGACAGTGCCCGGTCTCAGAGATCAAGCCCCATGACCAACAACAAAAAAATGGTCTAGAACCAAAAACAAAATAAATAAATTCATTAAAAATTAAAAGACAAAACTGTAAAATAAAATATATGTTGAAAAAAATAGACATTAAGGGAGTTGGGAGGTATGGCCAATTTGGCAGAGAGCCAGCCATGAGATGAAGCCTAAGGCAGCAGCAAAACTGGCCTCTCCCACAC
This sequence comes from Dipodomys merriami, assembly GCF_024711535.1. Taxonomy (NCBI): domain Eukaryota; kingdom Metazoa; phylum Chordata; class Mammalia; order Rodentia; family Heteromyidae; genus Dipodomys; species Dipodomys merriami. The sequence goes on along the minus strand of NW_027206239.1, from coordinate 31,703 downwards.
AATATTCTCCTTCTTCATTGACTACTTGAGCTGGGGACTGGGGGCATTGATACTATTCCCCAAAACCAGCAGCCTCTTCCACTGCCAGCAAGTCAGGCCTGGCTGCTCATCTGCTGAGTCAGAGAAGGCTGGAAGAGGGAGGAATGGAGGCAGGGCCTGCTTATGCTCTGTAAACACCCACCAGTTATTATTATAATGTCTGTTTCTTTGGTTTTCCTTTCTGTTTTTTTTTTTTCTGGTTTCAAACCAGGACTTGAAGTCAATACTTGCCATTTTCTCTCATTGACTAGTGCTCAATAGACCGAACCACATCTCCAACAATAAGAGATATTTGAACTCTGGTTTAGGTGCTGTCCCTGTGCTTCTTGTATTAAAGGTTAGAACTCTGGCATTTGAACCTCAGATGCACTTCTGGCTTATTGTCATTAATTTGAGATAAGATTCTCAGACTTTTCTGCCCATGCTGGCTTCAAATGGGAACATTCAGATCTCAGTGTCATTGGTAGCTAGGAGTATAGGTATGAGCCAACTGTACCAGCAATGCATGGTTTTTTGCTTTGCTTTGTTTTGTTTTTGTTGCTTTTATATTTTTTTTGATTTTGGCTTTTGGTTTTTGTTTTTGCCAGTCCTGGGGCTTGAACTCAGGGCATGAGATCTGTTCCTGAGTTTCTTTCCTCAAGGCTGGTGCTCTAACACTTGGGGCAAAGTGCCACTTCTGGCTTTTTCTGTTATGTGGTACTGAAGAATTGAACCCAGGGCTTCATGCATGGTAAGCAAGCACTCTACAAATAAGCCACATTCCTAGCTCCCCAGTCCATGGTTTTATTGAAACTCTAAATTTCTAAAGAATCATCAAGATATAAAAGGGAAAACGAAGATGAAACAAGTATTCAGCTGTAGGCTGGTGGTTTGAACCTGAAACTCTTGATTCTGAGGAGAGTGAGAGCTGAAGGATATGGGTTACAAGCTAGCAGGAACAGCCTAGATTTTAAGAAATGATTTGGAAGATCACCAGCATAAATGACAGTAGAAGTCGGCTGCTGCTGGCTCATGACTACATATGTCTAGAGGTTGCATCTGAGAACCACCATTGGAGATAACTTCTGGCAGGAAATTGCATGAGGTTCGAAGATTCCAATAAAGATACAAAGGCAAGAAAAAAATTTGAGACCATATCTCTGGGTTCATTTCATTTATCTGACCATTTCTGCTTGTGTCAGAAATATATTAATTATTGCAAATAAGGGAAACTATGGGATGGGGTGGGGATGGGAGGAGGAGTCCTGGATGGGGGGGAAAGAGATGGGAATGGATGGTAAGGGTAAACAAAGGAGGAGGCAACAATGCTTGATATGCAATGTACTCATTACCTTGCCCATGTAATTGTAACCCCTATGTATGTTATTTTCACACACACACACACACACACACACATACACACACACACACACACACACACACACACACACACACACACACACACACACACAAGATAAAAAGGCAAAATGTAGGGATGTGGGCAAAAAGAGACGATGGCCAGAGCCATGGTCTGGACTTCAATCTCTTAGAATAGATAAAAACAAAATAAATGGAGTGGAAGTATGACTGATGATGTCCTGGGTTACTAAATACAGTTATGTAAAAATGTAACTAAAGCACAACTACAGAGGAATAAATTTATTTCTTATGGGTATGTAGAGATGTATTTAGTGAGAGTACAGAACAAATATCAAATGTAAAAAATGCTACAAAGGGATCTTTTTTCCCTTTCTTCTTTAATTCTAGATGAGGACTCAAAATCAGGACCTGATCATTTGGTTCCTTGGCTATCAGTCTACCAACTGGGGCAGACCTCCATCACCATATTCAAATGGTCTCAGCTTCTCATACTTTTGTTCAGCAGCACAGGCATCCTTTCGAGTGCTCACTGGGTTTGTATGTAACTTTCCAAGGTCGGCTCCAGATGCAGCCGCTTGAAGAGGTGGGGATCATTAGGGGCCCACTGCCAAATCTCTTCTAAGCTGAGTAGGGTGCCTCTTGCCTATGATCATGCTATAGAGTAAGCGAGGTGTGTGGGTGATGGTGGGAAGGCAGATTAGACAGGGGGAAAAGAAACAACAAATTTTCCCTGTCAAATAACTCCAGGGCTTAGGCGACCATTATGTGGACATACCTTCCAGCCACTGGGCCTCTGGACTGACCACTCTCAGCCATCATTCCTCAGTTTGCACCGCCACAGCTGTCTGGAGGTTGCCTTCAGGATACACAATTTTTCCCTGCTCTGTGCATGCTAATTGAGCTCCCCATGATTGCATGAGTTCCAAAAGTTTCAGTGACCATGCTGTAGCCCTTCGGGTTTCAGCCACTGTTGCAGCCTCCCCTACTTTTACTGCTGCCTCCTATTTGGCTTCACGCCCTCATCCCTGGCCTGTCAGTGCCAAAATGGTTCTCCAGGAGAACCCCTCCACCCATGTATCAAATGTACACTGGACTTCCAGTGACTCCTGGTGGTCAACAAGACCTACATGACCACAAGAAGAGCCTGACTATAAATGTTACACACAGACATAGAGAACTAGTACGATGGCTTGACCTTCAAGGCCTCTGAAAATGGAGGTTTGACCCCCATAAACTTTGCTTCACTATGAATTTTATATTTTCACACTGAACAATGTATAATTTCCTTGTGCTTCCTTTATTGGGTTTTGTCTTATTCTTTCCAAAGAATTATTCAAGCAGGAGCCATACCATGTCTCTGGTGATGGCACCAACAGACCCAAGAAGAAAAGGAAGTGGGACATAGAGTATCCATGCTTTCAATAAGAGTCCACCACAGGTCAGAAGTGCAAGTATTAGGACACTGAGAACAGCTGCCACCCTCCCTCTCTGAAGCATGGCTCAAGTTTGGAGAAGGATTTCAGGACACCTGAAATATTGAATTATCTCCGAGACCAAAGAAACAACCATATTTAATATATTGAGCTCACAAATATACCATGGAGTTCCAGTGAAAATGATCACTCAGATGAAGACAGGACACTGTTTAAAATGCAGAGAAACAATGGGAATGGCACTAGAATAGGCAATAATACTTTGTGTGCAGAAGATAAGGACAAGGGAGATGAATTGCAGTTGATTAGCTGGGAAATGGATAGTGAGAGAGAAGAAACTTAGTAAAGCCAACGAATGTGAAGATGGAGAGGGTGCCATGGAAATCTCAGATGGTGCATCTCGTGCAAGTAGTTTTTCTTTAGCACGTGATGATAGGAAAGCTGAGCTTTGTAAGGCAAGACCTGGCTTTATTGCCTAGCTGGACTAAAATTGAAGATCTTCCTGCCTCGGGTTCCTGAGTTCTGGAATTACAGTTATGCCCTACCACAGTCTTGTTTGAAACATTTACCTTTCATGCTAGATTATTATTGCTTTTTTTCACCTGTGACCTTCATAAGCCTCACTTAGACATTTCTGGACCTTGCCATGAACATGTGACTGTTTGGATTATGAGGAAAGTATCATTCCAACAGCTTTACATACTGAAACACCTACCTTGGGTACCTGTCAACTCACTGCTCATCTGGCCTGTGTGGAGACTGTCCATTCTGCTCTGCTCCTTAAGAGGTCTGTCAGATCCTCATCTGTGTACCAGAAGAACACAGTGGTGGAAGTTTTAAGATGGCAATGAGAAAGAAGAAATTTACTTCTATGAGAATTCTGTTAATTGCCTTATTTTGGTTGGTCATGTTTATCTTGCTCACAGATTACATTCTTTTATGGTATGATGGAGTAATACATTTATATTCTTCAGCATTTAAGTTCAGTTGTTTGTTTTCATTGAGACAAACTTCTGAGAAAGAACAAATACCCTCATGCTCATTTCCAGAAATGGATGTTTATGTTATCATATTCCCTTGTAAGACAATAATTCTTGGTCTGGAAAGTCAGGAACTAGAAATAGATTAAAACTTTTAACAAGACACATTTATTTGTGAATGGATTGCCTGACACACTTTTGGAGTTTTTTTTTTTTTCTTGCATACTATTAAACATTTCCTTAGAGGAAAAAAAAAAATTACACTATTTCTGCTCTTCATAGAGTTCATTATATTTCAGTTAATTCATCTGTAAGCATTAGCATACAACCCAGTGTATTGCTTCTGGATTTAGTGGAGAATTGTGGCTGCCACAAATAAGGGAAACCATGCAGCCTGTGTTCTCTGAATCTGGATTACTTACCGTAATATAATACTTTCCCAGTCTTTCCACTTTGTTACAAAGAATATTCTATCATGCTCTCCGATGGATGAGTGGGATTTCTGTGTGTGTGTGTGTTTGTGTTTGTGTGTGTGTGTGTGTGTGTGTGTGTGTGTGTGTGTAAACTCATACATATATAACACATTGTATCGATCCATTCATCATTTGAGGTTTTTCTATTTATTAGAAAGTGAGAGACATGAGCATTATCACCCTGTTTGTGGGCAGAGACATGAACTCTTGGGGCAAAAGTCCTGAGCCTTGTTGCCCATTTTTTATGGCCTTAAGTGGAAACAGCCGAACAACTATTAATTTATTCATTTTTGTAAGTTCTGGGGCCTGAACTCAGTGCCAGTTCACACTAACACTTGAGCCACAGAAAAACTTCTGGCTTTTTTCTGGGTATGTGGTTACTGAGGAATCGATCCCAGGGCTTCATGCACACTAGCCAAGCACTTTATCACTGGGCCACCTTCCCAGCCTAAGATTTTATTTTTTAAACTAACATGTAAAAGAACCAACTAAGGGGAAAAATAAATTGTTTAAATAGGGATACAGATGTACAAGATGTTTTGTCGAAAAACGAACTTTACAACTTGGCTGGGGGGGTTGAAGGGGAAGAGGAAGGGATGGGAAATAAAATAAACAACAACAAAAACAACCTGAAGGAAAAAAAGAACCAACTACATGAAAAACTGTATTACAGGAAGCAAGCTCCTTGATTAGAACTATGACACCCTTGGCCAGAAACCTGGGACATCAGGCCTTTTCCATATATCTCCTGTGCGGTGAGCTTCCATCCACTGATCAATATTTCATTGGCCTGAAAGAAAGCAGAGTGATGTGATCTGAAACATGATGCAAGCAGACAGAGGGGGCCTCATTCCTCTATGTCAACATTGAGGATGGGTACTCACAAACCCCCTGTCCTGGGGGGAGGGTGCTAGTAGACACCAAGTATGAATTGTGTGGGGTCATGATCCAATGGGCAGATGGGCTGGGTGATAATCACATGGACTCCAAAATATGAACTAAAAAAAGTCTGCTTTGGTTTGAGGTTATTATTTTAACTTCCTTTATCTGCACTCTGTCCTCTAAAGCCAGCTCCCATGTGTGAACTCTTCATATGCAAGACAATGAGCCATTAGTAATGCCAAGTAATTGTTAATCTTATGGAAGTGAGCCAGGCATGAACTGGCTGTCTGGGGTTTCTTTTCCTCTCTGAGTTACGAAAATTGACTTGTTTCTGAGACACAGTGCCCATGTTCTAAAGTGACAGTACACTCAACTTTATGAACCCATTGACACTGGTCATCATTGGTTGCTGGCCAATCACTTCCTGGCTTATCAGACAACACACCAAGTGGCCATGGTTTGGTGGGCATAGAGGGCTAGCATATAAAGTTCAGTGAATGCCTGGCATGTTAGCAGGGAGTACCAGGGTTTAGCCACCCTGCACTGCTCATTCCCAAGGTTCTCAGCCTGTTAGCTCCTTGTGGAAAACTCACTGTTCCAACGGGAACAGGTGCTGCATTCCAGACCTCCCTGTCTTGCCCTCCAGGTCTCCTCAAAAGGCTGTTCTGAAGTTGTCAGGGCCTAATGCAGGCAAAGCTCAAGTGTTGTAAGCTCCAATTCATAGCAATGATAGGGTGCTGCAGAGCTCTGTAATGTGTTATGCCTCCAAGGGAAGGAGGCCCTTTGGTACATGGTGCAAGAGGGCTTCCTGATCCTCCCTGCCCAACAGCAGCTATTCTGGCTTGAGCAGCACGAAGGGATGGGGCATGAGGCATCCTGGGGACAAGCACCCACCAGTAGAAGTGTGGCTAGGGCAGGTACATCTACAGAGAACAGTGCCAGTACTGGGGGGCTGTGTGCTTTTTTCAACTTCTCCACATTTCAGTTTCCAAAACAACTTTGACTTTAGAGTAAGTTTCAACCTATGGAAAATTTACACAAGTGTTTCCCTCGACTACCACAGCTCTCTCTCGATGCACATGTCATAATCAAAGCTAGAACATTTCCATTGAAATCATATTAGTCACTAAACACAAACCCCATGCTAACCTCACCATTGCATCCCTCTGCCCTTCTCTCACTCAGGAGTCTCTCTGGTCCTGCAGATCCCTTCTCTCTTTCCCTTTGAGGAACAAAAGTGCCCACTAAACTTCCATGCTTAGACATCGTGAGGGGTTCCACTCACCATTTGCTGTCTTGGTAGGCATAGATTGAGGGATGTGGAAGGACTCTTCCTCCTTGCCAGGAGTCCACAGAGCAACAGATGCTACAGCCATCTCTGTGAAACACACTGGGACACCGAGGATCCCAAGCTTACACTTGTCCATGGTACTCCTGTTAGAAGTCAGAGTCTTGGACTTGGTAGGTCAGTGAGCTATACTACTATTTTGTGCTGGTCATTTTTCAGTTGTGGTCTTGCTTCCTATACAGGCACAATATAGGGCCTGGACTCACCTATTTTAGGCTTCCTATTGTAGTGAAGTTGATATGCATCCCTAGCTTAAGAGGAGATGTCACCCACCTTTTGACCTGGGCTGGTCCTGAATAATGATAGTCCACATCTCAGCATCCTAAATATTTAGGGTTGCACAGGCCACTCCCAGCTCCATTTTTCCTTCCTCCTCAACCCTACCCACTCAGCTGTGACTGACAGCTCTCTCTCCTCAGTTACTCTTACCCTCTAAAATTTTAGAGAGGAGACACACATTTTCTTCTTCATTGTCCCAAGACTGCTTGAAATTGTACTGTCTATCTCCTCTCACTGTAGTCTCCCTAAGGAAGTGATACCCCTGTATCCTGGATGTTTCTGCATGAGGAGGTAGGACCCAGTGACACAGAGGTAAACGTAGTTATGAATCCCAAAGGGAGGTCCTGCTACTCCAGCTGTGGTCTCTCAGTTCCTTCTGCAACTCCCTCAGCTACAGTCATTCTCCATGATATAGTGGTCTTCCAGCACTCCCCACATTGATGGGTATGAAAACAGCATCATGATAATTGACCAGGGCAAATTATGGGCACTCAGTGATAGAGGTAAAGGAGTTTCACTTGTTCCCCTATCCAATCTGACATCCAGTCCCTCCCTTCAACAGAGTACAATCTCTGTGGATGCCCTTCTCTACCAATTCTCTCTCTCTCTCTAGAACTAAGGAACAGGTATATGTAATTGAGAAAATGCAAATACAATCTCTCATCATGATTGAGCTAATTTCAATAGGGAAAAAGTGAACCACAAATTTATACTGGACCCATCTCCCCACTTCTTTTATTTATGCAAGTTTGATCCCTAATTGCTTTTGTGTGTTTGTTGTCGGAGGTGTATAGGAACAGTTGCAGGTGGTGGAGTTGTGAATACTAGGACTTGAACTCAGGTCCTGGATTTTTTGTTCAAGGCTAGAACTCTTACCATTCCAGTCACTGGTCCACTTGTGGCTTTTTCCAGGCTAACTGAAATAAGAATCTCTTGGGTTTCTCTGCCTACATGGCTTCAAACTGCATTTCTGGTATCAGCCTCCCAAAAGGCTAGAATTACAGGTGTGTGTGTGAGCAACTGGTGCATGGCCTCCCACTGACACTTTAAAAGGGCAGCTTTTTGCTTGTGAAGTAAAAGAACAATTCTTGATTGAAAACTGGGTATCAGCTTGATTTGTGCAGATCTGGAGTCTCCTCATGGGAGGAATGGCCTTCCCCCGGGAAGGATCACAGCACTACATTAACCAAGTAGATTGATGAAATGTTCCCAGAGAACACTCCAGATACTCTGAGTAGAAAAACATCTAAACCACAGGTCTTTAAGACATTGTCTAAAATAATTTTTTAACGAAAGTACTCACAAACACGCCTCCCATAATCTTGGGAAAAATAACAGTACAGCAGCCAGCTGGATCCTGTCCGGGGGTATAGGGTGATTGCAACCAAACCATTTCATTAGCCCAAACCACATCACAAAGAGGCATTATGGATGCTCCTACTCCAAGGCTGGGCCCTTTACTGCTACAATATTAGGCTTCTTAAACTGAATCAAAGTATTCACCAAGTTTCTAAAGTTAAAAAAGTAAATGGGGAACTGGTAAAAACATTGCATGTGTGAGCAGATGACAAAAATCTATTCTAGATTTCAAGTTGCCAAAAAGAAAATGTGCTAATCATAAAAACTAAGATTTTTTAAAAAGCCTCCTCCAAGAAAATGTAGTCTGTCGATCTACTTGCTGCAGGTTGTAAAGGCTTACCTACAGCCTGGATATCACACAGTGTTGACTGCTGCCACCGATTGTAGGTGACATAGCCAGAACTGCTTTGGTATTTAGAGTGCCTCTAGGACAGTCTGATCATTATATGTAGCATTTCCAACTTTCTCTCTTTGAAGACCCAAGGATCATACTGACTTTAGGGAGTTCTTGTGTCCAAGAAAGGGAAAAGGGAAGATTGTCTGGTACTGACTGAAGGGTTATTGACTAAGGGATAAAACCTGCCCCTGCTAGGAGACTTTACACATTGAATCTGGGAACAACAGGGATTTTCTAAGGTCTTATAAACTGGACTAAATTAACTTAGGAATATGGAGCTAGACTAATTTAAGACATGATGTTGGAAAGAAAGATCAGCAAGCATCCCGATGCCGGTATCCCATTATGTGTTGGTGGATGCTACTGCCACATGAGATTGGAGAGCAAAGCAGCCATGGTGGGAGGTGGTCTAAGCAGGGGACAAGAACTTGCCATAAGGCGCAGCCAATGCTTTGCTGGAGTTTATTTTTACAGGCTTTGTAGTTCCAGGGAGGTTGATGATATACTATATAGGGAATAAGCTTCTTCCTCAGCCTCCTCCCATAAAGCTGATTCTGTTTTCAAAGGTGGTTTCTTGTTCTGTTTTCACACAGTAGAGCAAAGCATAAATTTATACCTACCTACATAAAAAGTTATTCTTTTTATGTAGTTTGAGTCTGACCATTGAAGAACAATTACAACTTTTCATACACAGAGTTCTAAGCCAGGGCTTGACTGACAACAGTCATTGAGACACTTCCTACTAGTTCTCCATCCTCTGAACACTATCAAGATGGAATATAGTGCTGCCTCTCCCCTTACCCCCCACTCCCCACAAGTCCTGAGGGTTGAACTCAGGGTTTTCTGTTTAGTGGACTGGCACTTGAATATTTGAATCACTTTCAGTCCTGTTTGTACTAATCACTTGGAAGCTCAATTTTAACAGACATTTCTAATTGAGCTGCTCAAGATCATATGGATGGATTTTCGACTTTTGACTAGGTAGGATTACAGATGTAAGCCATCTGCCTCCTGCTAGATTATATTGTAATGAGGGAGGTTGGGAGGTTTGTAAAGAACACAGGAGAACAGGGCTTGCAGATACAGATTCCAGCAACTGGTGTGAGGTGTAGTCCATTAGGTGAGGCTGACCTCATCGCAGCCTTGCCATTTGCCCCCAAGGTCAGTAATGTTTTTGCGCTATGTGAGAATTGATTCCTTTAAATGAGCAAGCTACACTAATTTCTCATGATTCTAAATGAGATGTCCCAAGGCATTGTTAGAATGCTCACACTGGGGTTTAATGATAAAACTGTTGTACATAAACACATAAGAATCAAAAACTGTCCACTATTCCATGCTTATCCCATGATATATTTGTACCTATTTAAAAAAAAATTCTGGTCTCAAAAATCTATGAAGAAAATCAATATCAGGGTTTCAATGGGATTGATATATTGTTTTACAGCTGCAATTTCTATTTTGCCTGGAATAATAATAATGCCAAATGAAATTATGTCTGTGTCTCAGAGATCCATGCTAAATTAACCAGCAGTCCTGCTCAGTGGAAGGGTGCCATGATGGTGTGTGAATTCTTTTTGTAAACATGCGTTGAACAGAAACTCAGTTTGTTGAAACACAGCCACACATCAAAGCTTTGTAGAAATGACCTGTCAGGAGAGACCTCCCCAGGCCACAAAGCTATAGAATCATGAACTACAAAATTCCAGCTGCAGTGTGTCTTGTGGTAACAGATCATGATGGACCTAAAGAGGAAAATGTGTACAACTTTGTTAAGTATATATAGGATTTTGTTTGCTACCCATGGTTCATGAACGTAGGGCCTGGGCATGTCTCTGAGATTCTTTGTGCTCAAGGCTAGTGTTCCACCAACTGAGTTCCAACAATACTTCCAGTTTTTTCTGAGTAGTTTATTGGAGATAAGAGTCTCATGAACTTTTTTGTCTTGGCTGACTTCCAACAGCAGTCCTCAGATTTCAGACCCCTGAGTAGCTAGAATTACAGGCATGAAGTAGCTGGTTCCTGGTTTTATATATAACTTTTAAAAGTTACAATTAAAGCCCATAAACATTAAAAGATGTATAATGCAGCATACTCAATTAGTATTTGTTCCCACTGGATCATCTGTGAACTGAGTTAAAGATTTGCCACAAAGTTAGTTTTTGAAGACAGAATTCCGTCTGAGAAGACACTTGAGAAGGTCAGATATTAAGTCAAACCATCATACAAGGGAGTAGGAATTGTCTAGGAAATCCAGGCAACAAGATCTGAATTAGGTAGTAGTGTGCTGCCTTGCTCAGCATACTCAGCTTTATTATCTGAAAGAGGAAGGATAGAGTGGGAAGAGGTCAAGTTCTAGGGGCAGTTTATGGGTTTGTTTTGCTCTGTCTCCAAATTCTCTAATATAGGACTCCTGAGTAATAGCCTCTTCCTTTGAAAACTTCCCACATTATCTCACTGTATGAGTAGTGGATACCTCACTTCTGTGCAGAGGACCTTGCTTTTGGGTCCTCCATACTCATGCAGACACCAAAACCCAATGCTATAATTGGGACCCAAGCTACTCACTTTTATCAATGATGTAAGGGCTGTTTCATGACAATGAATCTGCAAACTGGCCGCCATCAATTCCAATAGTGGAAATAGCAGCCCCAGACAGTGGACAATGTAAGATATTAGTTGATCTCCATTCTCACTTCCCTTCCCTTCCATTCTGGATATTTGCCACAATGAGGATTTTAGCGTCAAAAAGTTTAAGGAATTTGAAACATGACACCACAGAAACAAGCAAAAAATATACATAGAAAAATTGTTTTGTGTAATGTCCCTCTTAGGCATATAAAGTTAATTTAAATAAAGTGAGTAAGAAAGAAAAAAAGTTTTAAGTAAAACTGCTCTAAATAAGTATATTTTCTGATTCTCCCATATTCCATTAAGAAAACTGCTCATGACAAAAATAGATTCACTCAAAGCAGCAGCAATGCAGGTTTTGCAGAAGCACAATGTTTCTGTTTCCTATAATATCAGCTGAGCCTTCTGTGGGAGCCAGGAGAAGAACATGGCAGTGGGAGGTTGGCAGAAGAAGTAGGAGTGAGGATGTGATGAAAACATGCATCTAAAATCACCTAAAAGTGCAAAAGATGTGGTTTCTGCTTAAATGTGTGTATCTATCTTTTCTCTTTTTCTAATCCCAGTACTACAAAGCCTCAGGCTCTGTCAAGGTCAGACACTGGACAGTGGAGGAGGGAACGGCTGGAGAATAGCAGGATTGGTGAGAGAAGTTCCAAGATGCACAGGAGAGGACACAGGTGGTCACACAGAAAATTTAAAAAGTCACCAGAGAAGACAATGGTGTGTGTGTGCATGTGTGTGTGCATGCGCTTGTGTGCGTGCATGTAGAAAGTGAGGCTTAAAATCATGCAACATATCCTGAATTATGGTTCAACAATGAGCAGTGTCCACACATTGATATGAAGTTCTGATAGTCTAGAGCAGTAATATGTCCACTGATTAAGGCTTATAATTTCAAGTCAAGTAAGAAGGCACTGCCTTCTACTACGATACTACAAAACTCCAATTAGTGAACCCAGAATAACAATGGGATTACAACATTTCAAACCAAACACTTCTGGCTAGGTCATTTATGCCTGCAATCCCAGCTCTGAGGGAGGTATATAGGAGGGAAGAGCAATGCCCAAAAATTACTTAAAATACTTAAAGCAAAAAGGGGGCTGGAGGTGTGGTAGAGTGCATGCCTTGTATGTATGAGGCTTTGAGTTCAATCAAACCATAAACTACCAAAAGAACCCCAACAAATGTAAGATGTGCTCATTAGCTGGATTCAGATACCTATGCGAAGAAGCCAAAAATGTATGGCTTCTTTCTTCACTATAAGAAATAGTTAGTGTGGGGCTGGGAAGGTGGCTCAGTGGTAGAGCGCTTGCTTTGCATGCATGAGGCCCTGGGTTCGATTCCTCAGCACCACATAAGCAAAAAAGAAAAAAAGCTAGAAGTGGCACTGTGGCTCAAGTGGTAGAGTGTTAGCCTTGAGCAGAAGAGCTGAGGGACAGCGCCCAGGCCCAGAGTTCAGGCCCCAAAACCGGACCCCCCCCCAAAAAAAGAGAAATATTTAGAATTTGGTGAAGATATGAGATGTGTACAACACAAGTACCATGCAGCTGTACATTATCTATATAGCACTCTTAGTCAACATGCCTGAGCACTTGCTGTGTTTCATTTATCCTTAAAATCAGTTATTGGCCTCTGATAAGCAGTCATTTAAATCAGACTCATAGAAAGAGCAGATGAATTAATTGAGTAACTGAGTTAAATGACAGACATTTGGAAACAACCTGCTCAAGCTGTGCACAAAGGAAAAGAACCAACACTAGAACTTAAAATTTGGTCATGTCCAGTGCAAGTTGAGATGCATGCAATTGTTGAGCCTTCCTGGCCATTGCAAGCTGCCTTTTCAGATACTAGTCAATGTGCATGCATTGAAAGCCCCCTTGCTGTGTGCTCTGCCACAACACTAAGACCATCAGTGTTGTAGGATGACAAGGAAACTCCTCACAGGAGAGAACATGGCCATTGTTATCTTGCACAAATAAGAAACCTGTCAAGCTGGGCAACAATGGCCCCTGACTGTGAACCTAGCTTCTCAGGAGGCAGAGATCTGAGTATGGCAGTTAAAAAACAGCCTGGACAGGAAAGCCCTTGAGATACTTATCTCCAATAAACCACCAGGAAACTGGTAGTGGCACTATGGCTCAAGTGATAGAGAGCTAGCTTTGAGCTGAAGAGCTGAGAGATAGTTCATAGGCCTAGAGTTCAAGACCCATGGCCAGAAAAAGAACAAAAAAAAAAAGAAAGACGAAAGAAAGGAACAAAAAGATAAAGAAAGAGACAGAGATAGAGAGAAAGAAACAAAGAAAGAAAAGAAACAAAAAAAAACAAAGAAAGAAATAAAACAAAGAAAGAACGAGAAAATTGAAAAAAACAGAAAGAAACCTGTCAAGATGAGAGCTATGGCAAAGTTCCAGCCTCTGCAGTTGAAGACATCCTGACCTGGGAGATGGCCCAAGGACAGAGGAACTGTTACCTTCTCCTAGTAAGAGCCAAAGCTCCCACTGGGCACATAAAACTAGCATGGAGCAGATGCCCATCACATGCGTACTGCCCCATGTCAGTTTGGCTAAAGTGATTAGCAGCCAAGCTGCTAAGTCCTCCAATTCCCACCTCCTGGGCACATTGTGGGCCAGCTCAGGAGGAGGTTTCAGAAGAGCATAAAGAGCCACGCAGCAAAGCAGTGGTGTAGAAGCACAAAGTACATGTCTCTCACCTCTGAGTTTACAGAGTTATTCTCAGATTATTTTGTGGATAACAAGATGTGGGTGAAGCTGTCTTGCTTCCTGAAAATATCTCTGTATCCATAGGCACTCTTTGTCTGCCTCACACTGAAAGGCAACCACTTGTCCAAAGGCTGGTCTCCCCTGTCGCCAATATATTTCCTTTTCCCAGCCATCACTCCTTAACAGACATCTGTATTTTGGCTGATAGCACATCCATGAATGGAGATGTACCTGCCAAGGATTTGAAATCACGTTAGTCCATGATTTCCTATCACAAGTTCTCTTCCACTGTCACCTCAGAATTAGACCAGAAGCTAGTCGCAGTTCCAGGATTTATCAACACAACGATGTCAATATCAGAACCTTGTCAAAGTCTACTTCAAAATACCATTCAGTTTCAAACTATGTCTGGCAGAAAATCCACCCCATACTTTTTTGGTCTAGGATATGTACAGCTATAAACTGGGAGACTTTTAGAGAATGAGATTAGAGAGAATTGGTCTCCTGGACAGGATCTGCTATAGGTATGACAAGGTGGAAGGAAAAAGGAAACAGCTTAAGGAAGTATGATTAACAAGGCCAAAGTGGTCAAAAGAAATCTCTCCAATGCAAGAAGGTCCTTCTGACAAACCTGTTCTTGTTGAGCCATGGCTGGTATGGTGGTGCCACTTTAGACTCTGGTCCCATTAGGGCAACATACATGTCACGGCTTCTTCCTTTGATGGCCTAGGCTCTCTACCAGAAGTTCCTCCCCCATTCCTACCTCTGCTTTCTAAAAGTGTACACATAACAAGGGGCTCTCTTTTTTTTTTTTTTTTTTTTTTTTTGTCGGTCATGGGGCTTGAACTCTGGGCCTGGGCGCTGTCCCTCAGCTCTTCAGCTCAAGGCGAGCGCTCTACCACTTGAGCCACAGAGCCACTTCCGGTTTTCTGGTGGTTTATTGGAGATAGGAGTCTCATGGTCTTTCTTGCCCGGGCTGGCTTTGAACCGCGATCCTCAGATCTCAGCCTCCTGAGTAGCTAGGATTACAGGCGTGAGCCACCAGCGCCCGGCTACAAGGGGCTCTCTTATTTCCACCTACAAACATTCTACCAGTGTTCCCTCATGACACAACTCCTCAATGCCAATCTGGGTGTTTTGCCTTGACTCCTAATATATCATCTTTGGAGCCTAACATTTGTTACCTTTCCTCCTTTTGGTACTGGGAACTGAACTGAGAGCTTTGTGCATGCCAGGCATGTACGCTACTACTGAGCTGCATCTTTACCCAGAGCTTTGCTTATACTAGTCAAGGACTCAATTATTTGATACAATTACCAAGGCACATGAGAATAAGGGAGATGCTGCACTTAGCATTTGGACAAAATAATCATCCTGTCTATAGTAGTCACTTCAACATTAGCTTGTGTGGCAAAGAGTGCAGAGTTCTGGCTAGGAGAAAACAAAAGCCATGTCTGAAAAATACATGATAATCTGCTGGTAAAATTATCAACAGGAGTTTTCTGAGGGATGAGGCATGAGTCATTAATTATGAACCAAGTACTACTTCTTCAAAAGTGTAAAGAAATAAGCCAAAGCCACCAGAAAAGACTCAAAAATGGGTAATTAAGAGAAAACAAAACTGTTCTTAGTCAAACACTGGTAAATAGGCTGGGTGGGGCCTCAATCCTTAACCCACTGAAGAATGAGAGTGCCTTGGCCAGGCCTGCCTTCAGTTCAGACCCAGCAGCCTTAGAGGATTTGGAGTCATCCAACCTGGTCAGTTCCAGGACTAGAGACTCAGGGATGTCAATTTGAAGGCCCACACCTACTCCCTAGGACTCCCACATTGGAAGCTATTTGCACTTTGATCTGCCCTGGGGCTTCTAGTCACAGATCAGCCTCTCTGGCAGTTTACTTTCTGATGAGTAAGACCAAGTTGGCTTAAAGATCTCTACCCCATCCCTCCCCACCCTACCCCAACCTCAGGCCTGGTATAGGAAAGCTTAGGGAACTTACCATCTCCCAAATTTACTAGAAACAAGGAACTTGCACCTCACCCAGTAGTATCTTTCCTTAGAGCTTCCTAAAAGTTGCTGGATTCCCATAGGTCCTGTTGCTGAAGAAAAATGGGGCTCTTACAAGTGGCCATGGAGGAATGCCCGAAACAGAAAATCTACCTGGAGCCTCACTGCAAGAAGAGTGAAAGATTCTGGCAAAAAGAACCAGTGAATGATTTTGGCCTCTGGTGAAAACAGAAGTGTTCACCCTTTTCCTGGCCATTGTGTAGATTCTAAACAATTGAGATTTCTGTCTCACTCATATAAACATACCCAACAAGCTGGATCTTTTTCTCTTACAACCTCCTGTGGGCCTCAGACAGCTTCGAATGCTGCAAAATGAGTATGAGAATGGGTCATTGGGCCATGTCTCCCTTCTACTCCTTGACTTGGAAGTACTGAATCAAGCAGATCTTGATACGCTATGGGACTGGTCAGCTTCTCACTCCCTCAAACGGCTAGACTCACTTCTGTCCTTGGAGTTGCCATATGACTTGAGAAACTACCCTGGCAACCAGGATCTTGCACTCATCTTGTGAGTGCTGCTTCGCTGCCAACTGAACTGTAAGCACAAGGATTGGGGTTCCTGCTACTGTTTCTGGGGAATGTGAATGAAATCCCTCTGATGGGGCATGAGACCAGAACCTGTGGTTGTCTGAAGGAGAAGTAGATCCTTAATGGCCAGTATTCATACCTTCATTTTGTGGTCCCATTCCCAAAGAGGAATGCATACTAGGTGGCAGGTAAAGCAAGTCCTGTGTCAGAATAAAGGAGGAAGAGGCCCTGCTACCACAGTGCCCAGACAAGTCTTGAACATCAATCCCTTCAGTACTCCAAACCTCACCTTTGACTAGGAAAATTGTAACATCTGGATCTGGTTTACTTTCTCTTCAAACTGCTTTTATGCTACTGGCATGCTATTGAGAGACTGCTAACTTTAAAACTGGGCCAGGGAAAATAAACAATATTGGCACTTGTCATCCTCCTCTTCAAAATAGTAGGAACACCATGAATTTGGAACTCCTCTTGAGCACCATTCCTATATTGCTAAGATTAAATCCTGCTGGTCAACTTTATATATCAAATACATTGAAAGAGAAAAAAAAAGAGATTCTAAAAAGAATAAGGACTCAAGAGTACAAAATGTATATTTCTTTATTTATATAAATAGGGCTTTAAAATAATACTATTTCAAGGAAATCTGTATTTTTACATTCACCATCAGTGAGTTCCTGACCGGAAAGGCTGTGCATGATGATACACAACAGGGACCTCACTGCACAACAACAGGAGCTCAGGAAAGCACCATTCATTTGAGAAGTAGTAGGCAGGATCTGACAGTCCTGTTGCACTGCTACCAATGGGAAGACTTAAACTTCTTCCTCCACCAAGTCTTCTTCAAATTCCCCCTGTTCATCAGCAGTGGCATCTTGGTACTGCTGGTACTCGGACACCAGGTCGTTGATATTGCTCTCAGCCTCAGTGAACTCCATCTCATCCATGCCTTCTCCCGTGTACCAGTGCAAGAATGCCTTGCGCCGGAACATGGCACTGAACTGCTCTGAAGTGCGCTTGAATGGTTCTTGGATGGCCGTGTTGTTGCCGATGAAGGTGGCCGACATCGTGAGGCCACGCGGGGGGATGTCACATACAGATGTCTTCACATTGTTGGGAATCCAGTCTGCAAAGTAGCTGCTGTTCTTGTTCTGCATGTTGAGCATCTGCTCATCCACCTCCTTCATGGACATGCGGCCTCGGAAGATGGCAGCTGCTGTCAGGTAACGACCATGGCGGGGATCACAGGCGACCATCATGTTCTTGGCATCAAACATCTGCTGGGTGAGCTCGGGCACTGAGAGAACATGGTACCGCTGGCTGGCCCGGCTGGTCAAGGGTGCAAAGCCAGGCATGAAGAAGTGTAGGCGGGGGAAGGGCACCATATTCACGGCTAGCTTGCGCAGATCTGCATTCAGCTGGCCAGGGAAGCGCAGGCAGGTGGTGACTCCACTCATGGTGGCTGACACCAGGTGGTTCAGGTCTCCATAGGTGGGTGTGGGCAGCTTCAGGGTGCGAAAGCAGATGTCATACAGGGCCTCATTGTCGATGCAGAAAGTTTCATCTGCATTTTCCACCAACTGGTGGAAAGACAAGATGGCATTGTAAGGTTCTACCATGGTGTCTGACACCTTGGGGGAGGGCATGATGCTGAAGGTGTTCATGATACGGTCTGGATACTCCTCTCGGATCTTGTTGAGAATCAGGGTGCCCATTCCTGATCCAGTGCCACCTCCCAGGGAGTGGGCCAGCTGAAAACCCTGGAGACAGTCACACCTTTCTGACTCCCGCCGTACCACATCCAGCACCAATTCCAACAGCTCGGCCCCCTCCGTATAGTGGCCTTTTGCCCAGTTATTGCCTGCCCCGCTTTGGCCTATCAGACACAAAGACATGATGAGACACAAACTCCAAGAATAATGACTGTGCTCGTCCTATTGTGAAGACAATAGGACTCTTCTGAGCTAACCTTTGCTATTACATTAGATACACTTTGGTGAAATAAAGGAAATGTTTTCAATGTATCTGGGACTCTACAAATCACCCAGGTTCTAAAGAAAAGTAAAGAGTGTGGAGGAAAATACATTTGAACCCAAATCAAGTACTTCTAGAAATGAAGGACTGAGCCTGCCTCAATACTGGAAATGTAGTTACTTTCACAAGAGGGACAGGAGCACAGTGTGATCAGAGGGAAGCTAAACTGCAAGCACTTGTCTGCACCTTGCTCACACATAGCTGTGCTTTGATTTCTGGTGTCCTGAAGTGGTTCTGTTATTGTAGGACTTTAAAATGACCAGCAGTGCTGAAACCTTGTTGGTGGCTTTCGCTACTTGCTGTTCTTTCCCTTCAGAGGCTTCTTTGTCATGGAGGGCTTGCAGAGTTGCACTGATCTGAGCTGTCTGAGTGGCCAGGGGCATGACTCCCATGGACTGGAATAGGTGGGTTAGGTAAGGACAATATCTAGGTGGATAAAGTCTCAGCCCAGCACTGGAGTGCCTGGATGTTAGTACCCATGGACCATGATGACATACCAAATATGAAGTTGTCTGGCCTAAAGCTCTGGCCAAATGGTCCCGATCTCACTGAGTCTAATGTTCCAGGCTCTAGGTCCACCATGATGGCCCGAGGAACATATTTGTTGCCTGTGAGAAAAAGAGTTGACTTAGGCCTATACTTGACAAGGAACTTAGGGGGCAGAGCTTATGATTCTAAGTGACTCAGCATTCATTACAAAATTACAGCATTTGAGACATGGAAACAGAAAAGATATCTTGAGCATGAATCCTCATGCAAGAGGCTTCAGCAACTTTAAGGATGTTTGCAGTTGTCTATTTCCATGAATATTCATTCCTTTGCTTTGGGTATGGTGGCTGAAATCTCAGCTACAGAGGAGGCAAAGATGAGCATCAGGCTTTGAGTCTAATGGTGCAAAAGAAAGGTGGCAACACCTTTTTATTGTGGTTCATCATGGGGCTTGATCTCTGGGCCTGGGCTCAAGGCTAGCACTTTATCACTTGAGCCACAACCCCACTTTCAGTTTTCTTATTGGAGATAAGAGTCTCAGGGACTTTTCTGCTGAGGCAAGATTTGAACCATGATCCTCATATCTTAGCCTCCTAAGTAGCCAGCATTACAGAAATGAGTCACCAGTGCCTATCAGCAAGAAACTTTCTCTTTTTTTGTTAATTTTATTGTATTGTAAAGGTGCTGTATAGAGGAGTTAGATACATCAGTAAGGAAATGAGAACATTTCTTGTGAAAAATTGTTACACCCCCCATGGGGCTAGGAAGGTGGCTCAGTGGTAGAGCTCTTGCCTTGCATGCCTGAGTCCCTGGGTTCGATTCCTCAGCACCACATAAGCAAAAACAAAAAAGCCGGAAGTGGCGCTGTGGGTCAAGTGGTAGAGTGCTAGCCTTGAGCTGAAGAGCTGAGGGACAGCGCCCAAGCCCAGAGTTTAGGCCCCACGACCAGACCCCCCCAAAAAAAAATTGTTCCCCCTCCTTTGTTGTTCTCCCACTATCCCTTCCCTTCCCCAATTACATTTCTCAAGAAATGAACCAGGTTCATGCCTATAATCCTAGCTACTCTGGAGGCTGAGATCAGAGGATCACACTTCAAACGCAGCTGGGGCAAGAAATGTCCTTAAGACTCTTATTTCTAATAAACTAACAGAAAACCAGAAATGGCACTGTGGCTCAAGAGGTAGAGTTGCTTGCCTTGAACTGAAGAGTTGAGGGACAGTGCCTAGGCCCAGAGTCCAAGCCACATGACCGACACCCCAACTCCAAAAAAAAAAAGCCAGGTATGGCTATTCACCAAGTAGATGTAGGGGAATTCAAGTGTAAGGCTTTCCTGGAGAAAACGTATATACAATATATATTTCTTGTCTTGTAATGTTTCAATAATGGTTATCAAATAGCACACATACTTGTATTCAAATACTCAGAGCAACCTTGAGCAATGACTTGCAATTTCACATTTAACCTGATTTGGCCCAAGGGAAAGCAGTTAACATGATGTAAACACCAGTTTTAGAATACCCCCTTCCTAAACATTCACATGAAGAAAACTGGCCATCCTGCTGGATATACAGGATCTAATAAAGACACAACCTAAAATTCTGTTCATAGGAGTGACACAATCCAACCCAACCACTCTCAACCAAGGTGAGGACATCCCAAAATATAGATCTATAAATCTCAAATTAAATAGCTTTGTACTTTTGTTTGTACTTGTTCATTGGATTAATACATAGGAAAGCCAATTATCCACGATTCTGTTTGTATACAATAATGGAGAATGGAAACTCAATATAAAATTAAATGAACTTTACATTGACAGTTACAAAAACTGAAAATCTACTCTGTAGACTTCAATTAGGCTGTTTATGTTAGGAAAGACAATATGAATCATTTAAAAGCAATGTTTACAAATTAGTATTGGTTTTTCAACATCAAAAGAATGTTTTCTTACTTTAAAAACCTTAAAAATAATTTATTGTTGGCTAAGTATTCATATTCAAAATGCTTAAGACCAGAAATGTTATAGATTTCAGGGTGAGACACTTTATTTAAGCTTTGTGATTTGGACTATTCTCATATATATTAGTGACTGCTGAACATCCCTCTTTAAAATTTTTAAAATTTTCTTTTTCAAAATATTGTTTTAGAAATTTAATCTATATTTTAAAGAGGCAATGTAACTGGGCTCTGGATGCTTATGGGTGTAATTGTAGCTACTCAAAAATCTGAGATGAGACCTTAGCATCGCAGATTGAAGTCAGCTGGGGCAGGAAAGTCTGGGAGACTCATCTCCAAGAAACTACCCAAAACAAAAGAAGTTCAGAGTCAGTGCCCAGACTTTGAGCTTAGGATGATCAGCACACAAACAAATGGCACTGGATTATATTATATTTTATCAATTGTTTTAGAATGCATATTTAGGCAGTCTCATTTTTAATTATGTGAAACAGGCTCACGCCTTTAATCCTAGCTACCCAGAAGGCTGAGATCAGAGACTCACGGTTCAAAGCCAGCCAGGGCACAAAAAGCTGGTAAACTCTTATCTCCAATAAAACACCAGAAAACTGGAAGTGGCACTGTGGCTTAAGTGGTAGAGCCGCTTGCCTTGAGCTGAAGAGTTGAGGGACAGTGCCTAGGCCCAGAGTTCAAGCTCCATGACCGGAAAAAAAAAATCCAGGTGTGGTTAGTCAGCAAGTAGAGATAGGGGGAACCCAGGCATAAGGCTTTCCTTGGGTAATTCACAAAAGTATACTCAAAAATTAAAACAAAGTATCTGGTGGAGTGGCTCAGTTGGGTACAGAACTTGACTTATAAGATCAAGGTCCCAAATTAAAACTACAATACTACAATAAGAAAGGCAGGAACTCCTTCCTTTTCATTAGTATTCCCCTGGGAACTATTTTGCCACGGTATGGGAAACCAGATGGGAGACACTCACCAGCTGCCTCGTTGTAATATACCTCGATTCTCTGCAGCTGTAAATGGCTGTCTCCATAGTAGTTGCCAGTGCAGTCAATATTGTGCTCATTGCTGAGCATTTCCCAAAACTGAGATGGAAATAGAAGTGTATTATGACCTAGAATGTTAATTGTCCAAACAATGCATTTTAAAGTAACTATAAGAAACCCATGTCCTGTTGACACAAATATATTTGTAAAAAAAATTTATTTTCTAAATTAAAAAAAGCACAGACATGGGTGGTATTTTAGTTTTGTTAATCTCTTATCTGGCTGAATAGAAGATGTCTGGGTTCTCCTATGAGTATTCCATCTTATGCAGTACCATATTCTGTTTGTATTCTATGACAAGTAATTGGCCTTACATGGACATGAAATTGCCAAAGCAGTAACTTGAAGACTCAGTTAGAAGGGTCTCCAGAACCCCAAGTGTCCTCAGAGCATACACGACAACCAATGATTTAGAAAACACCCAACTTAAGGGAGCTGATATGGGGCATGAAACTCAGAGAAATTTGCATTAAGATAGAAAACCTGTTCTCAATTATCTGACACTCATCAGTTGACAAAAAGGGAATTGTCTGTATCTTTCAGCTCAAAGACACTGCATTCCTTGCATTCAAACCAGACCAAACGTGCATTGGTCTATTCCCAGGAAACTAAATACAAAGACTTGAGTCTCAGGTAAGACTAAGACATGCAAGGGATTTGAAACCACCCCAGCCTTGTTTAAATACCACACCCACCAGGGCCACACAAATTAGGGAAATTGGAGAAGCTATCTGGGGGACTTCATTTGCAGAAGGTTAGGGACCACTATGGAGCCCCAACTACCTCAGCTTAGCCATGACCACCACCACCTACACACTCCAAACCCGTCCTCCTTCTCCTTCCCCTAAATTTGAGACTTGGATCCTAGGCCAGTGCCATGCTCACCTTTGCACCAATCTGGTTGCCACACTGGCCTGCCTGTATGTACACAATCTCCCTCATGGTGCAGGGCTGCAGAGCAGATGGATGTATGTCTTCAGCAGTGGTGCCCACAGAGGCAAACAGGTAGAGCTGGGAAGCAGGAATCTGACACAGTGAACTCAGATCCCCATTTATACCTCTGATTGTTACAGGGGCAGAGGAGGTGGGGCGGACTTGATTATAGGTGGAGCCAGCAGGTGCTCCAACTCAATCTCCCTATTGCTGGGTAATCAGAGGGCCCTACCAGTTCCTACCTACTCTGGCATCCAGCTGCCAGCTGCAAGTCCATTAGCACAGCTCCCACTCTATTTGGATCATCTGGTCATCCTGCCATCCACTCCCCACTCTGACTCACAAGAGAGGCTGAACCCTGCGATCCAGGAAAGAAGAGGAGGAACATCCTCTGCACAAGGTCCTTGTGTGCCAGAAGCCCAGAACAAGCCTGCCGTCCATTTTTGATTGGAGGGTCTAGAAGGGGCATTTTCAGGTGTGATCGCAAGAGCAAGCACAAACTGTTGGATTCCATGATTGATCCACTTTCCATTATAGGAAGAGTCAGGGGCTTAGGGTCTAGCCTTCATACACAGGTTTTTTTCTTTCCTCTTAAAAGTAGCTCGCTTTATTACTTGGGCATAGGACTACTACAGTCTACTTTTTGTTTCATTTGGCTTCTGCTCCTAGTGTAATAACTCAGGTCCTGGTCAGAGTGTCTTTTTTTTTTTTTTTTGGTCGGAGTTGGGACAGGTTAGTGACTTAGGGCTTGAATTTAAGGCCTGGTGACTCTTTCTGTGGTTTTTATTATTATTGAGATTAGGTGATCACCTTACTTTCTCTTATTTCACAGAATTGTGGAATAGTGATATTTAGTTGAAATCACAAACATATTTTAACCTTCACAAGTCAAATTATCATTATCATGGACTATAAAGTTTGTGAATTCTATAAGCTTTGACAATAGAATTTATTTCTTCCACAACGGGTGATATTTACATTTCTCTACTTTTGCTTAGTGTAGGATTTCCTGTCTTTCACTCTCATTCTGCCCCTCTCTTTCTGAGGTTTTATTGATTTACTTATTTAACTGAAAGGTAGAAGGCTCTACTACTTCAACCACAGCTCCACTTCTGCCTTTTTTTAAGTGTTTAATATGAGACAAGAGTCCCATGGGAAGTCAAGGGCAGTACAGTGAAGCTTGAAATCTGAGGATCACTATTCAAAGTCAGCCTGGGCAGGAAAGTCTATGAGAATTACCTCCAATCAATCACTAATAGGCAGAAGATAGTAGAGCTTTAGCCATGAGCAAAACACTTCAAGTTTAAGTCCCTAGACTGAACAAACTGAAGCAAGTTTCATGGACTTCCCTGCACATGATGGCTTTGAACCATGATCTTCAGACTTCAGTGACTTTAGCACTCAGGATTATAAGTGTGAGTCAACATTTACAAATCTTTAATTACTTTTTCTTTCACCTTTTCAGGTTATTTATTATTTCTTTTTTTGACAATTGTTCTTAGGGTCTAGCTTTCATGCTTAGTTTTTTCTTTCCTGTTGAAACTACCATGCTTTACACATTTGACCACAGGTAAACTACAGGCTGTTTCTCTTTTTTGTAGCTCTTCTTCTAGGGCTCAAACTCAGGTAATGGTGACTGAGGGTTTTTTTTTGTTTTTGTTTTTGTTTTGTTTTTGTTTTTAAATTGAGTGCTGGTTTTTAGTTCTGGAAATTAAGGCCTGAGAACCTCTCCTTGAGGTTCTATTTATTTTTACCTTAATGGTGGCAGGTTTCACTAGTTGAGCCACAGCTCAGCTTCTGCTTTTCCTGTGGTTACTAGGAGATTAGAATATCAACAGCAAGCCAAGAACATTACAGGGGAGACTGAAATCTGAGAATCATGGTTCAAAGCCAAACTGGGGAAGAAAATCAATGAGAAAATTATCTCTAATTAACCACCACGAGGTAGGAATAAGTAGACCTCTAGCCATAAGGAAATCATAGCAAGTTCAAGTCCCAGTACTGAACACAGTAAAATAAGTCTCCTGTACTTTCTGCCCAGGATGGCTTTGAAACACGATCCTTAGTTTTCAGAAATCTGAGCAAGTAAGATTGCAGTTTTGAGCCATGATTTAGAAATCTTTAATCTGCTTATTTTTGCACCTTTTCATTTATTTGATTTGCCTTCACCCCTTTTTAAAGTTCATGTCCTTTATTATTAGGGCCTAGCTATTCACACTCAGTATTTATTTATTTATTTTCAGTTGTGGGGATTGAACTCAGTGCCTAGGTATTGTCTGTCAGGGACAAAGCAGGCACACTGCCACTTTCAGCCACAGTGCCACTTCCACTTAATTGGAAAAAAAAAAAACAGTCACCAGGGGACTTTTCAGCCTGGACTGGCTTCCCATTGTGGGAAGCTACATGAGTAGCAAGTATTACAGGAATGAGCCAGAGAAACCTGGCTTGTTTTCTTAGATCAAAACTAGCAGGCTCTACAATTTATGCACACTACTTCACTGTCCATGAGATTTTGGGTTTATGTTTTTTGCTCAAAGCTTGCAGGAACAAAAAGTCAACTCCTGAGGGTTTTTTCTTTTGGGGGTTGGGAGAGGCTTGAATTCAGGGCCTGTGGACTCTCTCTGATGGTTGTTTTGTTTTTGGTATTTTGTTTTTATTTAGAAGCTAGCAGGCTATTGAGCCTCAGCTCAAGTTCTGCCTTTTTTTTTTTTTTTTTGGTGTTTAATAGGAGTCACATGTTAGCTCTATTTCAATTATTTTTGTAAGTTTTAATCTTCTTTACAAAGTATGATATATTTTTTGTTAGATAGTTATTGGTGTGCTTTTACTGGGTTGTTTTGGTATGAACAACACTGGGGATTGAACTCATACCTCGTTTATGGGAAGAAAGTATTCTAAAACCTAAGTCACAATTCAGCTATGGCAGTTTTTTTTTTATTTTCTATTTGTTTGTTTGTTTTTTCTTGGTCATGGGCTTCAACTCTAGGCTTGGGCTCAGTACCTATGGTCTCCAGCTCAAGACTAGCACGATACAACTTTAGCTAAAGCACTACTTCAAGGTTTTTGAGTGGATTATTAAAGATAAGAGTCGCATGGACTTTTCCTGTCTGGATTGGCTTTGATCCACAATCCTCAGATTTCAGCCTCCTGAGAACCTAGGGTTAAATGCATGAGCCACCAGCACCTGGCTATCATAGTGTTTTGTTTTCAAAAAATACTGTTTAAATTACTTATTTTTGTCCTTCTAATTTAATTTAATATTTTAATCTTTTTTTCATCCCGGGGAATTGAATATAGGACCCTGTGTATGCATGTATCTACATGCTTTTGTGTGCATATGTGCCAGTACTGGGGCTTAAATTTCCTTAACTTTTTCCATTCAAGGCTGAAACTGTAACACTTGAACCATACCTCCAGTCTGTTTATTTTTGCTGCTTAGTTGAAAATAATAATATCTGATTTGCTACTTTGGAGGCTTAGGATTTTAGGTGGTAGTTTGGAGCCAGACTGGGTGGTCTCCTTACCTCTTCCCTCTAATATACTACTCAGGAAAAGCTGCAAGTATCACTGTGGCTCAATAGGTAGAACACTAGCCTTAATGAAAAGCAACTCATATACAGTGCCAAAGCATGAATTTAAGCTCTGGGGCCAGCAGGTTAAAAAAAAATTAAAAAACTCTGAATTATCTGACCAGTCTAGCTTTAAACTATGATCCTATAGATCACAGCCTCTGAAATAGCTAGGGGATTACAGGTTTGAGCCTTTAGTTATAGTGATAGTTTTCTATTATTATCATTTACAGCTGCTTCTAAAAAAGATACAATGTGGCTAACAGTGGCTCATGGTTATAATCCTTGCTATTATGGAGGCTGAGATATAGGAACCTTGGTTTGAAGTTGGACCCAATGACAGAATGTCTGTGAGTCTTATCTCCAATTAACAACCAAAAATTTGGATGTAGAACTATGGCCCAAGTTTTAGAGTAGTTGCCTCGAGCAGTAAAAGCTTAGGGACAGTGCACAGGCAATGAGTGCAAGTCCCAGGATCAGCACAAAAAATTAAATAGAACCCAAATCATCGAGGGTATGGCGACTGATAGTTTGCCTATGTTTTCCTAAAATTCTGTTTGATAGCCACCACAAAGAAAAATAGAGAAAGCAACAAATTATTTATCCACAGCCAAATGAATTTTTTGCTGATAAATCTGCACTAATTATATTTTTAAAATTTTTTTACACTTTTTCATTTCAAAAGTTAGCCAAAAAATAATGCCAGTTGAAGAGAAATTGCATGTGATGACGACTTTAGCACTGCATTCCTCAGATTTTTAAAAGAAGATGCCACCTATTTACACCTTTTAAATACATATGGCGTTATTAAATATATTTCAACTAAATATTAACTTCACTGTTCTCTTAATTGAGGTTTTGACCTATATTTTAAAACAGAGTGAGTTGTATAAACATTAGAGAAATACTGAGGCAATGAAAAGGAAAGCAGGAAGGAATGTTCTTTTCAGAGCAACTTGGTTTGAGGCTGGTCACCAAGGTAGGTCTTCATTCCTATGGTCCCTTTCCTTGACTGGTCCTCCTCCCCTTGAGTCTAACCAAAGGATTATCTTATAGGTATGGGAACAGCAGCAGCTAGAGTTGAAGGCTTTCTTTTTTTATATTTTATTTTTTTTATTGTGAGAATACCGTACAGAGGATTTACAATTACATGGGTAAGATAACGAGTACATTTCTTATTAAGCATTGTTGCCTCCTTTGTTTCCTCTTCCCATCCCTTCCCATACTCTCGTCCTCACCCCCTCCCCCCGATTCTCCCCCCACACACCAAAGTGTATAGTTTGTTTTTTCAACATAAATACTTGTACATCTCATTGTTGCAATGGGGCCACCTTTATCCCTAGTTAAACGATTTGTTTTTTCCCTTCCCCTGCACAAGTTATACCAACATCAAATAGAGTGAAGACTTCCTTTATACCCTCTTTCTTGTGTTTAAAAGCAGGAACTACAAAAGTCACTGGCTTACTGGATTCTGACTTTCAAAGAACTTCTAAATATGTAGAGCAACATGAGCCAGCACATTGTGGAGGAGGACAAGATGGTGGCTAAGGACAGATAGAATATTTGTACAGAACATGCACATTCTTACTCCTGTAAGTCTGTCATCTGCCCATAGGAGGGTGAATTGTCCTAAATTGCCAATGTTAGAAAGGAGCTTTAATTTTGTTAGAGTTCCTTTTCAGTGGGATCCCTGCTCCTCCACGATTCCTTAAAATTCTGTAGTTTTAGAAAACAGCAGCATGCTTAAAAGAAACAGCACTGGATGCACCGTCTGTTCAGATTTTTATGTTTGTTTTTAAATATATATATATATATATACATATATATATATATATATACATATATTTTATTGTGAAAATACCGTATAGAGGGGTTACATGAGAAGGTAATGAGTACATTTCTAATCAAGCATTGTTGCCTCCTCCTTTAGTTCCCCTTCCCATCCCTTCCCATCTCCCCCACCCGCCCCCCTCCACCCTCTCACTGCCCCCTCCACCAATGTTGTAAAGTTCTTTTTTCGACATAACGTCTTGTACATCTCATTGTTGCAATGGGTCTAACTGTATCCTTAAAAACAATTTGTTTTTTCCCTTCCCCTCCACAAACTATACCAACATCAAGTACAGTGAAAACAGCGGTTATACTATGAGGGAGTGACATACAAAGCAACAAGGAAATAATTTATAAATATGGTAGAAACAATCGCATGAAAGAAAAAAAAAACACTGAATCATTATCTTGGGGTTCATTTAGCCTTACATCAACTTATCTGACCGCTTCTGCTTGTCACAGACATTCACTAGTTATTGCAAATAAGGGAAACCTGTTCACATTTAAGGAAAGTTAGAAATAGAATTAATCAGAGAGGAGAATGAGGGGGATGGGGCTCAGATCTTATTGGTTCGATGGTGACAAGTGTTGTCTGTTTTTTCTTTGCTGTTTCTTAAATTTAATTTTACCATCAAGATAATGTACAGAGGAGATATAATTACATACATAATGTTATGAGAACATTTGTTTTTTGAACATTTTTATTGTAAGAATATTGTACAGAGGGGTTAGAATTACATGATCAAGATAATGAGTACATTTCCTATTGAGCATTTTTGCCTCATCCTTTGTTTTTCCCCTAACATCACTAACCTCACACCTCCACAACTACCCTGCCCAAACTCCCCACCCCCATCCCCTGCCACTGAAGTTGTAAAGTTCATCTCATTGTTACAATGGATCAACCTGTATTCTTATTTAAGCATTTTGTATTTTCCATTCCACTCCCTGCATTAGAGAACTGTATATACAAGATGCAGGGCACCGACATCAAATACTGTGAAGACAGGGGTTATACCCTTGGAAGGAACATAAAAAGAAACAAAAAAAATCACATGGTACATTATAAATACTTTAGAAACAATAGCAAGCAAGAAAGAGGATGTTTATGTCTCTATCTTGGGGTTCATTTCGCTTAACATCATCTTGTATGGTCATGTGTACATAGCTTTTGACTTTTTCTGCTTGTCCCAAACATATATTAGTTATTGCAAATACGGAAAACCATGGGACCTATGTTTATTTGGACCTGGCTTAGTTCACTTAATATAATTGTTTCCACCTCTTTCCATTTACTCACAAATGAGGCAATGTCATTCTTTGTGATGGAGGCATAGAATTCCATTGTACATATATGACACATTTTTTTATCCTTTCATCTACTGAGGAACATCTGGGTTGGTTCTATAGCTTAGCTATGGTAAATAATGCTGCAATAAACATTGTTGTGCTGGTAGCCTTAGAATAGCCTTGTTTGTGATCATTTGGGTAAATGACCAAACGTGGGATTTCTGGGTCAGAGAGGAGCTCTATGTGGAGTCTTTGGGGAACTTCCATACTGCTTTCCAAAGTGGTGGAACAAGTTTACACTCCCAACAACAATGTAGTAGGGATCCCTTCTGGCCACATCCCCTCCAGCATCTGTTGTTATTAGAGTTCTTGATCATAGCCATTCTAACTGGGGTGAGGTGGAATCTCAGTATTGTTTTCATTTGCATTTATTTCATGGGTAGGGAGGTTGAGCATTTCTTCATGGGTCTATTGGTCATTTTTATTTCCTCTTCAGAGAAGTTTCTCTTTAAGTCTCTAGTCCACTTTTTTATCAGGCAGTTGTTTCTTTGAAGATTTGTAGTTGGGGGATTTAATTTTTTGTGTTCCATGTATATTTTAGATATGAGACCCTCATCTGTTGTATGGCTAGTGAAAATCTTCTCCCTGTCCGTGGGCTTTCTACTGAGCTTGCTAGCTATGTCCTTTGCCATGCAGAAGCTCTGCTTCTTCATGCAATCCCATTTGTCCAACTTTTCTTTGATTTGTTGTGTTTCTGGGTATCTATTAAGAAAATTTTGGCCTGTGCTAAGGAAAACTAGTGTTTCTCCTATTCAGTCCAATAATGTTTTCAGAGTGCCTGCTTTGACTTAGATGTCTTCGATCCATATGGAGTTGATGCTGGTGATGATGTTGTGATATATAAGGATCTAGCTTTAGTTTTCTACAGGCAATTAACCAAATTTGCCAGCACCATTTACTGTAGAGGCTGTCTTTCTTTCATTCTATTTATTTAGCTTCCTCATCAAAGATTACATGGCTGAAAGTCTGGGTTTTCAGTTCTATTCCATTGGTAATTAGGTCTTTTCTTGTGTCAGTACCAATCTGTTTTGGTGACTATCGCTTAGTAGTAGAGTTTGAAGTTTGGTATTTATATTCCTCCAGCAATGTTCTTTCTGTAAGGACTCATTTTTGCTATTTGGGGTTTTTTATTCTTCCATTTGAATTTTTGGATTTCCTTTTCTATTTCATTGAAGAAAGACGTCGGAATATTGATAGGTACCTCATTGAATTTGTACATAGCCTTTGGAAATATTGCCATTTTCCCGATGTTGTTCCTTCCAATCCAGGAGCATTTTTTTTTTGGGGGGGGGAGGGTTTCTACTTCCTAAGTTTTGTTTTTAATTCCATTTTCAGGTTTTTAAAGTTTTCATCGTAAAGGTCCTTCACGTCTTCCTTGTCAGTTCTTGCCAGTGGTGAATAGAATCCACTAGTTCACAGTGTTTGTTGCTCTCTCTATTGATATGGAGGCTGCTGCAACAGCCACAGCAGCTGCAGCTGCAAAGAACAGCAAGTGCTCAGATCTGTCTCCTTAACCAAGCTGCTTGAATTTTTTCTCTCTGGCCAAGTCTCTGTTCTCTGATGGCACACTTGATGTGATTCTCTAGCATATGACTGCTCACTGGATCTTTTAAACCGATTTCTGTGCCAGAGTTTGTTTAGCCTCCAGCTTCTCCTCTGTGATCTTCCTCCAGAGCATTAGTCTGTCTGTTGAAAGGCTTCTCCTCTTCCTTGGGTAACACCTCATCTGAGCCTAACAGCAGGGGTATTACTGGGCTCCCCTACATACACATGTAATACGGTTCATTTTAGAAGAGGTGGGATTTTCAAACTTTTAGAAGCTATCAAATCAACTGCTTGAACTCAAGAGTGTATGGGTACTTAGCTGCTCACTGCTACTCAGGAAAGATTCCTGGTTAGCATATTAGACAGTTTATATAAGTGATGAGGTCAAAGCAAATTGAAGGGTTCAAGTAATCTTAAAGATTTTTACAAACACACAATTCAGTGGAAGTGG